>NC_084461.1:159861742-160164772 GCF_027409185.1 Cynocephalus volans | reverse complement strand
GGGCTGGGGAAGGACTGGAGGCCTCTGAGCAGATTCCAGATTCCATGCCCTGCTCCTGACCCTGTGCTCTGGCCTGTCCACAGCCCAGCCCATGCTGTGCCCACCTCCTTCTGAGCTTACCTTGGCTTCCCTGCCCTGACTCCTGTGGCCTTCCTGACTCTCAAACCTTCTGATCTCACGTCAGCAATTACAACCACCCCCAACCCAACATGGGCCCTCAGCCCCCTCCTCCACCCAGCCCAGAGTCAGCTGCTCTCATCTTGCTCTCACCTGCCTGGCCTTGGGGTGCTTTAGCCATGCTCTGGGCCCCAGCTTTTTTGTATGTAAACTAGGGTAAGGACATTTCTCTCTGACCACGTGGAATGTTTTCCCCAACTTCCCCACTGGTGCTGACCCATGACCAGAAAACAGTCCCCACTGGCCCTGAAATTTGACCTGAGATATGCCCTTTCTCCTTGTACCACAGACAGAGGGGCGGCTCCCTTTGTCACCATCTCCCCTTAGTTCCGTGGATTCTTATCTCGAGCGTAGGGCAGGGCCTTGCCTGGGACCCCAGGATGACTCTCCTCCCACCCACTAGTCCTCCCGTCAGTTCTCTGCCAAAGGCAGTGTGCCAGCTGTCTATGGGTACCTACCCAGGGCTTCCCAGCTGTGGCTGGTACAGGAGGACAACCCACTCTGACTTTCTGGAAAACCCTGGGGAATTCCAAGCTTATCCTTGGCCTCAGCATGAGCTGCCATACCCTGCCTCTTCAACATCATCACAGCTGTGCCCACAAGCACCCTCTGATACTTCCCATTCTCTCAGCCCCAGGCCTAGCTTCCTCCTCCAGGGAGCCTTCTTGATGACCCCAACCCCTAGGAATGGGTAACACTGGGCCTCATGCAGAGCTTCATTCACTAGTTTGGTGCTTTGTGGGGTGCAGGGTCTCTGCTTTGTGTCTGGCCATGGCGAGGAGGCCTCAGCTTGTCAAATAACTGAAAACAACACTGAGCAGACGCATCTCCAACCCACAGGAGAGAGAAGGGAGGCTTGCCAGGCTGCTGGCTTTGGATTCAGCTTCTATATGGTGCTTCTAGCAACTGGCAGAGCAACCAGGACACCAGGTCACAGCTTCCAGAAGGAGATACTCCATGGCTGATGTAACAAATCACCACCAACTTGGTGACTTATAACAACATGAATTTGTTCTCCTACAGTTCCGGAGGCCTGAAGTTCAAAATCAGTTTCCCTGGGCTAAAATCAAGGTGTCAGCAGGACTGGTTCCTTTTGGAAGTTCTAGGAGAGAATCCTTCCCTCACCTCTCCCAGCTTCTGGTGGCTGCTAACATCCATTGGCTTGTGGCCACATCGCTCCAATTTCTGCCTCTCTGGTCACACTGCCTTCTCCTCTTCTGTGTCTAACCTCCCTCTGCCTCCCATTTATAAGAACACTTGTGATTGCATTTAGGGCTCTCCTAGATAATCCAGGATAATCTCCTCATCTCAAGATTCTTAATGAAATCACATCTGCAAAGTCCCTCTATGCCACGTAAAGCAACATTTACAGGTTCTAGTGACTAGGACTTGGATATCTTTGGAGGCCATTACTCAGCTGACCACACTCTCCCTCCCTGGGAGATCCCAGCCCTCAAGCTGGAGCATCCCAAAACATAACAGACATGAATGATTGGGCTGCTGGGAGAATGAAACTCCCTGGGATCCACTGTTCTCCAGTGAGGGTAACCAGGGTCTCCACACCACACACTGCCCGGAAGCTTGGTGGACAACTGCTGCAGCAGTCCTGGGCTGTGTGGCTTCCTGACAAGTGGCCGTGGCTCCACTTGATGCAGCCTCAAAGAACATGACTCTTTCTCCCAAAGCATGAGGTGGTGGTTAGGGATGAAGATTCCCAGGCCCAGGACTCTGGGTCTTTCACAAGCTTCCCAGAGGACTTAGATGCTATTGGGGCCTAGATACCATTGGTGTACAGTTCTCAGCTGATGAGCTTAAGGTCATCACTGTCTTGGGGGTCATTTTCATTCAGAGAGACTCCTTCCTCACCTCTGAAGATCTGGGGACAGATGGGTGAGTCTAACAATCTCTCATGAGCACCAGGTAATCAGCAGCATCCACCACTTCAACTAGAGCTCTAAAACAAAAGCATCTCCAAGTTCAGGGCCCTAGGAACTCATCTAGGACAAGCCCACCCAGGCAGGAAGCCTCCAAAACACCTCGCAGAGGTGGGGCATTACCACCATCAAGGCGGCTCTTCCCACTCTGGGCAGTCCTGCTATTTGAAAAGTTTCCTGTAAAGACACCACATTGGCCACCTCAAAGAGACTCAACTGTCACTTCAGGTTGGCTGCCTAGAGAGTGGCAGATGCTCCTCATGGCCCCACAAATACTGATGAAGGGCCCACCATGGGCAAGGAACCATTGTGGCACTTGGGACACTTTTGTGAATGAGGAAGACAAAAACTATGTTACTGTGGAGCCAACTTTCCAGAGGATGGGTCTGTTAGGACTGAGCCCCTCTATTTCCTTCTTGGTAGAGCAGAGATGAAAACCCACCGCACTGCCAGGATGAAGTGGAGCAGAGGACAGAGAGCGGTGTTACTCATCTACTCTTGGTTCCCCTTCTCTCTGAGCCCCCAGTTGGGGTCTGCTCCCCTGGCTTGCCTGCCTGGTCTCAGGATTCTCTGTCTCAGCTGCTCTGGGTCCTAAGAGGATGTCGTCCTCTTCACCATAACTTTGTGTCCAGTCATGTCACCAGCACTAGCTCCCTCCCATGAGAGATGAACATTTCAGACAGGACAGGTGTCTAGAAGTCCATGTGGCTTCTTCACCACCAACTCCTCTTGGGACCAGCATGGTGGTCATCCCTCACATCCCGCGGGCACAGAACCACCATTCTCCTGTTGCTCATCTGTCTTTCCCAGTGCCCCACTAGCTTTTGTCCTGGGGAAGAGAGAGAAAATGGAAGGAGCCTTCCCAATGGTGGGGGGGCGGGGACTTAGAGCCCCAAGAGGGCTCTGACAGCTCAGGAGTATGGCTTTCCAGGACCCCAGCCACTGGACACAACGCTTAGAGTGCCTCCTTGCTTCCATAACACAGATATGGCGCTACTCTACCTTCTTTTTTTTTTTTTTTTCTTTAAAAAGATGACCGGTAAGGGGATCTGAACCCTTGACTTGGTGTTACCAGCACCACGCTCTCCTGAATGAGCCACGGGCCGGCCCTTACTCCCCTTCTTTTGAGGACACCCTCCTCTACCCACTGCTTCAACCACATGATACGAGCATTTACTGAGCACCTACTATGTACTAGGCATTGTTTTAGGCACTCCGGATATAGCAATGACCAACCCAGACAAACGCTCCACCCCCATGAAGCTTATATCCTAGTAGGGGACAAGAATATGTGGTGGGGGGTGTCTTACATTCTAGTGGGGGAAGTACACAAGGGTTAAAATTTTATTAATTGGGAGGCCATTAGGCTGAGATGACTCCAGTGCTTTGGGTCCCTACATAAGCAAACAGAAACCCAACTCATTTGTTATACCTAGGTTAACCAAACTTTGACTTAACCAATCAGAAACCACCAACTAACCTCTAACTAGGGACTTTCCACTTTAACCAATCAAATATCTTCTTCGTCTTTTTTCTGCCAAAACCTTATAAAGTTTTCCCTTTGACCCCTCTTGGTGCAGTGCTGAATCACTTATGGTATGGTGCTGCCTGATTCACAAATTGCTGAATGCTCAAATAAACTCGTTAAAATTTTGATGTGCCTAAGTTTGTCTTTTAACACAAGGAAAGATGTGGTAGCCAGATGGTGGCACCTGCCATGGAGAAACAAAAGGCCGGGGTGGTGGCCAGTGAAGGTCTTATATAAGGAAGCCAGGGAAGGCCTCATTGACAAGGGGACACTTGAGCAGAGACCTGGGAGCAAGGGAGGAAACCATGCAGCCATGCGGGGTAGAGCCTCCCAGGCAGAAGGAAGCCCAAGTGTAAATTCAGAGGCCCCAAAGGGGGACCATGTTCAGCTATATCCTCATGTGTCACCACCCACCAGCCACAGAATTTGACCCTTGACACCTGCTGGTTTAATCATAGTTCCCACCCCTGGTCACAGGGATTGATCTGCAGGGGCAGGAGGACTTTCACTTAAGCCAGCTACTGGTTGCTCTTTTCAGCTGGAGTAGAAAGAAGTACCTTTGCCTCTGGTCCTGGAGCCGAGGCTGCCATGTCTCCATCCCGGGGAGAGGCCGGTCTGCGTTAGTGAAGCCAACACACACTTGGGAGTTGATGGTGAGAGGGGAGGGGAGAGGCTGTTGTGGCTCCAGCTGTCCTTATGGCTGCCTCCCCACCCCCGACCTTCCTGTGTGTCTTACAGCTAATTTGAGTTAGCTTTCGAATTGTTTATATTTTTAATCTTCTGTGTATTATGATGTTTTGACATATTAAAAAAAAAAAATTTCTGGCTGGGGAAAGACTGCTCCTCTGGAGCTAGCCAATTCTTAGAGATAGCAAAGGGCTTAGCCCTGAGCATGCCTTTGATATGCAAACTACCCAATCAGATGCAGACCTCCTCTACAAGGCCTCTACACCCCAGGGGTAGCATTCCCTGCCTTAATCATCCTATCATCCCAGGGCCAGGTATCAAGCAACTCGGGACCACCTCGATAGTTTATTTTTTTTTTTTTTAAATTTTATTTTGTCGATATACATTGTAGCTGATTAATGCTCCCCATCACCAAAACCTCCCTCCCTTCTCCCTCCCCCCCTCCCCCCCAACAATGTCCTTTCTGTTTGCTTGTTGTATCAACTTCAAATAATTGTGGTTGTTATATCTTCTTCCCCCGCCCCCCCAGTTTGTGTGTGTATGTGTGTATGTGTGTGTGTGAATTTATATATTAATTTTTAGCTCCCACCAATAAGTGAGAACATGTGGTATTTCTCTTTCTGTGCCTGACTTGTTTCACTTAATATAATTCTCTCGAGGTCCATCCATGTTGTTGCAAATGGCAGTATTTCATTCGTTTTTATAGCTGAGTAGTATTCCATTGTGTAGATGTACCACATTTTCCGTATCCACTCATCTGATGATGGGCATTTGGGCTTTAGAGCCAAACTAGCCAATCCTAATCTGTTCAGCCCTCCTTGCCTTGCTTTCCTTGGGGAAACCACAATAAAGACTCTTGTCTAGACTTTCCCCTTGCTCCTGTTTTCTGACTCCTGACCAAAACCTGGTATCCCTCACATGACCCTGTATGATGTGCCATGCCTCCTGTGTCTAGGACCTGTGAGTATAATAAAATTTGTTTCCTTGTGCCTCTCCTATGTCTCCTTTTGTAGCCACATCCAATTGACCATCCCATAAAACAACTACTAAATAGCTTTCTCTCACTTCCTACAGAAAGTCCTTCCCTGCCTTCCCCACTTGTAAAACTCTTCCATATTCTTTAAGATTCAGCCTGAATGTCACTTTCTCCAAGATGTTTACCCCAGTAGCCCCCAAAAGGGCTCCCTCTCTCTTCTGGGGTCTTGCAACCCACAGCTAAGTAGTCAAACTTTAGGGATTTGGGGCAGAGATGCTCAGTGCTTGGCTACAGCTTGGCTAGAGCTTACCACATTCAGGAAGTGCTATGGAAGTCCAAGTCAGAGTAGATTGCTTATGCAAAAGAGCTGATACAACTCTTTTCAGAAGAGTCTGTCAAAATGTAGCAAAAACTTTTAAAAGGGTACACCATTGGCCTAACACTTTCACTTTTAGGAATCTACCCTTTGGAAGTAACTCTTAAAAATTAAAAAATAAAAATAAAAAAAGAACTTTCTGTGTAGAAGTGCTCATCACAGTATTATTTGTTTTCAATTTAGTGTTGATCATCAATGTTTTGCATGTACATCATGTAAAGACTTAAGAAAGAAGAATTATACCAAAAATAGCACATACTCCCTTTCCTGTTCAATTTGATTTTTTAGGCATTTAACTTTCATATCTGTAAATAGCAGCTAATATTGCTACTTCTTGACTGTTTCATCTCAAACTTCATTTATTGAGTATGCACAATCCAAGATGAGAATTTAGCTCTCTTTCCTTCCCTTTCTGTCCCCAACGCCTACACCCACTTCTAATCCCTTATCTTCCCAATATATGCAGTTTTAATGCCCTTTTGGTTAGATTGCTCTTCAGGGATAATATCATTGTGACTATGTAAATGCTATTCACAGCTGAACTCTTTGGTACTGTAATTACTTTTCCTTTCCTAGAACAGCTTTTTGTTTGCACTAGAGGTAATGACTGCCATCACTTTCTCTATGTACTTATCACTAATTTTATCCCCAAACTTTCCTCCTGTAAGGTACATCTGCTTTCAGCTGTGTAAAAACACATTAGATGTCTTTGCAGTTTTACCTTCCTGAGGAGCTCTCTTCCCGGCCCTCCTGGTCTGCCCAGTTTGGATGGGTGGCCCTTGTGCCCAGCCCACGGCTTTCACCCAAAGAGCATCTTTCACCATCATCCTGAGGCTCTCTTTTGCCTCGCTCCTGAGCTAGAGCCTCTCTTTCTTGGACCCTATGTAGTCCTCTTTCCTGATTTTCTTCACACACTCTATAGTAGCTTCTAGAAACAGAATCATGGGAGTTAATTATTTTAGGAACTTGAAAGTCTAAAAACATTTTTAATCTACCCTCATGAGTGATTGGTGGTTTTGTTGGATATAGATATCTAAGTTGGAAGTGTATTTTTTCCCTGTTATTCTGAAGGTGTCTGTTTCCTTCCAGAGCTGCTATCAAGACACCTGAAGCATTCTGATTGATTTTTTTTTTTTTTATGGAATGTGTTTTTTTTTTTTTCTTTCTATCTGGGAGCTTATAAATTATGTTCTTTTTACTCAATGTGCTTAAATTTCATAGTGATGTACTTTGGTGTTGGTATACAGTAGTCCCCCTTTGCCCACAGTTTCACTTCCCTATGTCTCAGTTACCCACGGTCACTTACAGTTTTAAAATATTAAATGGAAAATTCTAAAAGCAAATAATCCATAAGTTTTAAATTGCATTCCATTCTGACTGGCATGATAAAATCTCACACCATCCTTCTCCATCTCGCCTGAGACGTGAATCTCCCTTTGTCCAGCATATACACACTGGAGACACCACCTCCTGTTAGCCAGTTGGTAGCCGTCTTGGTTATCAGATCAACAGATCACAAGGAGGATGAGTATTTTGAGAAAGAGAGAGAAAGAGCACAATCACATAACTTTTATTACAGTATGTTTGTTCTACTTTATTATTAGTTATTGTTGTTAATCTCTTGTTATGCCTAATTTATAAATTAAACTTCATCATAGATATTATTATTTCTTTGTTTTTCTTTTTTATCACAGACATGTATGTATAAAAAAAAATCATAGTACACATAGTGTTTGGTGCTATCCATGGTTTCAGGCATCCACTGTGGGTCTTAGAACACATCCCCTGAGGATAAGGGGAGACCACTGTATTTTCGTCAAGTGTATAGAGAACTTGTCCGGGGCGGGGAGGGGTGTCCTTTTCATTCTGGACATTTGTGCTTCTGGGGAATTACTTGAATATTTCTTTGATATCTCTGTCTCCTGTTTTCTCAATTCTCTCTGAAACGCCTATTATATAGATTTGAGATTTCTTGGGCTGAATTGGATATTTTTAAATCTTTTTTTCCCTCATATTTTTTCATCTCTTTGTTGAACTTTATATGTCTAGGATCATGTTTTTGTTTTCTAAAAGCAGTTTGTTTTTCTCTGAATAGTCCCCCCCCCCCCCGCCTTTTAAAATGTAAAATCCTTGAATTCATGAGTCATAAGTGCACTATCTTCCTGGGGATATTAATAATAGGTTTCTTTTGAAAGTTTTTCTTTCCATGCATGGTTCCCACCTCATTCAAGTTATTTGTTTGTTTGCCTGATTGTTAGTTTTGGTCTCTGGACTTGATATAAGAAGGTTTCCTCGAGCGTGTGGTAATCCTTGACTATCCATTCCAATTTAACAATGAGGAGAAGTAGAATGGAGGATTTTCAGCCCCAGCTATGACAGAGAAATAAGTACCGGATTTAGCTTCCTGTCTTAGACAACAATAAAACTGTGGAAAATATGTGAGGTAATAGTACAGGGATATGATTTTGAAAGAAGATGAACAGGTGATGAGCTCCATATTAATTTCAGCTTTCTGCCTGGGAGCACTTTCTTTCCAAACAAACTGTTGCTGAAGTAGAAGGCATTGGTCTTGGTGGGAAGAGGAAATGGAGATTAGAGTTCATAGCTGCTGCACTAGCTGAAATATGTGGGGCAGAGTAACAGAGAGGAGCTCTGCAGAGAAGAAAATTAGAAAGATGCATAGTGGTTCCCTTGACTCTTTGGACAAATACTAAGCTGGAATGCTCAGGGTAATATTCTGTGAGGCCAATCAGAGAACAATGACTGTGAAACTAAGTTGAATGGAGATTCCTGAGGTAACACAATATTAAAAAAATTGCAGTTCCGGCCGGCCCATGGCTCATTTGGGAGAGTGTGGTGCTGATAACACCAAGGCCACGGGTTCGGATCCCTATATAGGGATGGCTGGTTAGCTCACTTGGGAGAGCGCGGTGCTGACAACACCAAGTCAAAGGATTAAGATCCCCTTACCGGTCATCCTTTAAAAAAAAAAAATTACAGTTCCAAACAGCCAAAATAGAAAGAACATGCTAAATGCCAAGCATGCAGATGAGATACTGTAAAGGTAAACAAAACACAGCACTCTTTAAAGGACAACAATATAATCTAGTCCCATAAAAATGTAGCATAAGAATGTTTCGCATACCATCAAAAAACATATAAGAAGTAGCAGGAAACCCATAAAAAGAAAAAAATGTCAATAGAAACCAACTCAAAGATAAGAAAGATAATGGGACTGGCAACCAAGGTTTTTAGACCAGCTATCACAAGAAATTCAAGGATTTACAAAAAACCATGGAAATAAAGAGTGAATAGATGGGGAACCAGAACAGAAATGAAAACATGAAAGGAAAAGTAGACATTTTAGAACTAAAAAATACAAAATCTAAAATTAAAAATTCACAGGATACACTTAACAGGAAAATGAACAGTGCAGAAGAAAAAGTTGGTAAATATGGAGGCAGGTTAACAAAACTACCCAAACTGAAGCAAACAGGGGGAAAAAAATAGAAGCTCATTGATCTATGGGGCAATATAAAGCATTCAAAGACTAATTTACTCTAAGACTAATTTCTACATGTAGTTAGTCTCAGAAAGACAGAAGAGATTCTGAAGCAGGAAAAATACTTGATAATGGCCAAAAATTTTCTAAAATTGAAGTAAAACATAATCCATATATCCAAGAAGCTCCATAAACTCCAAGAAATGTAGACAGCACACAAAAACAAATACCTTTGGCACATCATAAATGAGGCAACTTCAAAAAGTTTGTGGAAAAATAAGATTAAAGGAGAGTATGAATCATCCATGAATTTTTTGAAGACTTCCCAGAGTAGAAGTGCTAAAACTAAAAAAAGTCTTGAAAGAAGCCAGAGAAAGAGGACACAGTACATACAGGAAACAGCAATAGAAATGACCATAAAATTCTCATCAGAAACAATATAACTCATAGAAAATAGAATTTTCTCCTTTAAAGTTCTGAAAGAAAAAAAACCCCACCAATAAGAATTACATATCCATTGAAAACATCTTCAAAAATGAAGGTAAAATAAAGATATTTTTAAATAAACAAAAGCTGAAAGAATTCATTAACAGCAGACCTGCACTACAATAAATATTACATCTTTGAGCCTCACAGGGACAGCTTCAAAACCTAAGTGTGAGTTCTCCTGCCAGATATGCCCCCAACCAGTTAATTCCCCTATAAGCTGGACCAGCTACACCCCACCCGGTCCTCAATCTAATGGGTTTCACTTTCCTGTTGGCCCATGAAATTGTTTAAACATCCTCCAGCTGAGAACCAAGGGTCACCTCACCTGCCTGTCACTACAAAGCCTGCCTCCTACAGGCCCTGCTGGTTCACTCTGCTCCTGAGTGTAAACCCTATGTTGCCCTGCATGGCATACAGTATCCCTTTCCCCTGAGCTGTGAGCATATGTAACTAATAAGCTGCTGTCAATCTCATCTGTCCAGCGTTAGGTGTCATATGTTCAGCCAACTTGTACTAGTTATGGCAAGGAATCACTTTTTCACCAACAGGGTAAATAGGAGGCAATCAAAGAAATGGCTAAAATTAAAAAGACTGATCATACCAAGTTTGGCAAAGACGTGGAGACTTTGGAACTCTCAACACTGCTGGAAGGAATATAAAATGCCACAATGACTTTGGAAAACAGTTTGGCAGTGTCTTAAAAAGTGTGATATGGAAGACATGACTGAAAATGGTAGAGCAGAGAACTCTGGGGGGCACATCCCCCCTAGAAACACTGAAAAAACTTTGCAAAAATCATCAGAAGAAACGTTATTAGAATTCTAGAAGATAGTTAAAGATTTATATCAACCAAGCAAACACTTAACAAGAAGAAAAGCCACTGAAACATGATAGGATAACTTTGCAGCAGTTTAACTTACCTTTGCCCAGTCCCTTCCTTGGGGTGGCAGCACTTTCAAAATCAGCAGTCCACCTGGGGCAGAGTGGACTTGTTCCCAGGGATTTATGTTTATCTGTTTTCAAGATAGGAGGTGTTCAGTTTCCATGGGTTCAGCTTTCAGTACACACCTCTGGGTCTCAAACCACTCTTCAAAGTCTCAAGACCCTCACCTAAAGGAAAGTCACTGTTGCTTGTTGGACCTATATTCGGTACCAACGAGGGGAGATTGAGACCACAAGGGTCAGACTTATGCAAATCTAATGGCTGAGCATGCTCAGTAAAAAGCATTATACAACAAAGGGAGTTTATTCTTTGAATGACCTTCTACTGGAGGTGCTAAAGAGCACAGAATATTCTTGAATATGTCTGGTGCATGTGATAGAATTTGATCAATGAACATGCCCTAAAAAGAGACCAACTGAGCATGTGCAAGACGATGTTACATAACTAGGAACCACCCCCTTAGTTGAATATTCATTAGATAGTATAAATATGTATTAGATAGTGAAATTAATAACAGTGGAATCCGGTAGAAGCCTGCACTTTGCCTGAAGTGTATATTTCTTTCTTTTTATATCAAACTTGCCTTTAGCAAGTTGCTATTCACTCTACAGCCAGCCTGCACTTTGTGAATGTGTATTTCTTTCTTTTGTATTAAACTTGGTATGGGCCCTGCCTGCTCAGTCTCTGGAACTAGGCTGCCCTCTCTGTGATACCTGTATCTCTTACTTATTACATTAAACCTGTTCTCACTTTCTATTGTGACTCTGCTCTTGAATTCTTTCCTGTGGCAAAGTCAGGAACCTGGTAAGAGGACGGGTTGGGTTGAAGCTGCCCATCCGGCCTCCCCAAACCCTCTCCTCAGGTATCACTTTTACCTTGAAGGATTAACACAAGGCATTTACCTTGAAGGATTAACATAAGACTCTTAATTTTGTTTTGCCAACTTGGTATTCTTTCAGGCTGGAGAAGTGGGTACACAGAGAATATTTCTTTTAAAAAATTGAAAGGCAAATGAACATTTTGAAAAAATAATGGAAACAACAGGCATGCCAAAAGTCTTGTAGGAATAGCTAGGGGGTGAGATACTTTGGGGGAATAAGAGCTTTGAAAAGCGTCTGCATATAATGGAGAATCTGGAAAGCCATGTTCATGCTCAGGGGGGATGAATGCTCAGCAAAAGTCTGAGAAAACTCTAAGCTTTTACTTCTTGCTGATTTTTAGGCTCTGGACAGAAGAAAGTGAAGTCTGAGGTGGAGTTCTAAATGGCCTGGCTAAGCATCAAAGGAGTGCCCCAAGATAGAGACACTTTTTACTCTCTCTCCATGCCTCCTCTACTCAATGTATTTAAGGAAATTTCTGTCAAACCATTGGCTGATGACTAAGCAAGAAGGGCAGAGACTTCAGAGGCCATACAAAACAAAGAATACAGTGTTTACATAAATAGGTTTTAAAAGTCACAAAACAAACAACTGCAACTCACAGCAAGCAAGAACAAATCCTGAGAGAATTTGATTTTCAGAGTTACCACATTATAATATTCAAAATGTCCAGTGTTAAACCAAAAAAATATGAGGCATGCAAAGAAACAAGAAACAATGGTCTATTCGCAGGGAAACAATATAACAGAAAGTGTCTTTGAGAAAGCACAGACATTGGACTTAATAAATAAAGATCTTAACTTTCTTAACTATATTCAAAGAGCTTAAAGAAACCAGGGACAAAGAACTAAAAGAATCCAGGAGAAGACTATCTCAACAAATAGAAAATATAAATTTAAAAATACAAACTATAAAAAAGAACCAAATAAAAATTTTGGAAATGAGAAGTGCAATACCTGAAATAAAAAATTTACTAGAGGGGACTGAAGCAGATTTGAGCTGGCAGAAGAATTCATCAGATAACTTCATCAGATAAGGCAAATGAAAGTATCCAGTGTGAGAAGCAGAAACAAAAAAGAATGAAGAAAAATTAATAGAGCCTAAGAGACCTGTTGGACACCATCAGGCACACCAACATATACATTATGGGAGTCCCAGAAGGAGAGGAGAAAAAAAAGGAGCAAAAAGAATATTTGAAGAAATAATGGTCAAAAACTTACCAAAGTTTATAAAAGACCTGAAACTAAACAGCTAAGAAACCCAACAAATTCCAAGTAGCATAAACCCAAAGAGATCCACATGTTGTAATCAAACTGTGGAAAGAGGAGAGAATTTTTTTTTTTTGGTTGGAAGTTGTAATTTAAAAAAAATTTTTTTAGACTGACTGATAAAATTGTATGTATTTGTTGTGTACAACATAATGTCTTGAAGTATATATGCACCGTGGAATTGTGGGATGACTAAATCTAGCTAATTAAAATATATGCATTATCTCTCAGTTATCATTTTGTGGTGAGAACACTTTACATACACTTTCTCAGCATTTTTCAAGAATACAATATATTATTAACCATAGTGACTGTGTTGTAAAATAGATCTCTTGAACTTATTCCTCCTTACTAAAATTTTGTATCCTTTTACCAACATTTCCCTAACCCTTTCTCCAACCACCCAGCCCCTGGTAACCACCATTCTACTCTCTACTCCTATGGTATCAAAATTTTTAGATTCCACATGTCAGATCATGCAGTATTTGTCTTTCTGTGCCTGACTTACTTCACTTAACATAATATCCTTCACATTCATCTGTGTTGTGGCAAATGACAGTATTTCCTTCTTTTTTAAGGCTGAATATTATTCCATTGTGTATTTATACCACATTTTCTTTATCCGTTCATCCACTGATGAACATTTCGGTTGATTCCAATCTTGGATATTATGAATAACACTGCAATAAACATGAGCATTCAGATATCTCTTTGACATACTGATTTCATTTCCTTTGGATATATATCCAGGATTGGGATTGCTAGATCATACGGTAGTTCTGTTTTTAATTTTTTTGAGAAATCTCCATGCTGTTTTCCATAGTGGTTGTACTAATTTACATTCCCACCAAGATTGTGCAAGCATTCCGTTTTCTCCACACCCTTGCTAACACTTACCTTTTGTCTCTTTCATAGTAGCCATTTAGGGCCGACCCTGTGGCTCACTCGGGAGACTGTGGCACTGGGAGTGCCGAGGCCGTGGGTTCAGATCCTATATAGGGATGGCCGGTGCATTCACTGGCTGAACATGGTGTGGGCAACCCCAAGCTGAGGGTTACGATCCCCTTACTGGTCACAAACAAACAAACAAACCAAAAATAGTAGCCATTTAACAGGTATGAGGTGATTTCTCATTGTGGTTTTAATTTCCACTTCCCTGATGATTAGCAATGGAGCATTTTTTCATATACCTGATGGCCATTTGTACGTCTTCTTTTTTTTTTTGTAGCTAGCCAGTTTGGGGAACCAAACCCTTCACCTTGGTGTTACAAGGCTGTGCTCTACCCACTTGAGCCAATTAGCCAGCCCTTTGGCCATTTTTAATTGGGTTATTTATTTTCTTGCTATTGAGTTGAGTTCCTTACATATTTTGGATATTAGCCCTTTATCAGATGTATAGTTTACAAACATTTTCTCCCACTTTGTAGGGTGTCTCTGTTCTGTTGATTGCTGCCTTTGCTGTGCAGAAGCTTTTTATTTTGATGTAATCCTATTTCTCTATTTCTGCCTTTGTTTCCTGTGCTTTTGGGGTCATATCCAAAAAGTCATTGCCCAGACAAATGTCATGGAGTGTTTCTCTTATGTCTTTTTCTAGTAGTTTCATACTTTCAGGTCTTACATTTAGTCTTTAATTCATTTTGAGTTGATTTTTGTATATGGTGTGTGATAAGGGTCTAATTTCATTTTTCTTTGTGTGAGTATCCAGTTTTCCCAACATCATTTTTTGAAAAGATGCTCCTTTCTCCATGTATATTCTTGGCACCTTTGTAAAAACAATCAGTTGGCTGTAAATGAGTGGATTTATATCTAGGTTCTCTATTCTGTTCCACTGGTCTATGTGTCTGTTTTTATGACAGTACCATGCTGTTTTGATTATTATAGCTTTGTAGCATATTTTGAAGTCAGGTAGTGCAATGCCTCCAACTTTGTTCTTTTTGCTCAAGATTGCTTTGGATATTTGGGGTCTTTTGTGTTTCCATACAAATTTTAGTTTAGTTTTTCTTTTTAAATCTCTATGGAGAATACCATTGGTATTTTAATAGGGATTGTGTTGAATCTGTACGCAGTTTTGGGTAGTATAGACATTTTAACAATATTAATTTTTCCAGTCCATGAATATGAGATATCTGTGCACTTATTTATGTCTTCTTCAATTTCTTTCATTAATGTTTTATAGTTTTTGGTATAGAGATCTTTTACTTCCTTGGTTAAATTTATTCCTAAGTAATTTATTTTCTTTTTGTAGCAATGGTAAATGCAATCCTTTTCTTGATTTTTTCCTCAGATAGTTCATTTTTCTTGATTTATTTCTCAGATAGTTCATTTTTAGTGTAAAAAAAAAAAGCTCCTGATTTTCTGTGTTGATTTTGTACCCTGCAACTTTATTAAATTTGTTTATTGGACCCAGAGGGGTGAGCACCAGCCTGCCCCACCCTGCGCCCTGGAATCCATGCTGAGGTGAGCCTGGCAGCAGCAGCAGCGGTGGTACCGTATGACTAGAGGCAGCCCCTTCAGCCTCCTTGGACCAGAAGGGGTGAGTGCCAGCCCACCCTGCTCCCGAATCTGTGCCGAGGTGAGCCCAGCAGCAGCAGTGGTGGTACCACGTGACTAGAGGTGGCTGCTTCCCCTCTCCCTTGCTTGGACCTGCGAGGGAGCACCAGCCCCTGGTGTCTGACCCACTGAGGTGTGCCCAGCAGAACCGCATGGAGCTCGGGGCTCATTCTATGACCACAGATTCTGGAACGGGAACCAAGATGGTTAAACATAGCTGTCACCAAGCCTATTGTCAAGCAAAGACAATTCACCTCCACAGTACAACCAGGGCCACTCCATAGCCAACTTTAGTGTAATAGAAGAAGCAAACCCTCTACCAAATGACCAAACATCAATGAAAAAATACTAGAAGTACAAACAATCAAGAAGAAATTACACCACCAAAAGAACACAGTAATGCTCCAAAATCAGACTCCATAGAAGAGGGAATCCTTGAAATGTCTGAAAAAGAATTTCAAGCAATGATTTTAAGAAAACTTGAAGAAATAAAGGAAGACTCAATTAGAGAACACAACGAAGCAGAAAAAATATCCAGGGTATGAAGGAAGAAATCTATAAAGAGATTAATACATTTAAAAAGAGTGTAGCAGAACTACTAGAAATGAAAGATTCATTCAATGAAATAAAAAACACAACCGAGACCTTGAGCAGCAGGGTAGAACAAGCAGAAGAAAGAATTTCAGAGCTTGAAGATGGTCTTTTTGAAATAACTCAGGCAGACAGAAAAAGGAAAAAAGAATTAAAAATAATCAGAAAAGTCTAAGAGAGATAGCAGACAACCTCAAGAACTCTAGCATCTAAATCCTGGGTATTCCTGAAGGGGAGGAGAAAGGAAAAGGTATTGAAAACCTACTCAAGGAAATAGTAATAGGAAACTTCCCAGGTGTAGGACGAGATACAGACCTTCAGATCCAGGAAGCTCAAAGGTCCCCAAACCTATTCAACCCAAAAAGATCTTCCTGAAGACACATTATAGTTAAATTTGCAAAGCTCAAAGACAAAAAGAGAATGCTACAAGCAAGAAGATAAAAGCATCAGGTCACTTATAGGGGAACCCCCATCAAACTAACAGCAGACTTCTCAACTGAAACCCTACAGACCAGAAGAAAGTAGAATGATATATTCAAAATACTAAAAGAAAAAAATTGATAGCCAAGAATTCTTTACCCTGCTAGGCTCTCCTTCAGAATTGAGGGAGAAATAGTCCATTTCTCAGATAAACAAACACTGTGGGAGTTCACCACCACAAACCAGCCCTGCAAGAAATTCTCAAGGGAGCCATTCATCTGGAATCTGAATAATGGTGACCACTATCACAAATACACTAGAAAGGGCAAAACCCACAGTTAAAACAAAAATACCATCAAGAAAGAGAAAGAAGCAAATCATCCCACCTTAAATTCCCAACTAACATTGAGAAGAGAAATAAAAGGGGAAATAATCATCAAAAGATATTTAAACAATCTAAACAAGAAGCAATTAAATGACAGGAATTAAGTAACACGTGTCAATAACTACTCTAAATGTCAATGGGCTAAATTCCCCATTTAAAAGACACAGACTGACTGATGGGATTAAAAGCTAGATCCAAGTATATGCTGTCTACAAGAGACCCACCTCACCTGTAGAGACACACATAGACTAAAAGGGAAGGGATGGAAAAATATATACCATGCAAATGGAAACCAAAAATGAGCAGGAGGAGCTATTCTTATATCTGACAAAATAGACTTTAAACCAAAAATCATAAAAAAAGATAAAGGCCACTATATAATGATAAAGGATCTATCAAGCTAGAAGACATAACAATCATAAACATGTATGCACCCAATACTGGAGCACCCAGATATATAAAGTAAACACTCTTAGACCTAACGAAAGAAATAGGACCTGATACATCAATAGTTGGTGATCTGAACACCCCTCTCTTAGTATGGGACAGATCCTCCAGGCAACAAGTCAACAAAGAGACACAGGATTTAATCTGCACCCTAGACCAGCTGGACTTGGCAGATATATACAGAACATTTCACCCAATGACTAAAGAATACACATTCTTCTCATCATTTCATGGTACATTCTCCAGGACAGACCACATATTAGGTCACAAATCTAGTCCCAGCAAATTTTTAAAAATTGAAATCATTCCAACTATCTTTTCAGACCACAATGGACGAAAATTGAAAAAACAGTTTAAAAAATATATATATCTGAAAAGATAGTTGGAATGATTTCAATTTTTAAACAATAAGCAAAATGCTGGAAGCTATACAAATACATGGAAACTAAATAATAGGCTACTGAATGACCAATGGGTCCAAGAAGAAATTAAGCAGGAAATCAAAAAATTTCTAGAAACTAATGAAAATATAGATACATCATTAAAAAACTGTGGGATATGGCAAAAGCAGTACTAAGAGGCAAATTTATTGCAATAAATGCTTATATCAAAAGAATGGAAAGACTTCACATAAACAACCTAACACTATGCCTCAAAGAACTTGAAAATCAACAACAATCCAAATCTAAAGGTAGTAGATGGAAAGAAATAATTAAGATCAGAGCAGAACTAAAGAAATAGAGACCCAAAAAACAATAGAAAAGATCAATAAAACAAAAAGTTGGGTTTTTTGAGAAGATAAATAAAATAGACAAACCATTAGCTAGGCTAACAAAAAAAGAGAGAAGATCCAAATAACAAAAATTAGAAATGAAATGGGAGACATTACAATTGATACCACAGAAATACAAAGAATCATTAGACTATTATAAACAACTGTATGATAACAAATTCGAAAACCTGGAAGATATGGATAACTTTCTAGACACATACAAAGTATCAAGACTGAACCAAGAAGAGATAGAAAACCTGAACAGACCAATAATAAGCAAGGAGATTGAAGTGGTAATTAGCAATCTTCTAACAAAAGAAGTCCAGATCCAGATGCTTTTACAGCTGAATTCTATCAAACTTTTAAGGAGGAGTTAATACCAATTCTCCTCAAACTATTCCAAACAATTGAATCAGACACTACTCTCCGAAACTCACTATATGAGGCCAAAATAACTCTGATACCAGAACCAGATAAAAGACACAACAAAAAAAGAAAATTACAGGCCAATATCTTTGATGAACCTAGATGCTAAAATCCCCAACAAAATATTAGCAATTAGAATACAGCAACATATTTTTAAAAATTATACACTATGATCAAGTGGGATTCATCCCAGGGATGCAAGGATGGTTCAATATATGAAAGTCAATAAATGTGATACATCACATCAGCAAGGTCAAGGACAAAGACCATATGATCATCTCAACAGATGCTGAAAAAGCTTTTGACAAAATTCGACATTCCTTCATGATAAAGACTCTCAATAAATTAGGTATAGAAGGAAAGTATCTCAACACAATAAAAGCCATGGCAAGCCACCACCAGTATCATTCTGAATGGGGAAGAATTGAAGGCCTTTCCCTTAAGAACAGGAGCAAGACAAGTATGCCCACTCTCACCACTTCTATATAACATAGTACTAGAGGTACTAGCCAAAGCAATCAAGCAAGAGAAAGAAATGAATGGAATCCAGATCGGAAAAGATGAAGTTAAACTTTCTCTATTTGCAGATGACATGATACTATATATAGAAAAACATAAAGACTCTATCAAAAAACTCCTAGAGCTGGTTAATAACTTCAGTAATGCTGCAGGTTACAAAACAAATGCCCCCAAATCAGTAGCATTTATATACTCAAATAATGAATTAACAGAAAGAGAAATAAAGAAAGTAAGCCCATTTACAATTGCCACAAAAAATAAGATACCTAGGGATCAATTTAACCAAGGAGGTGAAAGACCTCTACAATGAAACTACAAACCACTTCTGAAAGAAATTAAAGAAGACACAAAAAGATGGAAAGATATTCCATGTTCTTGGATTGGAAGAATTAACATTGTGAAAATATCTATACTACCCAAAGTGATCTACAAATTCGATGCAATCCCCATCAAAATACCAATGATATTCTTCACAGAAGGGAAAAAAACAATCTTACATTTCATATGGAAAAACAAAAGACCCCGATTAGCCAAAGCAATCCTGAGTAAAAAATATAAAGCCAGAGGCATAACACTATCTGACTTCAAGTTATACTACAAATCTATTGTAACCAAAACAACATGTACTGGAATAAAAATAGACATTCAGACCAGTGGAGTAGAACTGAGAACACAGATATCACCCCTCAGGCTTATAGCCATCTGATATTGGACAAAGGCAACAAAAGTCTGCAGTGGGGAAAAGACTGCCTCTTCAACAAGTGGTGCTGGTAAAACTGGATATCCATATGCAGAAGAATTAAACTAGATATGCATCTCTCACCAAACACTAAAATCAAATCAAAATGAACTAAAGACTTAAGTATAAGACCCCAAACTGTAAAATTACTAAGGGAAAATATAGGTGAAACACTTCAGCAATTAGGTCTGGTCACAGGCTTTATGAACATGAACCCAAAAGCACAAGCAGCAAAAGAAAAAATAAACAAATGGGACTATATCAAACTAAAAAGCTTCTGCACAGCAAAGGAAACAATCAACAGAGTGAAACAACAACCTATAGAATGGGAGAAAATATTTGCTAACTATGCATCTGACAAGGGATTAATATCCAGAATATACATAGAACTCAAGAAATTATACACTAAAAAAAAAAAAAGACCCAATTAAAAAATGGACAAAGGAGCTAAATAGACATTTTTCAAAAGAAGACATACAAATGGCCAACAGATACCTGAAAAAATGCTCAACATCACTAGTCATCAGGGAAATGCAAATTAAAACTACATTGAGATACCACCTCACCCCAGTTAGACTGGCTATAACCAAAAAGATGGTGAATAACAAATGCTGGTGAGGGTGTGGAGAGAAGGGAACACTCCTACACTGTTGATGGGACTGTAAATTAGTATAACCACTATGGGAAACAGTATGGAAGTTTCTCAAACAACTACAGATGTATCTTCCATTTGATCCAGCAATCCCTCTTCTGGGTATATACCCACAGGAATGGAAATCATCATGTCAAAGGGATACATGCACTCCCATGTTCATCACAGCTCTATTTATAACAACCAAGATATGGAACCAACCTAAATGTCCATCAATGGATGACTGGATAAGGAAAGTGTGGTATATATATATACCATGGAATACTATTCTGCCATAAAAAAGAATGAAATTCTCCCATTTGCAACAATGTGGATGAACCTTGAGAAACATGTTGAGCAAAATAAGCAAAACACAGAGGGATAAATACCTCATATGCTCACTCATATGTGGGAACCAAGAGAGAAAGGAAGGAAAGAAAGAAAGACCACAGTAGTGCAGTGGTCTTACAGAGGAAGGGAATATTCCTAGGGCTGCAAAGTGGAGTGGGGGGGCAAGGGGGAGGGGGAAGGTGGTTGGGGGACAATAGGGTGGGGACGTGGGTTACAAAAGCAATTTCTGGTAATTTGTACCTCATGAATATTCATAATAATAAAAAGTAAAAATAAACAAAAAAGGAAAAAATAAAATATATACAAAAAAATGTATCAGTTATAACAGGTTTTGGTGGAGTTTTTAGGGTTTTCTATATATAAAATCAAGTGGTCAGCAAGCAGAGACAATTTCACTTCTTCCTTTCCTATTCTAATGCCTTTTTTTTTCCTTGTCTAATTGCTTTGGATAGAACTTCCAGTACTACACTGAATAAAAATGATAAGAGTGGGCATCTTTGTCTTTTTCCTTATCTAAGAAGAAAAGCTTTCAACTTTTTGCCATTGAGCATGATGTTAGCTGTGGACTTTTTATATGTGGCCATTATTTTGTTAAGGAACAGACTTTCTATTCCTAATCTATTGAGAATTTTTATCATAAAGCAATGTTGAATTTTCTGAATTTTTTTCTGCATCTATTGAGATGACCATAAGGTTTTTGTTCTTCATTCTGTTAATATGTGTATGACACTTATTGATTTGTGTGTGTTGAGCCATCCTTGCATCCTGGGGTAAATCCCACTTGATCATGGTGAATATCTTTTTACTGTGCTGTTGAATTGGTTTGCTAGTATTTCACTGAGGACTTTTGCATCTATGTTCATCAGGAATATTGGTCTGTAATTTTCTTTTCTCGTAGTGTCCTTGTCTGGCTTTGAAATCAGGGCCTTGTAAAATGAATTTGGAAGTCTTCCATCTTTTTCAATTTTTGGAAGTGTTTGAGAAGGATTGGTATTAGTTCTTTAAATGTTTGGTAGAATTCTGCCATGAAGTTAACTGGTCCTGGGCTTTTCTTCAATGGGAGATTTTTCATTATTGATTCAATTTCCTAACTTGTTATTCATCAGATTTTCTAATTCTTCATAAATCAGTCTTTGTAGTTTGTATGTGTCAAGAAATTGTTCAGTTTCTTCTAGTTATCCAGTTTTTTGGAGTATAATTGTTTGTAATAGTCCCTTACGATCCTTTGTATTCTGGTTGAATCAGTTGTAATGTTTCCTTTTTCTGAATTTCTTTTTTAAAGATGACTGGTAAAGGGATCTTAATCCTTGACTTGGTGTTGTCAGCACCACGCTCTCCCAAGTGAGCCACAGGCCGGCCCCTCGTTTCTGAATTTTTTTATGTGAGTCTTATGTCTCTCTCTCTCTCTCTTTTTTTTTTTTTTTTGGTCTAGCTAAAGGTTTGCCAGTTTTGTTATCTTTTCAAAAAACCAACAATTCTGTTTTTCTTCTGTATTTTTTTTGTTTGTTTTTTTGTGGATTTTTTAGTCTATATTCCATTTATTTCTGCTCTAAACTTTATTATTTCCTTTCCTCTACTAACTTTGGGCTTAGCTTGTTTTTGTTTTTCTAGTTCCTTAAGGCATAATGTTAGGTTGTTTATTTGAGATTTTTCTCCTTTTTTGATGTAGACATTTATTGCTATAAACTTCCTCTTAGAACTGCTTTTGCTGTTTTCCATAGGATTTGATATGTTGTGCTTCCTTTTTTGTTTGCCTCAAGAAATTTTTTAATTTTCCTTATAATTTCTTCTGCATCCCATTTATTATTTAGGAGCTTGCTGTTTAATTTCCATGTATCTTTGAATTTTCCAAAGTTCCTCCTGTTATTTATTTCTAGTTTTGTACCATTGTGGTTCGAAAAAATACTTGATATGATTTCAGTCTTGTTAAACTTGTTAAGAATTGTTTTGTGGCCTAATATATTATTTATCCTGGAGAATGTTCCATGTGCAGTAGAGAAGAATGTGTATTCTGCAGCTGTTAGCCAGAATGTTCTGCATATATCTGTTAAATCCATTTCATCTAGAGTGTAGTTTAAATCTGATGTTTCATTATTGGTTTTCTGTCTGGATGATCTGTCCTTTGCTCAAAGTTGGGTGTAGACTTTTCCTACTGTTGTTTTACTACAGTCTGTCTCTCCCTTTATATCTATTAATATTTGCTTTATATATTTAAGTGCTCTAATGTTGGTTGCATATATATTTATAATTGTTATAGCTTTTGCTGAATTGACCTCTTTATCATTACTTAGTGACATTCTTTGTCTTTTTTTTTTTCAGTTTTTGACTTAACATCTATTTTATCTGATATAAGTATAGCTACTCCTGCTCTATTTTGGTTTCCATTTGCATGGAATATCTTTTTTTCCATCCCTTAACTTTCAGTCTATGTGTGTCCTTACAAGTGAAGAGAGTATCTCATAGGCAGCATATAGATGGGTCTTGTTTTTACCCATTCAGCCATTTTGTGTCTTTTGATTGGAGAATTTAATGTATTTACATTCAAGGTAATTACTGATAGGTAAGGACTTACTACTGTCATGTTGTTAATTATTTTCTAGTTGTTTCATATATCATTTGTTTCTTTCTTTCTCTCTTGCTATCTTCCTTCCGGCTAAGTGATTTTCTCTACTCATATGTTTTGATTCCTTGCTTTTTACTTTTTGTGCATCTGCTATAGGTTTTTGCTCTGTGGTTACCATGAGGCTTACAAAAAAACTTAAAGTTATAACAGGTTATTTTAATCTAATAGCAACTTAATTTTGATCACAAAAACTCTATACTTTTACTCCATTCCCTCACTTTTCACATTTTAAATTTTTGATGTCATAATTTACATCTCTTTATATTGCATATCCCTTAACAAATTATTGTAGCTATTATTATTTTAAACCATTTTGTCTTTTAACCTTTATACTAAAAATATAAGTGATTTACACACCACCATTACAGTATTAGAGTATTCTGAACTTGACTATACACTTACTTTTACCAGTGATTTTTATACTTTTAGATGGTTTTCTGTTACTCATTAGTATCCTTTTCTTTTAGCTTGAAGAACTCCCTTTAGCATTTCTTATAAGACAGGTCTGGTGGTGATGAACTTTTCAGCTTTTGTTTGTCTGGAAAAGTCTTTATCTCACCTTCATTTCCAAAGGAGAGCTTTGCTGGGTATGGTATTTTGCCTTGGCAGTTTTTTTCCTTCAGTACTTTGAAGGAAGGTACTGACCTCTCTCCTGGCCCATAGGGGTTTTGCTGAGAAGTCTGCTGATAGCCATATTGGAACTCCCTTATGTGTTGTTTGCTTATGTTCTCTTGCTGATTTCAGGATCCTCTCTTTGTCTTCTGATTTTTGATGTTTTGATTATAATATGTCTTGTGATAGCTTTATTTCGATTAAATCCGATTTATGACCTTTGACCTTCCTGTACCTGGATATTTACATCTTTTTCCAGAAAAATTTGGAAAGTTTTCTGCTACGATTTCTTTAAATAATCTTTCCACCTCTTTATCTTTCTATTCTTCTTTAACACCCATGACTTGAATATTGGCTGTTTTGATTCTGTCTCGTAAATCCCATGACATTTATTCATTTCTCTTCATTCTTATGTCTTTTTTCTCTTTAGACCATATATTTTGAAATAACTTGTCTTCGAGTTCACAGATTCTTTCTGTGAGGGAAGGATGAGGTGTGCAATGTAAAACTGTCTTTCTTAGCCTCTTCAATGTGTCTTTTCTTATTATTATGCTACAACCAGGTACTGTGCTCTCTCACCTGGTTTCTCACCTGTGGATAGACGTTCAAGTTGATGTTTTTGTGGAGGAGAGGGATGATTACTGAAGAGTCTTACTCTGCCATCTTGCTCCCCTTCTTCCATCTAGTCAAGGAGAGAATCTTGAAAGCATCAAGAGAGAAGTGAACTCGTCACATATAAGGGATCCTCAATAAGATCAACAGCTGATTTCTCATCAGAAATATGGAGTCCAGAAGACTGACATATTTAAAGTGCTGAAAGAAAAGAAACTGTCAACCAAGAATTCTATATTTGGCAAAACTATCCTTCAGTAGACAATAGATAATAATTTAAATGGGGAACAATCTCTTTAACAAGAGGAGCTGGGCCAACTGGATATTTATATGCAAAAGAGCAAAGTTGGAGCCTTCTCTCACACCATATATAGAAGTTAACTCAAAATGGAGGAAAGATCTAAATGTAACAGCTAAAACTATAAAACTCTTCAAGAAAAAATTGGGACACATTTTCATGAGCTTAGATTGGGCAATGGATTCTTAGATGACACCAAAAGCATATGTAGCAAAAGAGAAAAACAGGTGAATTATGCTTCATCAAGATTTAAAAC
The DNA here is from genome assembly GCF_027409185.1 of Cynocephalus volans. Lineage (NCBI taxonomy): Eukaryota > Metazoa > Chordata > Mammalia > Dermoptera > Cynocephalidae > Cynocephalus > Cynocephalus volans. The sequence goes on along the minus strand of NC_084461.1, from coordinate 160,139,782 downwards.
TTTTGTGTATCAAAGGATACTGTCAAGGAAGTGAAAAGATAAACAGTAGAATGAGAGAAAAAATTGCAAATGATATATCTGATAAAGGTCTAGCATCCACAATATACAAAGAACTCTTACAACCTAACAACAATAAAGACAAACAATCCAACTGAAAAATGGACAAAGGAAAAACAGACATTTATCCAAAGAAGATACACAGAGGGTCAACAAGCACATAAAAAGATGCTAAACATCACTAATAATTAGGGAAATGCAAATCGAAACCACAGTGAGATACCACTTCTTACCCACTAGGATGGCAATAATACCAAAAACAACAGAAAATTAGTGTTGGCAAGTGTCTTAGTCTGTTTGTGCTTCTATAACAAAACAGCACGGATTGGGTGATTTATTTTCTCACAGTTTGGGAGGCTGGAAGTTCAAGATCAAGGTGCCAGCAAACTTGGTGTCTGGTGAGGGCTACTTTCTCTTCTTCCAAGATGGTGCCCTATTGCTGCATCTTCTGGAGGGATGAATGCTATGTCCTCACATGGTGGAAGGAATGGAAAGGCAAGAGAGTTCTCCTTTCAACCTCAAGCCCTTTAATAAGGGTACTAATCATAACAAAGGACACACCTCTTAATACTGTTGCACTGGGGTTAAGTTTCAGCATGAAATTTGGAGGGGACACTATCATTTAAATCATAGCAGAAAGGATGTGGAAAAATTGGAATTCTTGTGCATTGCTGGTGGGAATGTAAAATGGTATAATCATTATGGAAAACAGTTTGATAGTTCCTCTATAAGTTAAACATAGAATTACCATATAGGCCAGCAATTCCACTCCTAGGTATATACCCAAAAGAATTCAAAACAGGTACTCAAATAATATCTATACAGAAATGTTCATAGCAGCATTATTAATAATAGCCCAAATGTATAAACAACCGAAATGTCCATCAACAAATGAATGGATAAACAGAGTGTGATATAGAAACACAATGAAATACTATTTGGCCATAAAAAGGAATGAAGTGTCAATACATGCTACAACTTGGATGAACCTGGAAAACGTTATGCTAAGTAAAAGAAGTCAGACACAAAGGTAACATATTGTAGGACTCCATTAATATGAGATATCCAGAACAGGCAAATCCATAGAGACAGCAAAATTAGTAGCTGTCTAATTGGGGGGAGGGAGGAATGAAGAGTGAATGCTTAATGGGCATGAGGTTTTCATCTGACATGATAAAAAAAGTTCTAGAACTAGGTAGTACTGGTGGTTGAACACTTTGTAAATGTACTTAGTGCCACTGAATCAAATGCTTTAAAATGGTTTAAATGGTAAATTTGTTATGTGTATTTTACCACCAAAAAAAAGTATGCATCATACAAAATGATGCAGCCATTCCACCATGAACAGTCAGGACTCCACTCCTGGTTCCACCACCTCCTGGTGGGAAACCCTGGGCACAGCCATCTATCTCTGTCTCTTCTCTGATACCTCTCTCTGAGGAGTTTGGTGGGATGAGCCAGGAACCTGCTCGGGAAAAGAAAGCTCTGTCAGCCTCTAGAGCCATACTTCAATGGGACATGAGCACCCAGAACCCTGAGGGTGAGGTTTGAAATCAGATCCTGGGTTGAGTCAGGGAGGCGGGCAGTGCCATCACCTGTGCAAGCCTGTGAGTGTTCAGCCTCAATTTCCTGTCCAAGAAGCCACAGGGTACACCAGAGATTGCATGAGAGAAAGAGAGAGAGAGAACCCAGTGGAGGGCTGGATCTTTGTGCCCCTGTTTATCTTCAGTACCTGCTCCAGAGAACCTGGTCCTGGAGACACAGATGCAGGTTAGTATCTTAGTTTTATGCCTAGTAGCCAAGTAACTTTCATGAAATTACCAATCCCTTGCAGCCTCAGTTTCCTCATCTGTAAAATGGGGATAATAATATCCACCATAAGCTATCATGAAGAAAGATTTTGCACTGTTTTAAACAGTGAGAAAGATTTTACTCATTCCAAAAAGGTTTCAAGGCAGTAAGATAATGCCGGCAAAGGATCTCACACCTCTCCGTCTGTATCGCTCTGTTGCCTCTGCCCTCCACAGCCCTTCCCTCTCTCCCTCCCACTCTGCCTTCATGATCTCACCCTTCCCCACCCAGGATTTCGGGAAAGAGTCTGACTATCCCACCCTAACAGGAGAGGCCTATCTGTGTGAGCACAGGACCTCAAGACTGGCAGAGAGGAAAGGGGTGAGGACACTGTAGCTTTGCTACAGTATAAAGCTGGCTGGGTTTTCACCAAATGAATGTTCGTGGGCCACTCCGGGCTCACGATCCATTTCCACTGAAGTTGTACCTGTGGCCATGACAGTATGGTCATGCTGAAAACACCCCACACCCTCAGCCTCCCACCCCCTGCTTCCCAGAGGACCTGACTCTTCTCCAGGTTCCACACCCACCCTTACCTCTCCAGGTCTCTCCTGGCTGGGGCCTCAGGCACACATGCCTTCACATGGCTGTAATCACAGTGCACTTCCCAGCTTCTAGTTCAGGCTTCCAAGTTGCAACATAGTCCTCAGAACTCTTCTTCCTAATTCCATCAAGCCAAAGGACGTAACTCACAGAGCCACACCCTTGCTGTGAGAGGTTTTCCCCTTCTTTTGAATTATTTCATCAGAGTAAATTCCCAGCAGTTAGATTCTTGAGCTAGAGAATATGAACATTTTAATGGTTCTTGCTGCTTATTGCCAAATTATTTTCCCACATGCTTGTATACTTTTACTGTCAGTAAATTAATATACTGGTTTCACTACAGCATCACTGGGATTGAGTCTTATCATTAACTTTTCAAACTTTTTGCAAATATATTTATTCCTTAGTTTTTAGAGAATAAAAATTGCTGTAAAAATATTCTTATATTATAGACAAATAGGCCACTGGTAAACAGATATATTACACAAAATAACTATAAATTTCTGGTCTGCTATCATAGCTCTTTCTAAAACACAAATCCTATTTTACCCCTATATACTCCATAAGGACATTTTCCTACATAAATGTAATACCATTATGATACTAAATGAGTGAGAAGTCTTTGGTGTCATCTACTGCCACAGTCCACAGTCACATTTAACCATTTCCTCAAAAGTAAAGTCTCTTTTCATGTATTTTGTCCAAACAAAGACCACACATGAGATTAGGGTGTTAGGCATCTTAATTCTCTTTTAATCTAGAGTGCTCCCCTTTTGCCTTCTTTCCATTGACTTGCTGCATGAGTCAGGTCAGTTGTCCCACAGAATATCCCTCCTTCCCAATTTGGGCTGCCTTGAGGTGTCATTTAACCAACTCCTCCATCTCCCCTTCCTGCTCAAAACTGGAAGTCAGTTCTAAAGCTAATTCATTGCACTCAGAAAACCTCAGAGGAGGGGCTGGGAGCTTCCCCTCATATCCCATGTGGAGGAACATGACATCTGGTGGCTCCTGTCTCAGTGATACCAACATTGATCCCTCCAAGGTAGACATCCCTATCAACATTTTAGGCATTGATTGGTGACTGTTGCTTAGTGGTCAGCAAGGATCCATTCATCAGCTTAGTGCCGTGGGGAATGGTGATTCATTCATTTGCTCATTCATTAATTCTTTCCAGTTGAAGATAAATTTGGAAAGAAAGGGAGGAAGCCAGTGTTCATTGAGCACTTGCTAATGAGTCAGCATGGTACCTGGTGCCTTATTGTGCTCTGCTCTATTTAATCTTCACAACAACATGATGAGGAAGAAAGCTGATATAATTATAACAGAAATAGCAGTCTAACATTTGAGCTGTCTCATCTTATTCGGTGCTGCCCTTGTGGTAGACTTTGTATGTTTGTCCCTAACTTTCTGCTAAGTGATTCAAGGCTCAGATAATGTCCTGACTGGCCTGAGGGCAGAATGCCAGGAAGAAGCAGGGCAGGATGTGCTTGCAGGTCTCCTGCTTCTGCAACACCCCTCCCTCCAGCTCAGGCTGGGTCGTGGATCTCAGCCAGCTCTAGCATTGGCTGCCCTCAGGCAGTGGGGACTGAGACACAGGGTCAGTGTACACATATGCCCACCTAAGGCTGCTCTTAGATGTTTCTTCTAGAAAGATACGAGCACCACCAGCAGTGTCCTCGGTTCAACAGTCATTTACTGGCCACTGTCCCTGCTCTTGTGAAACAGAAGCCGGTCTGTTGGTGCCCATGGGCCATACAGTAGAGGTGGCCAGGTGAGGTTAACACTGGGGATGAAGCTGTGGAATTGCTGGCACAGAGATAAGAGCTGGGTCAAGGCAGTGGAGGTGCTGGCCAGGCCGTGTGGAGAGTGAGGTGCCAATGCAAGAGAAATGATCTAGCCCCAAGTAAAGTGTCCTGGTCTGTGTGGACTACTGTAACAGAATACCATTGACTGAGTGGCTTATAGAAAACAGAAATTTATTTCTCACAGTTCTGGTAGCTGGGAAGTCTAAGATCAAGGCGCTGGCATATTTGGTGTCTGGTGAAGACCCACTCCCTAATTGACAGATGTCTTCTCGTTGTGTCCTCATGCGGTAGAAGGGGCAAGCGATCTCTCTGGGGTTTCTTTGATAAGGGCATTAATCCCATCATGAGGGCTCTACCCTCATCACTTAATCACCTTCCAAAGGCCCCACCTCCTAGCACCATCCCATTGGGGATTACGAATTTGGGGTGAGGAGGACACAATCAGTCTACAGCAGAAGGCAACTGCAGAATCTTACCTAGAACCTAAATGTCTATCAGTAAGAGAAAGACTACACCAGTCTTTCTAGTCATAATGGGGATCACAACAGCTATTAAAAGAATGGCAGAGGGCCTCACACTGACATATGTTTCACTTAACAAGGCAGGTAGATAGTGAAAAAATCAAGCTGCAGAACAATATGGACAGATTATGCTTTTTATGACATGTGCATAGAAACTCTTTATATATGCAAAAGTGGACATAAATGCATAGGTAAGTTTGCAAAGAAAGACAGCTAACCCAAACAATTTTATCTAGGGTATGGGATTCAGGGAGGGGGAAGTGGTAAAATGGTCCTCAGCTTTACTGAAACAATTTCATTTGTATAATAAAAATGTATTCCCATATTACTTGAGTATTTAAAATTAATTTAAAAATATAAATGGAAAACTGCTCAGAGACTGTGTGGTGGCTGCTGTCATCTCAACCTGGAGGCTCCCAAGGCTTGGGGATACTCCAGGCACAGAGGGAAGAGGGATGAACAGCTCCCTGGGATATAGCCCATGGCTACCACCCCCAGCACTGAAGAATACAGGAGGGGACATGGGCACGGCTCTCAGCTCAGGGCCAAGCCTGCATCAGGCCCTCGTGCACAGTGGCTGGGCCATTCATTGTCCTAGGTGCTCTATTGCTGGCCTTCCTCTGGAAGAAGTGGGTGGGGACAAGCTGGGAACTTGGGGGTGGGCTTCCCGCTGGATGTGAGCTGAGGATTCCACCCTGTTCTGCCTGAGTCATGGGAGGCCTTAGTCAGGGTGACCCTGGGCTGATGGTGCTGGTGAATTGGCTGCAGCTGGTTGGCTGTGGTCATCCAGGCCTGCTATATGATTACTCCCCCAGCTCCAGAGCCCCTGCACATTGAGGTGGGGGAGGAGGCACTACCATCCCAACCCAGCACCACCATGTTGATCAGAACAGACCCAGATCTGGCCAAAGGATGAAAGGGGCACTTGCTGGGGGTAGAGCCTGGGAGAGACTTTCCTCCCTCAAAAGAAGGAGGTGCTCCTGAGAGGCCTCTTCCCTCCTACCACATTGTACTCTGTACCCTGGATTGATGACTGACCAGATGAAGCTGCAAAGTAAAAGAGGAGAAAGAGCCTAGCCCCTCAGCAGCATCTCAAGCCTCTGACCAGCCCTGATACTGAAATTCTATTTCCATCCATGCTGTTGTTTGAGTCATGTAGGTTGGGCATTCTGCTTCTCATAGCCAAAGCGGCCCACTGCCAAACTGCCCTGCGGAGAGGTGGTGCCAACTCAAACCCCACCAGCAACTCATGGGTGTGCCTGCATCCCCACAGCCTTCCTTGGGGAAAAGCTCTGTCTAAAACACTTGACAAGAAGGCAAGGAGGACACGATTTTGAAAAAAGATCAACTGCCCTGGCTTGGGTCCCTTGGCTTGCCCCTCTCTAACTGTGGAACTGTACAGACACTGCTGGTAGATGCCCTGCCCAAAGCTGAGGCCTACCCTGAGGTCACACAACACTTCTGAGTGTCCTCAAGGACAGGCCTGAGGTCTGCCCTTGATGCCCCAGGATGAAAGTGGGTGGGTAAGTACCCCATCTTCCTTGCCCCTCAGTGGCACCTCAGAAGGCCCCAGGGGATTGAGGATCTCAGGTCAGATCAGCATGAGCAACAAAAAGTGGAGTCATGCCTTTGGCATGTCTGACATGGGTACTATGGAGTTTGTGCCCTGCCCCTCCACTTGTTCCTGTCTGGAGCCCTATGGCTGACAGCATCTTGATCTGTCTCATTCCCCACGCTATCCAGCCCAGTGTCATGCACATTATAAAAGCCAAATAAGAACATATTTAATGGCTATATAATTGGAGGAGGGAGTCCAGTTTTTAGCTTTGGGGAAGGCTGGCCATAATCACTATTAGAGTACACAACAGTTTCATCACTCAGAAAAAGACTCCTGCCTTTCAGCAGGAACCGCCATCTTCCAGTAATTCGCCAAAATGACGAACACAAAGGGAAAGAGGAGAGGCACCCGATATATGTTTTCTAGGCCTTTTAGGAAACAAGGAGTTGTTCCTTTGGCCACATACATGCGAACCTACAAGAAAGGTGATATTGTAGACATCGAGGGAATGGGAACTGTTCAAAAAGGAATGCCCCACAAATGTGACCATGGTAAAACTGGAAGAGTTTACAATGTTACGCAGCATGCCTTTGGCATTGTTGTAAACAAGCAAGTTAAGGGCAAGATTCTTGCCAAGAGAATTAATGTGTGTATTGAGCATATTAATCATTCTAAGAGCCGAGGTAGCTTCCTGAAACACGTGAAGGAAAATGATCAGAAAAAGAAGGAACCAAAAGAGAAAGGAACCTGGGTTCAACTGAAGCGCCAGCCTGCTCCACCCAGAGAAGCACACTTTGTGAGAACCAATGGCAAGGACCCTGAGCTGTTGGAACCTATTCCCTATGAATTCATGGCATAATGGGTGTAAAATATATAAAATAAAAGACCAAGACTGCTGTACTATAAGAAAAAAAGAGAAAGACTCACTCATGCCACACCTTTGTAGAAAACCCATGCCCTATATCTAGTTCTTGGCCACCACTGATCTGTTCTCTGTCTCTGTAGTTTTGCCTTTTCCAGAATGTCATAAATGGAATCATTACAGAATGCAGTGTAACCTCTTGAGTCTGACTTCTTCATTCAACATGACGACTTTGGGATCATGCATGTTGCTGCATGTATCAATAGTTCATTGCTTTTTAGTGCTGAGTAGTGTTTCATTCCATGAATGAACCACAATTTGTTTATCCATTCAACTATTGATGGGCATTTGAGCTATTTCCAGTTTGAGGAAATTATGAATTGAGATGCTGTAAACATTTGTATAAGATTTTGTGTAAATATATATTTTCATTTCTCTAGGGTAAATATCAAGGACTGGGACTACTGAGTCATATGGGAGTATGTATTTAACTTTATAAGAAACTGTCAAACTGTTATGCAGAGTGGCTGTACCATTTTCATTCTCACCAGCAATGGATGAAAGTTCCAGTTACTTCACATCCAGCACTTGGAATTGACAAAGTTTTGTTTGCTTTTATATTTTTTAAATTCTAGCCACTCTCAAACGTATGAGGTAGTATCTCATTGTAGTTTTAATATACAGAGCAAAACTTAAGTTTTGATGAAGTCAAATTTATCAAGTTTTACTTTTAGGAATCATGCTTTCAATATCATATCTAAGAACTGTTTACCTAACCTAAGGTCATGCAGACTTTCACCTATGTTTTCTTCTAAAAGTTTTATATTTTTTTGTTTGTTTTACATTTATATCTGTGATCCATATTGACTTAATTTTTGTATAACATGTGAGGTTTAGGTTGAGGTTCTTTTTATTTATTTATGTATTTATTTATTTATTTATTTATTTATTTATTTTTTGCATATGAGTGTCTAGTTGTTCCAACAAAATTGTTGAAAATATCCATTCTCCATCAATTTGCCTTTGCACCTTTGTAGAAGATCAATTGGCCATAATTGTGTGGGTCTACTTCTGGATTCTCTATTCCTTTCATTATCACATGATTATGGAGAAAATCTGATGAAATCTATTGAAAAGCTACTAGAACTCATAAGTGGGTTTAGCAAGGTTCAGAATTCAAAATAAATATACAAAAATTAATTATGTTTATCTATACCAGAATTTTAAAATCAGATATTGAAATTAAGAATAAATATCATTAAAAATATAACAAATCTGAAGAAAATGTGAAAGAGCTGTATATTGACACTACAAAGCATTCCTGGGAGAAATTAAAGAATACTAAATAAATCATGAGATATACTTTGTTCATTTATCTGAAGATTCTATTCTATGTTGTTAAGATGTCAGTTCTACCAAAATTGGCCTACAGATTCAGTGCAATTTCAGTCATAATTCCAGGAAGATATTTTTGTGAAAATTGATAAGCTGATTCTAAAATTCATATGGAAAGTGGTCCCACTTGCCCACCTGACTGACAGCACCAGAGCGTGTTACAACCTCACTGGCCCCTGGGAAGTGGCCCTGCCCAACTGATGGCAGAAATACAAAGAATCATTAGAGACTATTATAAACAACTATATGCCAACAAATTTGAAAACCTGGAGGAAATGGATAAATTTTTGGACACATACAAACTACCAAGACTGAACCAAGAAGAAACAGAAAACCTGAACAGGCCAATAACAAGCAACAAGACTGAAGCAGTAATCAGCAGTCTCCCAACAAAGCAAAGCCCATGACCAGACGGCTTCACTGCTGAATCCTACCAAACCTTTATTTTTTTTTTTTTTTTTTTTTTTTTTTTAATTTTATTTTGTCGATATACATTGTAGCTGATTAATGCTCCCCATCACCAAAACCTCCCTCCCTTCTCCCTCCCCCCCTCCCCCCCAACAATGTCCTTTCTGTTTGTTTGTTGTATCAACTTCAAATAATTGTGGTTGTTATATCTTCTTCCCCCCCCCCCCGGTTTGTGTGTGTATGTGTGTATGTGTGTGTGTGAATTTATATATTAATTTTTAGCTCCCTCCAATAAGTGAGAACATGTGGTATTTCTCTTTCTGTGCCTGACTTGTTTCACTTAATATAATTCTCTCAAGGTCCATCCATGTTGTTGCAAATGGCAGTATTTCATTCGTTTTTATAGCTGAGTAGTATTCCATTGTGTAGATGTACCACATTTTCCGTATCCACTCATCTGATGATGGGCATTTGGGCTGGTTCCAACTCTTGGCTATTGTAAAGAGTGCTGCGATGAACATTGGGGAACAGGTATACCTTCGACTTGATGATTTCCATTCCTCTGGGTATATTCCCAACAGTGGGATGGCTGGGTCGTATGGTAGATTTATTTGCAATTGTTTAAGGAACCTCCATACCATTTTCCATAGAGGCTGCACCATTTTGCAGTCCCACCAACAATGTATGAGAGTTCCTTTTTCTCCGCAGCCTCGCCAGCATTTATCGTTCATAGTCTTTTGGATTTTAGCCATCCTAAGTGGGGTTAGATGGTATCTCAATGTGGTTTTGATTTGCATTTCCCGGATGCTGAGTGATGTTGAGCATTTTTTCATATGTCTGTTGGCCATTTGGATATCTTCCTTAGAGAAATGCCTACTTAGCTCTTTTGCCCATTTTTTAATTGGGTTGCTTGTTTTCTTCTTGTAAAGTTGTTTGAGTTCCTTATATATTCTGGATATTAATCCTTTGTCAGATGTATATTTTGCAAATATTTTCTCCCACTCTGTTGGTTGTCTTTTAACTCTTTTAATTGTTTCTTTTGCTGTGCAGAAGCTTTTTAGTTTGATATAATCCCATTTGTTTATTTTTCCTTTGGTTGCCCGTGCTTTTGGGGTCGTATTCATGAAGTCTGTGCCCAGTCCAATTTCCTGAAGTGTTTCCCCTATGTTTTCTTTAAGAAGTTTTATTGTCTCAGGGTGTATATTTAAATCCTTAATCCATTTTGAGTTGATTTTAGTATACGGTGAGAGGTATGGATCTAGTTTCATTCTCCTGCATATCGATATCCAGTTATCCCAGCACCACTTGCTGAAGAGGCAGTCCCTTCCCCAGTGAATAGGTTTGGTGCCTTTGTCAAAGATCAGATGGCAGTAAGTGTGTGGGTTGATTTCTGGATTCTCTATTCTATTCCATTGGTCAGTGTGTCTGTTTTTATGCCAGTACCATACTGTTTTGGTTATTATAGCTTTGTAGTATAGCTTAAAGTCAGGTAGTGTTATGCCTCCAGCATTATTTTTTTTGCTGAGCATTGCTTTGGCTATTCGTGGTCTTTTATTGTTCCATATAAATGTCTGAATAGTTTTTTCCATTTCTGAGAAAAATGTCTTTGGAATTTTGATGGGGATTGCATTGAATTTGTATATCACTTTGGGTAGTATGGACATTTTCACTATGTTGATTCTTCCAATCCAAGAGCATGGAATATCTTTCCATCTTCTTGTATCCTCTCTAATTTCTCTCAGCAGTGGTTTGTAGTTCTCATTATAGAGATTTTTCACCTCCTTGGTTAACTCAATTCCTAAGTATTTTATTTTTTTGGTGGCTATTGTAAATGGGCAGGCTTTCTTGATTTCTCCTTCTGCATGTTCACTATTGGAGAAAAGAAATGCTACTGATTTTTGTGTGTTGATTTTGTATCCTGCTACTGTGCTGAAATCATTTATCAATTCCAAGAGTTTTTTTGTAGAGGTTTTAGGCTGTTCGATATATAGGATCATGTCATCTGCAAACAGGGACAGTTTGACTTCATCTTTTCCAATCTGGATGCCCTTTATTTCCTTCTCTTCTCTGATTGCTCTGGCTAGTACTTCCAACACTATGTTGAATAGGAGTGGTGAGAGTGGGCATCCTTGTCTAGTGCCTGTTCTTAAAGGAAAAGCTTTCAGCTTTTCCCCATTCAGGATGATATTGGCAGTGGGTTTGGCATATATGGCTTTAATTATGTTGAGATACTTTCCCTCTATACCTAACTTATAGAGGGTCTTTGTCATGAATGAGTGCTGAACTTTATCAAATGCTTTTTCAGCATCTATAGAGATGATCATATGGTCCTTGTGTTTGAGTTTATTAATATGGTGTATCACATTTATTGATTTACGTATGTTGAACCAACCTTGCATCCCTGGGATGAATCCCACTTGATCGTGATGAATAATTTTTCGTATGTGTTGCTGTATTCTGTTTGCTAGTATTTTAGTGAGGATTTTTGCATCTATATTCATCAAGGATATCGGCCTGTAGTTTTCTTTTTTGGTTATATCTTTACCCGGTTTTGGTATCAGGATGATGTTTGCTTCATAGAATGAGTTTGGGAGATTTGCGTCCGTTTCAATCTTTTGGAATAGTTTGTAAAGAATCGGTGTCAATTCCTCTTTGAATGTTTGGTAAAATTCTGCTGTGAATCCATCTGGTCCTGGGCTTTTCTTTGTTGGGAGCCTTCTGATAACAGCTTCAATCTCCTTTATTGTTATTGGTCTGTTCAGATTTTCTACGTCTTCACGGTTCAGTTTTGGGAGCTTGTGTGTGTCCAGAAATTTATCCATTTCCTCCAGATTTTCAAATTTGTTGGCGTACAGTTGTTTATAGTAGTCTCGAATGATTCCTTGTATTTCAGATGAATCAGTTGTAATATCGCCTTTTTCATTTCTAATTTTTGTTATTTGAGTCTTCTCTCTTCTTTTTTTTGTTAGCCATGCTAATGGTTTGTCAATTTTATTTATCTTTTCAAAAAACCAACTTTTTGATTCGTTGATCTTTTGAATTGTTTTTTGGTTTTCAATTTCATTCAGTTCTGCTCTGGTCTTAATGATTTCTTTCCGTCTGCTAACTTTAGGTTTGGATTGTTCTTGTTTTTCTAGTTCTTTAAGGTGAAGTGTTAGGTTGTTCACTTGCCATCTTTCTATTCTTCTGAAGTGAGCATTTAATGCAATAAATTTTCCCCTCAATACTGCTTTTGCAGTATCCCACAGGTTTTGGTATGATGTATCATTGTTTTCATTAGTTTCAATAAACTTTTTGATTTCCTGCTTGATTTCTTCTTGGACCCATATGTCATTAAGTAGAATGCTGTTTAATTTCCATGTGTTTGTATAGTTTCCAGAGTTTTGTTTGTTGTTAATTTCTAGTTTTAATCCATTGTGGTCTGAGAAGATACATGGGATAATTCCAATTTTTTTGAATTTACTGAGACTTGATTTGTGACCTAATATGTGATCTATCCTGGAGAATGATCCATGTGCTGATGAGAAGAATGAATATTCTGAGGTTGTTGGGTGGAATGTTCTGTAGATATCTGCCAATTCCAATTGGTCTAGAGTCTTGTTTAGATCTTGTGTTTCTCTACTGATTCTTTGCCTAGATGATCTGTCTAATATTGACAGTGGAGTGTTCAGGTCCCCTGCTATTATGGTATTAGTGTCTATTTCCTTCTTTAGGTCTAATAGAGTTTGTTTTATAAATCTGGCTGCTCCAACATTGGGTGCGTACATATTTATGATTGTTATGTCTTCTTGATGGATCAGTCCTTTTATCATTAAGTAGTGTCCCTCATTGTCTCTTTTTATGGTTTTTAGTTTAAAGTCTATTTTGTCAGATATAAGAATAGCCACTCCAGCTCGTTTTTCTTTTCTGTTTGCATGGTAAATCTTTTTCCATCCTTTCACTCTTAGTCTGTGTGAATCTTTATGGGTGAGGTGGGTTTCTTGTAGGCAGCATATAGTTGGGTCCTGCTTTTTGATCCAGTCAGCCAGTCTGTGTCTTTTAATTGGGGAATTTAAGCCTTTAACATTAAGAGTTGTTATTGAAAGGTGTTGATTTATTCCTAGCATTTTATTGGTTGTTTGGTTGTCTTAGGTGTCTTTTGTTCCTTGCTTTCTGATTTACTGTTTGGTTTCTTTGTTTGTTGGTTCCTTAGGTTGTAGATAGTGTTTTTGTTAGCTTGTTTTCTCTTCATGAATGCCATTTTTATTGTACTAGCGGGTTTAGATTTTTCTTAGGTTTTTATGGCAGTGTTAGTTATTTTTCAGGAACCAAACCCAGTACTCCCTTGAGGATTTCTTGTAAGGGTGGTCTTGTGGTAGTGAACTCCCGCAGTTTTTGTTTGTCTGAGAAATATACTATTTGCCCCTCATTTCGGAAGGATAGCCTTGCAGGGTAGAGTATTCTTGGCTGGCAATCTTTGTCTTTTAGTATTTTGAAAATATCATCCCATTCCTTTCTAGCTTTTAGGGTTTGTGATGAAAAGTCTGATGTTAACCTGATTGGGGCTCCCTTATAGGTGATTTGACGCTTCTCTCTTGCAGCTTTTAAGATTCTCTCTTTGTCTCTGAGTTTTGCCAATTTGACTATGACATGTCTTGGAGAAGGCCTTTTTGGGTTGAATACGTTTGGAGATCGTTGAGCTTCCTGGATCTGAAGATCTGTGATTTTTCCTATACCTGGGAAGTTTTCTGCCACTATTTTTTTGAATATGTTTTCAATGGAATCTCCATTTTCCTCCCCTTCTGGAATACCCATGACTCGGATATTTGAGCGCTTGAGGTTGTCTGATATCTCTCTCAGATTTTCTTCCATGTCCTTGATTCTTTTTTCTTTCTTTTTGTCTGCTTGTGTTATTTCAAACAGCCCATCTTCAAGTTCAGAGGTTCTCTCTTCAACTTCGACAAGCCTGCTGGTTAAACTCTCCGTTGTGTTTTTTATTTCGCTGAATAACTTCTTCAGTTCAGCAAGTTCTGCTACATTTTTTTTCAGGACATTGATTTCCTTGTATATTTCCTCTTTCAGATCCTGTATACTTTTCCTCATTTCATCATGATGTCTAGCTGAGTTTACTTGTATCTCATTCAGTTTCCTTAGAATTATCACTCGAAATTCCTTGTCAGTTATTTCAAGGGCTTCTTGTTCTATAGGATCTAGAGTATGAGATTTATTAACTTTTGGTGGTGTAATTTCTTGATTTTTTGTATTTCTGGTGTCTTTTTTTTGGTGTTTATTCATTGTTGCAGGGGGTTTCACAGTCCACCGGTTTAAGACTAATGACTAATAGGATGTTGCTGTGGTTGCCAATTTGGTATGGCTCCCACCGTGACTGCTCAGTTGGCCTCTAGTGTCTTGTGTGTGTGGTTGCCTCGGGTCTTGGGCTTCTCCGGGGATCCACCTTTCTGGTCAGCTTGTACTCTGCTGGGCTGGTGGATCACGTACCACAGGGTGTGTGATCTCTGTTGAGCTTTCACTTTCTGTACAGGACTTCTCCCCGTTCCGTGTGCTCTGGCCCAGGCTGTTAGATCGTGCAGTGGCGACCCCACCGGGTGTGTGGTTTCTGTCGAGACTCCGCCTCCCTGGCCGCACGTCTCCCCCCTCTGTGCACACTGTGCTGGGCTGGGGCGTGTCTTCTGCACCCCTCGTCTATCAGCTGGGCCTTCAAGACCCTGCTCAGCACCGCCTCGCCCAGGAAGTCTACCAGGTTTCTGCTAGGCACAGACGACCGGTCTCTCTGGGTGCCTTTGTAGCACTGTGTAGATCTTTCTCGGGTCTTGTTGACCTTTGTATCCCCCTGGTATAAACCGAGTCTAGTGCCCGCCTGCAGCCTGCTCTCCGGCAGGTTCAAGCGGACCTGGGAACTCTCCTACCGCACTATTCCCAACCAGAAATTCGTTAGGCTTTTTTCCAAACTGGTGGTCGCAGAGATGGTATCTGCCTCCCAGTAACAGGAAGTTTACCGGGGCCGGAGTCCAGGGTGTGGTGGAGTGACAGTCGGCCCGCCCGTACTTCCTAGCCCTCCCAAAACTGGTCGGGACGCCCCACACCCCCAGTCCTGCCAGAGAACCGCGGAGGGAGTGGGAGAGGAGGTCGGCCCGCAGGGTCCGGAAAGCCCCGCGCCTGGCCAAGCAAATGGGCTCAGTGATGGCCGAGCAGGGCGGAGCTGCCCGCACCTGGGAAAATGGAGGCAGCACCGGGGGCAGTGAGTGGCCTGGTGGTGCAGTCGGAAGCCGCGTGGGCATTCACCCCCCGAACAGAGCTGTGCCAGGGATCACTCACAGTGCTGTGCCAGGTCGGGCGCTCGCTCTGTCTCTGGTTTGTTGCCTTCCGTGTTCTCGGCGCTGCCGCCTCGGGCTGTTCAGTCGCGGCGCCGCTCGGGCGCTCCCAGGAATCTTCTTTAATGCCGGCCTGAAACCTCGAATCCTGAATAGGGCAGCTGGCCGCCTTCAGTGCGGCCCCAGCCTCCGGGATCCTGGCTGCATCCACAGCAGCCCTGGCGCCGTGTTCCCTGTTTCAAGACTCACTTTTGCAGCTAAGAATCAGTTCTTTTCCTGCTCCACACTTCAAAGCTGTTGCCTGTAAATGAGGCAGCCTCTCCTGCCGGGGGCAAAGTGGCGTTGAGCCCCCACGACCGGCCAGCAGCAGCAGTCCTCCCTTAAGAGATGGCCAGAGGAAGGTCCACAAGTTTCCCGGCTGCCTGAGGTCCAGTGGCCACCTTTTCCACCTCAGCTACTCCGCGCCAGCCGCCGCAGCCGCCGCCATCTTGAAACCTCCAGCCTACCAAACCTTTAAAGAGGAATTAATACCAATCCTTTTCAAACTATTCCAAAAAATTGAAACAGAGGCCATTCTCCCAAACTCATTCTATGAGGCCAGCATCACCACGATACCAAAACTAGATAAAGATACAACAATAAAAGAAAACTACAGGCCGACATCTCTGATTAACATAGATGCAAAAATCCTCAATGAAATATTAGCAAACAGAATACAGCAACATGTCAAAAAAAACTATATACCACGATCAAGTGGGATTCTTCCAAGGGATGCAAGGATGGTTCAACATATGCAAGTCAATAAATGTGATGCACTACATCAACAAAATCAAGGACAAAAACCATATGATTATCTCAATAGAAGCAGAAAAAGCATTTTTTTTTTTTTTTGTCGTTTTTTCATGACCGGCACTCGGCCAGTGAGAAAAAGCATTTGATAAAATTCAACATCACTTCATGATAAAGACTTTCAGCAAATTAGATATAGAGGGAAAGTATTTCAACACAATAAAAGCCATATACACCAAACCCATCACCAATATCCTGAACAGGAACAAGGATACCCTTTTTCACTACTCTTACTTAACATAGCATTGGAATTACTAGCCAGAGCAATCAGGCAAGAGAAAGAAATAAAGTGCGTCCAGATTGAAAAAGACAAAGTCAACCTGTCCCTGTTTGCAGATGACATGATCCTATTTGTAGAAAAACCTAAAGACTACGAAAAAAAACTCGACCCCCAAAGCACAGGCAACAAAAGGAAAAATAAATAAATAAGATTATATCAAACTAAAAAGCTCTGAACAGCAAAGGAAACAATTAACAGAGTGAAAAGACAACCTAAAGAGTGGGAGAAAATATTTGCAACCTATGCATCTTACAAAGGATTAATATCCCAACCATACAAAGAACTCAAACAGCTTAACAGTAAAAAAAAATGTTACCCAGTTTAAAAATGGGAAAAGGAGCTGAATAAGCATTTCTCAAAGAAAGATATACAAATGGCCAACAGACACATGGAAAAATGCCCAACATCACTAAGCATCAGGGAAATGCAAATCAAAACCACATTAAGATAGCATCTCACCCCAGTTAGACTGGCAATTACCAAAAAGACAGAGAATAACAAATACCAGCAAGGATGCAGAGAAAGGGGAATCCTCTTACACTGTTCATGGGACTATAAACTGGTGTAGAGATGAAGGAAAACAGTATGGAGATTCCTCAAACTACTACAAATAGAACTGCCATACGATCGGCAATTTGTCTGTTGGGCATATACCCAAAGGAATGGAGATCATCATGTTGAAGGGATACCTGTACTCCAATGTTTATTGCAGCTCTGTTTACAACAGGCAAGAGTTGGAACCAATCTAAATGCTTATCACAGGACAACTAGATAAAGAAAATGTGGTATATTTACACAATGGAATACTACTCTGCCATAAAAAATAATGAAATACTGCCATTCACAGCAACATGAATGAACTTAGAGAAAAGTATGTCAAGTGAAATAAACCAGGCACAGAAAGAGAAATACCACATATCCTCATTCATATTTGGGAGATAAAAAATAAACAAATAAATAAAAAAGAAAGAAACAGCGATCACAATAATAAGTTGAATTTTCAAAAGGAGAGAACAGAATTGAGGTTACCAGAAGAAGGAAATGGTAAGGGGAGTATGAGAGGAATTGGTAAAGGGACACGAAAATTGTACAATGTTGAACATACTAATTACCCTGACTTGAGCATCACATATCACACACAGGTATTGATATTCAACACTGTGCCCCACAGATGTGTATAATCAACTATGTTTTAATAAAAAATAAAATAAAACAAAATAAACATATTTAATTCAAAAAATAAATAAACAAAATAAAATTCATATGGAAATGCAAAGAACCTAGAATAGCTGAAAAAACTTTTGAGAACAATAAAGTTAAAGGACTCACCATACTTGATTTCAGGACTTTTAAAGTTATAGTAATCAAGACAGTGTGCTATTTGCCTAAAGATCCCATCTTTTGGATTATTTGAAAAGCTTTTAGTATTCCATTTTAATTTATCTATATCTCTCAGATATATGTCTTTGTAAATAGTTTTTTACTGGTCACTCTAGGGATTATGATATGAATACATAACTTTCCACCATCTACTCAGAATGAGCACTTTAACTTCAAGTGGAATACAGAAACCTTCACCATACCCTCCCCTTTATACTGTAGTTATCTTAGATATTGTCTCTACATGCCCTAGAAACCCCATCAGAAGATGCTATATTTTATATTAAAAATAAACAGTATCAAACACTTCTAAAGTGTTTTAAAGAACATAAATGTAGAATAGCCTATTATATTTATCCAGAGATTTACCATTTCAGTTGCTATTCCTTTACTCCTGATGTTCCAAGTTTCCTTTTCACATCATTTCCCTTCTACCTGAAACAATTCCACTAGAAATTCTTTTAAAATAAAAGGACAAATATCTTAGTTTCCCTTCTTCTGAGAATATCTTTACTGCACCTTATTCCTTATATTTTTGATGAATCTGAAGTTCTGTGTTGAACAATTTTTTTCTTTCAACAATTTAACTATAGTCTTTCATTCCCTTCTGATTTTCATCTCTACAAATGTGAAATCTTCTTCAGTCATTTCAATTTCTATTTCCTTATATATAATGAATCCTTTTTCTCTGGCTGTTTTAAGATATATTTTGTTATTTTTAGTTTTTAGCAGTTTGATTTTGATTTGTCTGGGCATGGACTTTTTTAGTTTATCCTGTTTGGGGTTTGCTTAGTTTCTTGAACCTGTAAGTTTATATTTTTGGCTAAATGTTTCAAATACTTTTTCTGCACTCCTTTTCCCTCTTTCTCCTTTCTTTTTGACACCCTGAAGACACAAATGTTACACCTGTGGGTGTTGTCTCATGGGCTCCTGAGGCACTGTTCATTTTTTCTACATTTTTTTCTCTGTTCATTTTGGATAATTTCTATTGCTCTGTCTTTGGATTCAGTGACTCCCGCTCCAGTCAGTAAAATTTCTTTATACTGGTAATTGTATTTTTACGTTCTAAAATTTCCATTTGTTTCTTTTTAATATCCTCTGTTTCTTTGCTGAGACTTTCTATTTTTCCACTCATTTCAATAGTCATTTGCCCTTATTTCCTGGAGCATGAACATAATGTTGCTTTAAACTCTTCTTTTTTTTAAATTTATTTTTTATTAGTGTATTCATTGTTACAAATCACAGTTCTTTATACCCCTTAACCAATCCCCCTCCGCTCCCCCCTCTAATAACCATAGATTTGTTCTCTTTGTCTGATAGATTAACTGTTCCTCCATTGGTTTTAAAGTCCCCTTCTAATAGCATCTGCATCATATCTGGGTTGGCATCTGTTGATTGTATTTTCCCTTGAAAGATGTCAAGATTTTTCTAGTTCTTCATATGTTAAGGAGTCTTGTATTGTCTCCTGAACATTTTGAATATTACATTATGGAACTCTAAATCTTTTAAAAAATCCTATAGAGAATGTTGGGTTTTTGTTTATATCATTTAGCAGACAAGGTCCGTCCTACCTGCTTTCTGAGGGCTATGGTTCCTATCTCAGTTCAGTTTTCAAAGCCTTGGCAGTGGTATTTGTATTTGTCCTGTGGGTGTACCACTCAGTGGCTAATCTGGGACCTGAATGGTGGTCTGCCCTGCAGTTCAGATCTCAAAGCCATCAATTTGACATTTAGAGTCAGATCCATGCATGCACATGCACAGCTAAAAGGTGAGTCCAAGAATGCATACACAATTTTATGGGGATAAGATGGATTTTTTGAGCTCCTTCCTCTATGCAATCTCTCCAACATTCCTGCTTCCAGTCCCACCAATTTCCAGGGTTTCTAACTAGAATACTGGGATTTTAGTTTTCCTGCTCTGTCATGTACTTCTGCAACTGTGTCTGCCGTAGGAGCCAAGCAGTGAGAGGACAGAGAAAACAAAAGAGGGCTGACCAGTTAGCTCGGTTGGTTAGAGGATGGTTGATAACACAAGGTCGAGATCCCTGCACTGGCCAGATGCCAAAAAAAAAAGAGAGAGAGAGAGAGAGAGAGAGAAAACAAAAGTCATGGCGTTTTGAGTAGAGGATTCCCCCTCTACTCTTGAGACCACACAGTTCGTTTGGTCAGAAAATGTTTTCCTCCCTCAGAGTTTTAGGTACCTTCCCAGCTACCAATGTTGCTGCACCTCTGTGGGACTCACTGGGTGGGGTGGGGTGGTAGAAATGGAAACAAATAGATTTCCCTTACTTTCTCTTACATGTACCGGCCCTCTTTCCCACTCTTTGCATCAAGGGTTTCTCTTAGAGCTCTTTCTATTCACATCCAGTGCATGCATCTGGGTGTCAGTCTGCCTTTGAGTCAAGGCCAAGCAAAACCAAAGGGAAATAAAAGGGGATAGGGTTCATGCTGTTTTGAGGCATTCAGTGATCTGTTTTCCTTCCCAATACATCTGCTATCATTTTTTAAAAATAGACTGTTTTTTAGAGCAGTTTTAGGTTCACACCCAAATTGAGTGGAGAGTACCGAATGTTCCCATATGAAACCCCCTGCATACTTCTCCTCGCTTCCATGCACAGCCTCTTCTTTGTCAACATCCTGCTCCAGAGTGGTGCATTTGTTATAGTCAATGAACTGACACTGACACAAGGTGTATTTTATGGCCCAGCATGTGGTTTATTTTGGTGCATATTCTACGTGAACTTGAGAAGAATGTGTACTCTGCTATTTTTGGATGAAGCTGACTATAGATTTCATTTATATTCAGTTGTTTGATGGTGCTGCTGTGTTCAGCTATGTTCTTCCTAATTTTCTACTTACTGGATCTGTCCATTTCTGAAAGAGGAGTGTTGAAGACTAACTATAATAGTGGATTCACCCATTTCTCCTTGAAGTTCTGTCAGTTTTTGCCTCACATATTTTCATGCATTGTTGTTAGGTGCATACACATTAAGGATTGCCATGAATTCTTGGAGAATCGATCCCTTTATCATAATTGAATGCCCTCTCTTTATTCCTGATAACTTTCCTTGCTCTGAAATTTGCTCTGAATGAAATTAATGTAGTTATTCCAGTTTTCTTCCCCGCCCCCAGCTTTATTGAGGTATAACTGACAATAAAAATTGTATATATATTTAAGGTGTACAATGTGATGATTTAATATACATAGCATTGTGAAATTATTGCCACGATCAAGTTAATTAAAACATCCATCGAGATTCCTGGGAGCGCCTGAGCCGTGCCGCGACTGAACAGCCCAAGGCGGCAGCAGCCGAGAACGGGAAAGGCAACAAACCAGAGACAGAGAGTGAGCACCCGACCTGGCACAACCCTGTGAGTTACCCCTGGACCAGTCCTGTGGGCGGCAGACGCCCACCCGGCTCCCGCCTGCATCACCAGGCCACTCACCGCCCCGGGGCTGCCTCCATTTTCCCAGGTCCGGGCAGCCCCGCCCGGCTCCGCTGCCACTGAGCCTTCCCACTTGCTGGCCCCGGCGCAGGGCTTTCCAGAGCCTGTGGACCGGCCTCCCCTCCCACTCCCTCCGCGGTTCTCTGGCGGGTTGGTGGCATGGGGCGTCCCCGGCCAGTGTCGGGAGGGCAAGGAAGTACAGGTGGGCCGACTGTCACTCCACCGCACCCTGGACTCTGGCCCCTGGTAAACTTCCTGTTACTGGGAGGCAGATACCATCTCTGCGGCCACCAGTTCAGAAAAAAAGCCTAACCAATTTCTGGTTGGGAATAGTGTGGTAGGAGAGTTCCCAGGTCCGCTTGAACCTGCTGGAGAGCTGGCTGCAGGCGGGCGCTAGACTCGGTTTATACCGGGGGGATTCAAAGGTGAACAAGCCCCAAGAAAGATCTACACAGTGCTACAAAGGCACCCAGAGAGACCGGTCGTCTGTGCCTAGCAGAAACCTGGTAGACTTCCTGGGCGAGGCGGTGCCGAGCAGGGTCTTGAGGGCCCAGCTGATAGACGAGGGTTGCAGAAGACACGCCCCAGCCCAGCACAGTGCGCACAGAGGGGGGAGACGTGCGGCCAGGGAGGCGGAGACTAGACAGAAACCACACACCCTGTGGGGTCGCCACTGCACGATCCAACAGCCTGGGCCAGAGCACACGGAACAGGGAGAAGTTCTGCACAGGAAGTGAAAGCTCAACAGCGATCACACACCCTGTGGTACGTGATCCACCACCCCAGCAGAGTCCAAGCTGACCAGAAAGGTGGCTACCCAGAGAAGCCCAAGACCTGAGGCAACCACACACACAAGGCACTAGAGGCCAACTGAGCAGTCACGGAGGGAGCCATACGAAATTGGCAACCACAGCAACATCCTAGTTAGTCATTAGTCTCAAACCGGTGGACTGTGAAACCCCCTGCCACAATGAATAAACACCAAAAAATAGATACCAGAAATACAAAAAATCAAGAAAGTACACCACCAAAAGTTAATAAATCTCAAACTCTAGATCCTATAGAACAAGAAGCCCTTGAAATGACTGACAAGGAATTTCGAGTGATAATCCTAAGGAAACTGAATGAGATACAAGAAAACACAGCTAGACATCATGACGAAATGAGGAAAAGTATACAGGATCTGAAAGAGGAAATGTACAAGGAAATCAATGTCCTGAAAAAAAATGTAGCAGAACTTGCTGAACTGAAGAAGTTATTCAGCGAAATAAAAAACACAACGGAGAGTTTAACCAGCAGGCTTGTCGAAGTTGAAGAGAGAACCTCTGAACTTGAAGATAGGCTGTTTGAAATAACACAAGCAGACAAAAAGAAAGAAAAAAGAATCAAGGACATGGAAGAAAATCTGAGAGAGATATCAGACAACCTTAAGGGCTCAAATATCCGAGTCATGGGTATTCCAGAAGGGGAGGAAAATGGAGATTCCATTGAAAACATATTCAACAAAATAGTGGCAGAAAACTTCCCAGGTATAAGAAAAATCACAGATCTTCAGATCCAGGAAGCTCAACGATCTCCAAACCTATTCAACCCAAAAAGGCCCTCTCCAAGACATGTCATAGTCAAATTGACAAAACTCAGAGACAAAGAGAGAATCTTAAAAGCTGCAAGAGAGAAGCGTCAAACCACCTATAAGGGAGCCCCAATCAGGCTAACATCAGACTTTTCATCACAAACCCTAAAAGCTAGAAAGGAATGGGATGATATTTTCAAAATACTAAAAGACAAAGATTGCCAGCCAAGAATACTTTACCCTGCAAGGCTATCCTTCCGAAATGAAGGGCAAATAGTATATTTCTCAGACAAACAAAAACTGCAGGAGTTCACTACCACACGACCACCCTTACAAGAAATCCTCAAGGGAGTACTGGGTTTGGTTCCTGAAAAATAACTACCACTGCCATAAAAACCCAAGAAAAATCAATACCCACTAGTATAATACAAATGGCATTCATGAAGAGAAAACAAGCAAACAAAATGCTATCTACAACCTAAGGAACCAACAAACACAGAAACCAAACAGTAAATCAGAAAGCAAGGAACAAAAGACACCTAAGACAACCAAACAACCAATAAAATGCTAGGAATAAAGCAACAACTTTCAATAACAACTCTTAATGTAAAAGGCTTAAATTCCCCCATCAAAAGACACAGACTGGCTGACTGGATCAAAAAGGAGGACCCAACTATATGCTGCCTACAAGAGACCCACCTCACCCATAAAGATTCACACAGACTAAGAGTGAAAGGATGGAAAAAGATTTACCATGCAAACAGAAAAGAAAAACGAGCTGGAGTAGCTATTCTTATATCTGACAAAATAGACTTTAAACTAAAAACCATAAAAAGAGACAATGAGGGACACTACTTAATGATAAAAGGACTGATCCATCAAGAAGACATAACAATCATAAATATGTACGCACCCAATGTTGGAGCAGCCAGATTTATAAAACAAACTCTATTAGACCTAAAGAAGGAAATAGACACTAATACCATAATAGCAGGGGACCTGAACACCCCACTGTCAATATTAGACAGATCATCTAGGCAAAGAATCAGTAGAGAAACACAAGATCTAAACAAGACTCTAGACCAATTGGAATTGGCAGATATCTACAGAACATTCCACCCAACAACTTCAGAATATTCATTCTTCTCATCAGCACATGGATCATTCTCCAGGATAGATCACAAATTAGGTCACAAATCAAGTCTCAATAAATTCAAAAAAATTGGAATTATCCCATGTATCTTCTCAGACCACAATGGATTAAAACTAGAAATTAATAACAAACGAAACTCTGGAAACTATACAAACACATGGAAATTAAACAGCATTCTACTCAATGACATATGGGTCCAAGAAGAAATCAAGCAGGAAATCAAAAAATTTATTGAAACTAATGAAAACAATGATACATCATACCAAAACCTGTGGGATACTGCAAAAGCAGTACTGAGGGGGAAATTTATTGCATTAAACACTCACTTCAGAAGAATGGAAAGATGGCAAGTGAACAACCTAACACTTCACCTTAAAGAACTAGAAAAACAAGAACAATCCAAACCTAAAGTTAGCAGATGGAAAGAAATCATTAAGATCAGAGCAGAACTAAATGAAATTGAAAACCAAAAAACAATTCAAAAGATCAACGAATCAAAAAGTTGGTTTTTTGAAAAGATAAATAAAATTGACAAACCATTAGCATGGCTAACAAAAAAAAGAAGAGAGAAGACTCAAATAACAAAAACTAGAAATGAAAAAGGCGATATTACAACTGATTCATCTGAAATACAAGGAATCATTCGAGACTACTATAAACAACTATACACCAACAAATTTGAAAATCTGGAGGAAATGGATAAATTTCTGGACACACACAAGCTCCCAAAACTGAACCATGAAGACGTAGAAAATTTGAACAGACCAATAACAATAAAGGAGATTGAAGCTGTTATCAGAAGGCTCCCAACAAAGAAAAGCCCAGGACCAGATGGATTCACAGCAGAATTTTACCAAACATTCAAAGAGGAATTGACACCGATTCTTTACAAACTATTCCAAAAGATTGAAACAGACGCAAATCTCCCAAACTCATTCTATGAAGCAAACATCATCCTGATACCAAAACCAGGTAAAGATATAACCAAAAAAGAAAACTACAGGCCGATATCCTTGATGAATATAGATGCAAAAATCCTCACTAAAATACTAGCAAACAGAATACAGCGACACATACGAAAAATTATTCATCACGATCAAGTGGGATTCATCCCAGAGATGCAAGGTTGGTTCAACATACGCAAATCAATAAATGTGATACACCATATTAATAAACTCAAACACAAGGACCATATGATCATCTCTATAGATGCTGAAAAAGCATTTGATAAAGTTCAGCACTCATTCATGACAAAGACCCTCTATAAGTTAGGTATAGAGGGAAAGTATCCCAACATAATTAAAGCCATATATGCCAAACCCACTGCCAATATCATCCTGAATGGGGAAAAGCTGAAAGCTTTTCCTTTAAGAACAGGAACTAGACAAGGATGCCCACTCTCACCACTCCTATTCAACATAGTGTTGGAAGTATTAGCCAGAGCAATCAGAGAAGAGAAGGAAATAAAGGGCATCCAGATTGGAAAAGATGAAGTCAAACTGTCCCTGTTTGCAGATGACATGATCCTATATATCGAACAGCCTAAAACCTCTACAAAAAAACTACTGGAATTGATAAGTGATTTCAGCACAGTAGCAGGATACAAAATCAACACACAAAAATCAGTAGCATTTCTTTTCTCCAATAGTGAACATGCAGAAGGAGAAATCAAGAAAGCCTGCCCATTTACAATAGCCACCAAAAAAATAAAATACTGAGGAATTGAGTTAACCAAGGAGGTGAAAAATCTCTATAATGAGAACTACAAACCACTGCTGAGAGAAATTAGAGAGGATACAAGAAGATGGAAAGATATTCCATGCTCTTGGATTGGAAGAATCAACATAGTGAAAATGTCCATACTACCCAAAGTGATATACAAATTCAATGCAATCCCCATCAAAATTCCAAAGACATTTTTCTCAGAAATGGAAAGAACTATCCAGTCATTTATATGGAACAATAAAAGACCACGCATAGCCAAAGAAATGCTCAGCAAAAAAAATAAAGCTGGAGGCATAACACTACCTGACTTTAAGCTATACTACAAAGCTATAATAACCAAAACAGTATGGTACTGGCATAAAAACAGACACACTGACCAATGGAATAGAATAGAGAATCCAGAAATCAACCCACACACTTACTGCCAGCTGATCTTTGACAAAGGCACAAAGCCTATTCACTGGCGAAGGGACTGCCTCTTCAGCAAATGGTGCTGGGATAACTGGATATCCATATGCAGGAGAATGAAACTAGATCCATACCTCTCACTGTATACTAAAATCAACTCAAAATGGATTAAGGATTTAAATATACACCCTGAAACAATAAAACTTCTTAAAGAAAACATAGGAGAAACACTTCAGGAAATAGGACTGGGCACAGACTTCATGAACACGACCCCAAAAGCACAGGCAACCAAAGGAAAAATAAACAAATGGGATTATATCAAACTAAAAAGCTTCTGCACAGCAAAAGAAACAATTAACAGAGTTAAAAGACAACCAACAGAGTGGGAGAAAATATTTGCAAAATATACATCTGACAAAGGATTAATATCCAGAATATACAAGGAACTCAAACAACTTTACAAGAAGAACACAAGCAACCCAATTAAAAAATGGGCAAAAGAGCTAAGTAGGCATTTCTCTAAGGAAGATATACAAATGGCCAACAGACATATGAAAAAATGCTCAACATCACTCAGCATCCGGGAAATGCAAATCAAAACCACACTGAGATACCACCTAACCCCAGTTAGGATGGCTAAAATCCAAAAGACTCTGAATGATAAATGCTGGCGAGGTTGCGGAGAAAAAGGAACTCTCATACATTGTTGGTGGGACTGCAAAATGGTGCAGCCTCTATGGAAAATGGTATGGAGGTTCCTCAAACAATTGCAGATAGATCTACCATATGACCGAGCTATCCCACTGCTGGGAATATACCCAGAGGAATGGAAATCATCAAGTCGAAGGTATACCTGTTCCCCAATGTTCATCGCAGCACTCTTTACAATAGCCAAAAGTTGGAACCAGCCCAAATGTCCATCATCAGATGAGTGGATACGGAAAATGTGGTACATCTACACAATGGAATACTACTCAGCTATAAAAAGGAATGAAATACTGCCATTTGCAACAACATGGATGGACCTTGAGAGAATTATATTAAGTGAAACAAGTCAGGCACAGAAAGAGAAATACCACATGATCTCACTTATTGGTGGGAGCTAAAAATTAATATATAAATTCACACACACACACACACACACACACACACAAACCGGGGGGGGGAAGAAGATATAACAACCACAACTACTTGAAGTTGATACAACAAGCAAACAGAAAGGACATTGTTGGGGGGAGGGGGGAGGGAGAAGGGAGGGAGGTTTTGGTGATGGGGAGCAATAATCAGCCACAATGTATATCGAGAAAATAAAATTAAAAAAAAAAAAATCCATCACCTCACATAGTTACTGTGTGTGTGTGTGTGTGTGTGTGTGTGTGTGTGTGTGTGTGTGTGTGTGTGTGTGTGTGTGTGTGTGTGTGTCAAGAACACTTAAGATCTATTCTCAGCAAATTTCAAGTATACACTGCAGCATTATTAACTATAGTCACTGTGCTATACGTTAGAGCTCCAGAACTTATTCATCTTATGACTGAAGGTTTGTACCCTTATCAACGTCTCCCCATTTCCCCCATCCTATAGCCCCTGGCAACCACTGTTCTATCTCTGCTTCTGTGGGTTTGATTTTTTTAGATTACACGTATAAGCAAGATCACGCAGTATTTGTCTTTCTGTGCCTGGCTTATTTCATTTAACATAATGTCCTCCAGGTTCTTCCATGTTGTCACAAGTGACAAAATTTTTTTCTTTTTTTATGGCTTAATAATATTCCATTGTACGTTTATGTATATTTTTATGTATATATGTGTCACATTTCCTTTATCCACTCATATATGTTATACCTAGTCATCCATCAATAAACTCTTAGATTGTTTCTTTATCTTGGCTATTGTGAGTAATGCTGCAATGACTATGGAGGCATAGATAGCTTAAGATACTAATTTAATTGTCTTTGGGTATATATCCAGAAGTGGGATTGCTAGGTCATATGGTAGTTCTTTTTTTAAAATTTTTTGAGGATGCTCCATACTGTTTTTCACAATGGCTGTGCCAATTTACATTCTCGCCAACAGTGTACAGGGTTTCCTTTTCTCCACTCCCTTGCCAACATTTGTTATCTCTTGTCTTTTTGATAGTAGCATCCAGCTTTCTTTTGATTAGTGTTAGCCTGGTATTGTTTTCTCTATCCCATTACTATTAATCTACATGTGTCTTAATATTTAAAGTAGATTTCTTATAGACAACATATAGTTTGGTCTTGCTTCTTTATCCATTCTGTCAATCTCTATCTTTTTGATGCTGGAGGAAGGGACTGGAGGGCCTGAGAGCGGGCCTCAACCCATACCATCCTCTTACCAGGTTCTTGACTCTGCCACTGTTTTTCACTTTTTTAAGTGTTTGCCCTAAAGTTTGCAATATACATTTACAACTAATCCAAGTGCATTTTCAAATAACACAATACTGCTTCACAGGTAGTGCAAGTACCTTATAATAACAAAATATTCCTAATGCCTCCCTCCTGTCCCTTTTATCATTGCTGCCGTTCATTTCATTTATACAGAAGCTATAATTATTTTGAACAAACTTTTCTGTCAAATCAATTAAGAATAAGAAAAATGGAAGTTTTAATTTTACCTTCACTTATTTCTCCTCTAATGCTCTTTGTTTCCTTACGTAGATCCAAGTTTTTTACCTTTTCTTTGAAGAATTTTTTTTAACGTTTCTTGCAGTGAAGGTCTACTGGTGACAAATTCTCTCAATTTTTGTTTGTCTGAGAAAATCTTTATTTCTCCTTTACTTTTTAAGGATAATTCTACAGAATGAAGAATTTTAAGTTGGTGGGGTTTTTCTCTCAACATTTTAAATATTTCACTCTACTCTTCTTGCTTGCATGGTTTTTGAGGGGAAGTCAGATGTAATTCTTTTCTTTGCTCCTCTGTAGGTAAGATTTTTTTCTTCTGGCTTCTTTCAAGATTTTTTTCTTTATCTTTGATTATCTACAGTTTTTATATGATATACCTAGGTGTAGTTTTTTGGTTTTGTCTTGTATTTATCCTGCTTGGTGTTTTGTGAGCTTCCTCGATCTGTGACTTGGTGTCTGACATTAATTTGGGGAAATTCTAAGTTATTATTTCTTCAAATATTTCTTTTGCTTTTCTCTCTTCTTCTTTCGGTAGTCTCATTATACATATGTTTCACCTTTTGTGTTGTCTCACAGTTCTGGGATATTATGTTCCAATTTTTTCATTCCTTTTTGTCTTTGCTTCTCAGTTTCCGAAATTTCTATTGACATATCCTCAAGCTCAGAGATTCTCTCCTCAGCCATGTCCATTCTACTAATGGTTCCCTCAAAGGCATTCCTTGTTTCTGTTACAGTGTTTTTTCTTTCTAGATTTTTAAAATTCTTTCTTAGAATTTCCATCTCTCGAGACTACTGATCACGATGGCAGAATATACATTACCCAGCATCACCCTCTCCCACAGTCAACCAATTTACAACTATTAATAATCAATGACAGCCAAGCTGGGGCTGCTAGAATTCAGGGGAAGAGGAGAGACCTATGGAGTTCATGAAGGCAGGAGAACAACTATGATAGAAAGAAAGAAACTTTCTGATCATGTTGATCCCCCCAGCCATTTCAACGCTGACCCTGGTGAGCACACAGAGCAAGAGCTGGCAAAAGCCACAGCTGTGTCCTTCCTATGAAGTTGCTTGGAGGCTGCAGGGGAGAAGAGGGCCTTGGTGGCACCCAGGCCAGCAATACCACTAACAGAGTTCCCATGGACCCATGTAGGACTGAGGAGCCACAGACAACTGAAAAAAAAGAGCCACTGAGAGGCTGGTGAATCAACACAAGGGACTGGTGCATGGCCCACCCCATGGGAAGTGTTTGGAGTGTGGGGGTTGGGAGAGATGGGCCCACTGGGGAAACATTGGGGTACAACATGACAGGTGATCTGCCCCCCAGTCAGCACAGGACCACTAGTGGAGACTGGTCAGGAATATAGAACTGCAGGGCGTGCAGACTGCTGAAAAGACTCAGACCCAGACCAGAGTTTCCACACAACCCAGGTGTACCAGATCTCACAAGACCCAGAAATGCTTACAAGGTCAACAATTAAAACCTGAGCTGCACAAAAAGCCTTCCCCAGAGAATCAGCAGCAGAGCAGCAATTTAGCTCAGCCACAGAGCTCAAGTGCTGGCTCCCACAGGAAGTTCCCCCATTTTAGAAGTAACCAAAGGACAACCAATTAGTTCCAGTGCAGAGTTTAAGTGGTGGGAACAGCGAATAATCCAGCACAGAACTGAAAGAAAACACAAAAAACCGGCAGATCAGAGACAAAGTTCTGATATTAACCAGTAACTCCACTCTCAGGGTGGAGGGTAGGTGCCAAGGGCCTTCGCCACACCCCCCCAACGTTCACATCTAGCCCAGCCATAACTGAATTGCCACTGGAAGTCTCCTGGGCTCCCTTGCCAGAATGAGGGGGATGCCACAGGCCTCAACCACACCTCCCCTCCTTCACCCTCCTCCCGCCCTATCCCCCACTTTTTTCCCCTCTCCCCGACAACTGCTTCACAACATCTTAGAATATAAAAACAAGTAGTAGTAAATAAATTAATTCTAAAACTAAATAAATGAACAAAAATAGAAATGTTTGTATGCAGCCAAAAAAAATTTCCATCTCTCTGCTTGCATTACCCATTTGTTCTTGCACACTGTGTACTTTTTCCATTAGAGCCCCTAGCATATTGATCATAGTTGTTTTAAATTCATGGTCTCATAATCCTAACATCCTTCCCATATCTGAGTATGGGTCTGATGCTTTCTCTGAGTCTTCAAATTGTGTTTTTTGCCTTTTAGTGTACCTTGAGTTTTTTGTTGAAAGGCAGACATGATGTGCTGGGTAAAAGGAATTGCTGTAAATAGGCCTTTAATAATGTGGTGGCAAGGTGAGGGGGCAGGGGAAGCATTCTATAGTCCTGTGAGTGGGTCTCAGTCTTTTAGTGAGCCTGCGCCTTTGAACTGTGAACTTCACACATGCCTCCCGGTAAATCCCCCACCCACCTTAGATGCAACAGAATGGCTAGAGGGAGCTGGAGTTGAATGTTTCCCTTCCCCCATACCAGTTAGGCTCTGACAAAAACCCAGCAGGTTAGGCCCTCATTAACTGGTTTCTCCTGAGGGCAGACCTTGTTAAGAACAGAATGCTTTGGTGTATTTCAAAATGGTTACTTTTCCCATCCCCTAATGAAAGCACAAGGTGAGTTTTCTCCACTATTCACTGTGAGAACCTAGTTGAACTCCTGGGGGTAAAATTCACAAAAGCATGGGGTCCTCCTATAACTAAATCCCCCTGGAGTCTTTAACTCTCACACTTGTCCACACTGAGTCTCCAGCAATTCATCAATTCATGAATCACAGTTCAGGTTTCCCTACTCTTGCACTGGTTCCCACGGAGGTTTCTGCTGTTGGGTTTCTGTTCTGGTAAGTTGTGACTCTCTGTATCTACCTGACTATGTCTCCAGTTTGGGGGACAACAGTTTGCCCTGTAACATCACTCCTCTGACAGGTCTAAGAAGAGTTGATTTTTCAGTTTGTTCAGCTTTTTGCTTGTGAAGATGGAGTGTTGACTTCCAAGCTCTTTACCTGTCAGACTGGAAACTGGGTCTCACTTATTTTTCAGAATCCTCAGATAGCTGCTTTGTGCATTCTCCCGAGTTTTAATTGAATTTAGTGGGAGAGATATGAGAGAATGTGCTTATGCTATGTTAACTGGTACTTTTGTCCTAAATTTGTCTAGGGGAACAAAGTACAATTTATATAGAGAGAGAAAATACTGAGAGGATATTTTAACAAAATATTACCAGTTATTTCTGAGTCATAGGATTTGGGAAGGTTTTTTATTTGCTTTTTGGTAATTTCCAACTTTTCTCTAGTGAGCATTATTACTTATATAATTAGAAAAAAAAATCATTAAATGCTTACGAATGCTCATAAAATGCTCCTGGGCATGGTAAACTCACATTCAGTGTATATAAGAATTTCTAAAGCAGAAGTTGTGCTCTGTTTGGACATATGGAGAGTTCACATAGTACTCTTAGAGGGAAAAGGCAGCCCCCAAATAATGTGAACATTCTCATTCCAGCCCTGGACACCTTTCTGCTTAGGTGGAAGGAGGAATACCAGTACAGATGCTGATCCCTGCTCTTTAAAGCAATGGGGCCTTGGGCCTTTGTTTATTCTAGTTTCCATTATCTATTTTATATTACCTAAATATTTCATTAAAATGAAAATATAAAAACCAAACAAAGAAGTCATTGCCATGGGCTTTTACATGTGATTCCACTCCTCTACCCCATCAGTTGGCCCTGGGGAGACATATAGTGGCTGAGTGGTAGCCTCCAAAAAGATGTCCTTGTCGTAATCCCTGGAACCTCGTGTTACCTTATTTGGGAAAGGGTCTTTGCAGATGTAACTAAGTTAAAGATAATGAGATGAGGAGGTCATCCTGGATTGTCTGGGTGGGCCCTAAATCCAGTAAGAAGTGTCCTTATAAGAGACATGCAGGAGAAGACACACACAGAGAGGAGAAGGTGATGTGAAGACTAGGCAGATACTGGAATGATGGGGCCACAAGCCAAGGAAGCCAGCAACCACCAAAAGTTAGAAGAGGCTAAGAACCTTGGGACACCCTGCCAACATATTGATTTTGGACTTCTGACCTCCAGAACTGTGAGAGAATAAATTTGTGTTGTTTTAAGCCACCAAGTTTGTGGCAGTTTGTTAGAGCAGCCCTAGGAAACTAATACAACTGCAGAGAAGCAGTTGGCAGGTCATTCTGCTCAGTCAAGTGCAGTCCAGATGTCACACCCCAGGCAAACTGATGAAAAGTCAGTTCCAGTCTGACGTGGGGAGAGCAGAAGTGTGTAGGAAGGGGCCCTTGCACGAGAGAAGGCCTCTATCTAGGGAGGAGCAGTGTCCTCTAAGCAGGGATTCTTGGGAGACCAGTGGAGCTACCCTATGGAAGTGTCCCTGTTGTGAATGTCACTCAGATTAATGTTATATCCTTTGGCAAAAGTGTGCATCAGTCAGGATAGGTGAAGCCATGCTGCAAGAATGAAAGAACCCTAAACTCTTAGTGGATTATAACAGAGCTTTATTTTTCCCCCATGCTACATGTTTACGATAGGTTATCTATGGCTTCTGTTCCAAGTTTTCTTTCTCTAGGACCAAGGCTGAAGAATCAGACACCATTTCAATACAACATGTTAATAGTCACCATAGTACGGGGAAAAAGAGCTTTGGCAGATCCCACATATGCAATTAAATGCTCCAACTCATTTGTCTGACTCAATCATCTAACCCCACCCAAACAAGACCAAAAAGTGTGATCCTATCATGTGCTCACAAGGTGGAGAGCTAAGAATATTTCATAAACAGCATTACAACAGCACACTCTCTGTGAATCCAAAGCGACTACATCCCATTGATCTTCTATATCACTGCGCAGCCCAGGGCCTAGCTGAGATTATGTTCATTACTGTTGGATGGCAAAAATGAGAGAAGGAAAGAAGAAAGGAAGGAAGGAAGGAAGACAGGCGAGGAAGGAAAGGGAAATTTTCTGACATGTAGAAAGCGTTCAAGACTTTTTCCAAACCAGCACTGAAAATGGTACCCAGTAACAGCACTACAAACATGTGTGGAGTGCAATTGAATTGACTTTCATTTGTGTCTATTCTAATTTTGACTTATAGCTTTGTGTCAAGCTTGCAAAGCCTGGAATCGGGAGCAAGGTGGGTGCTTGTAGAGCTGACCTGAGCAGTCACAACACAGGGTTGGCATGTGTGGTCACAGAGAAGGCTAAGTGTCAGAACAAACCTCAGTGCTAGGTTCAGTGCCTTAGATAAGGCACAGGCACCATTACAGCTGTGTTCCAGTGACCCAGGGCATGTCCAGCCCTACACACCATTTGTGCTCACTTGCTTTGCTCCAGCAAGTATTTGCATCCTGCCTCGAATAGTCAGTCCCCTCTGGATGACAACGCAGACCTTGCTTTTGTTCCAATCTTATCCTTGAATTAGTCATGACTTGTCACATGCAAGTGTCAGAAACCCCATTCAAAATGACTTCCAAGAAAAGAATGCAAGTGGTTTCAGGTATGGTTGGGTCCAGGGGAATAAATCAATGCTCCGCTTCTCAGTTCAGCTTTCTTCCTTATTAGCTTCATTCTCAGACTGGCTCTCCCCCTCTTTGCAGCCCAAGCCTGTGAGCCTACGCCAGTTCCAGGAACATAGAAAGGTTCAATAAATACTTGTACAATGAATGATGGCCCTTAGCACCCCAGGTTTACCTCCTATCAGCTTAGCAATTCTAGGGAAAAGAGAGTAACTCTTTCCAAACCAAAGTCCTTAGGGGTGATTCTAATTAGTCTGGCTGGGTTTGGTTCATATATTTGTCACAGTCGGGTAGACTTTGCAATGGTAACACATAAATCCTGAAATGTCAGTGACTTAACATAATAAAATGTTACTGCTTACTCATACTTACTCCAATGTATTTGACAAACAGGGGCTTTGCTTCAAGTAGTCACTAAAATATCTGGGCTCCTTTCCTTTTTGACCCTGCCATCTTCAATGTGAGGCCTTAAGGTTATCAATGGAAAGGCAAAAGAGAATATTACATGGGGGGAGATACTTTAAGGCGCAGGCCTGAATGTGGCATCCGTCACTTCTGTCCATATTCCATTGGCCAGAGCTGGCTCCGGAGGAGAATAAAGTGGTTTGGTAAACACATGGTATTGTATCTTGCCACGAGCCCTGTGACCCTCCTGGAGCCAGTCGCTGAGGCCAGGAGGTGTCATTGCTCTGATTGGCGAGGTCTGGATTTCATACTCACTTTTGAAGTCTGGGGAGTGATCATTCCCATCAGACCTCATGGGCTGGCTGTGGGGGTGGGCTGCTTCCTTGTGGGAAAGTCAGGGTGCCTTCACCAGAAGCAGGAATAGGCATTGGGCAAGCAGAAATAACACTGACCACTAATCCCTGGGTGTTGCCTCTTGACCCCTCCTTAACCCCACCCAGGGCCAGCAAATGCTTTCCCAACATCCTCAGTAGGCTCAGGCTGGCAAAAGGGGCCAGAACAACTTTGGCATTATTTAAATTATCCCCAAATAATTTCCAGATCCTATGGTCCACCAAAATCTAATTGAGTGAGAATATTCAAGGCTTGTTTTCACAACACAGACTTTGGACAGATTAAAGATTTACAGTAATGTGTTAAATACCCTTAGAGCAACATGTACTTTAATAACTTGTAAACACTGATTATAAAACTCAT
Organism: Cynocephalus volans; assembly: GCF_027409185.1. NCBI lineage: Eukaryota > Metazoa > Chordata > Mammalia > Dermoptera > Cynocephalidae > Cynocephalus > Cynocephalus volans. The sequence goes on along the minus strand of NC_084461.1, from coordinate 160,104,315 downwards.
ACATATTACTTGTAGAAAACTTGGAAAATAAAGAAAGATGATAGTCATCACTGAGATATGCTGCATAACAAATGACCTCCAAATCACAGTGGCTTACAGCAGCAAAGGTTTATTTCTCACTCATGTTTTATGGTGGTAATGGGTCAGTCAAGGCTGTGTTCTACGTGCCTCCACTCCAGGACACAGGCTGAAGGATTAACCCCACAGATGAGAACATTGTTCTCATAGCAAGGAAAACAGAACTGATCGAACCACGCAATGGCTTTTAAAGATTCTGCTCTGACATTGTACAAGTCACTTCTGCTCACATTCCATTGGCTGAAACAAGTTTTCACATAGCCAAGTCCAATGTCAGTCCGGAAGGGTAATATAATCCTCCCAGGGGGAGGCACTGCTGAGTCACAAGCAGTGGGCAGGGACCCTCACAGGAAAGGGGAGTGTATTAGTCCATTTTGTGTTGCTCATAACAGAACGCCTGAAACTGGGTATTTCATGAGAGAAATGAAATTTATTTCTTACGGTTTTGAAGGTTGCGATGTCTAAGGTCCAGTGGCCATATCTGGTGAGGGCCTTCTTGTTGGCAAGTCTCCGCAGAGTCCTGTGGTGACACAGGCAATCGCATGGCAAGAGCGTTTTCATATTCTATCCTTATAAAGCCATCAATCTACTCTCAGATAACCCATTAAACCATTATTCAATGAATGGATTAATCTATTCATGAGGGCACAGACCTCATGATCCAATCACCTCTTAAAGGCCCCACATTTCAAATACCATAGTTAGATTTCCCACCATTTTGACACTGTCACAGTGGGGATCATACTCCAGCTCATGAACTTTTGGGGGAAACGTTCAAACCACAGAAGGAAGAGCAAAAAAAATGGGAATAAAACAGTATGTACACGTATAAAAAATAAAACATAATTATCACAATTACATCACCCAGTTACCTCTTGGTGGATTTATTTCAGAATATTTTTCTAGACATGAAAACAAAGGTATTTGTCTAATCACACTTTGCATGAATCAGTCAAAATACTCAAACCAAGGCAATCAAACCCAAGTAATATAAGCAATAAGCGTAGTCAAACCTCAATCACAAGATCTAGCCAGCCACCCCAGCCAAACCCAGCCCTTGCAAAACAATTGCCCAGAATGGTCCCTGGCTGGAGATACAGATTCATTGGTTCAGCACTTGTTGAGCGTCTCCTGGATGCCAGGCATTGGTATTACTTGACTTCATTCTGTTGATTCGATTATGTAAATTGAGTCCAACATCTGACTTCACATGTAAGTGTATTTTTTTCCTAAATTATATCTAATTTCTATTTTAAACTTATAAGGAAGATTTTTCTGTTGCTAAAAGCTTTATAAGCCTAATTTTAATGACCACATAAGGGTCTATCGCATGGCTCTATAACTATTACATAACCCAGGTCTCTAGTCTTGAACTTTTTAGATGCTTCAAATTTGTGGGTTTTAAAACAAAAAATCTGTGTGTGTTTGTAAAGAATTTATTTCTTCTTACAAAAGTAATTCATTTTCATCACAGAAAATGCAGATGGGGAAAAAAGAAAATTAAATGTGCCTGTTGTTCTGCTGTCTAGAATAATCATATGGTTATATTTAAACATATACACTTATTTATAAACAAAAGTAGGGTCACTTAAAAATATATATTGTGTGATTTTCTGATTTTCTCCTCATGCTTGAGAGTCATAGAGTGACAACTAATAGGACAAAGGTTATGGCCATGTTTAAAGCTCTTGATACATTTTACTATCTCAAAATGTTATATTAATGTGCACTTCCTCCACCCTTGCATGAGTGTGTTCCCCCACCCTACAACAGTCCCCATATTGTGATTGTCACTTGCTTCCACCTTGTCAGTAAAGACCTTGGCTTGAATTCCAGTGACATCCCAAGTAGGCATTGTGTTTAGATGGCAGGCCAGTCCCCAAGAGACAGGGTTCTTTGGGGCCACGTCAGCCTCTACCCCACCTGTGTTATGAACAATGTTGCTCTGGGACCCAACTCTGGCTCAGCCTCCCTTGTCTGGACAAAAGGTGGCTGCTGGTTGCTGCCACCAGTGACTCCTGTCTATGCCTGGTGGATTTGGATGTGAAGACAGTCCTGCAGCTCACTTCATGGGAGGACTAGACATAATAATTTGCTTCTACAAAATACAATGCAGCAATTGTGCATCAAAAGACACTATCAGCAGGGTAAAAAGGCAACTCACAGAATGGGAGAAAGTATTTGCCAATCACATATCTATTACAAGATTTATGTACAGAATATATAATAGAACTCCTACAACTCAACAACAACAAAAACCCGATTAAAAACTGAGCAAAGGATTGATTAGACATTTCTCTAAAGAAGATGTACAAATGGCTAACAAGCACATAAAAAGATGCTTATCCTCACTAATCATTAGGGAAATGCAAATCAAGCCACAATGAGATACCACCTCACACCTATTAGGATGGGTACTATTAATAAAAAGAAAACAAGCATTAGTGAGGATGTGGAGAGCTTGGAACCCTTGTGCACTGTTGGCGGGAAGGTGAAATGGTGTCACTGTGGAAAACAGTGTGATGATTCCTCAAAAAGTTAAAAATAGAACTACCATATAATCTGGCAATTCCCCTTCTGGTTATGTACCCAAAAGAATTAAAAGCGGGATCTCAAAGAGATATTTGCACACCCATGTTCACAGCAACATTATTCACAACCATAAGGTGGAAGCAACACAAGTGTCTTTCAGTGTATGAATGGATAAACAAAACGTGGTATGTCCATACAATGGAATATTATTCAGCCTGAAAGGGAAGGAAATTCTGATATATGCTACAACATGGATGAACCATGAGGACATTACACTAAGTGAAATAAGCCAGTCAGAAAAGGACAAACACTGTATGACTCTACTTACGTGAGGTATCTAAATTAGTCAAATTCACAGAAACAGAAAGTAGAATGATGATTTCTGGGGGGTTAGGAGAGGAAGAATAGCGAGTTATTGTTTAATGGGTGTAGAATTTCAGTTTTGTAAGAGTTCTGGAGACGGATGGTGGGGATGATGGTACAACAATGTGAATGTACTTAATATCGCTAAACTTACACTTGAAAATGGTTAAGATGGTAAATTTTATGTTATGTGTATTTTACTACAATAAAAAGCAGTTGGAGGAAAAAAATTTTTGGAAACAGAGTGGTGGTGGTTGCACAACATGGTGAATGTGGTTAATACCACGAATTGTTCACTCAGAAAAATAAAACACAGCACAAATAGTGGACGTCACCTTACCTGGCTCCGTCTCACTTGCACACTCCCTCTCACTGGCACTCTCTTGCTTCCTCACTTTTATGAAGCCAGCATTGTGAGCTGCCCTGTGGAGAGGCCGGTGTGGTAAGGAATTGGGAGCGACCTTTGGCCAGCAACTTGTGAGGAGCTGAGGCTGTCAGTCTAATAACCCACAAGTTTTACAAACAGCTATGTGAGTGAGCTTGGAAGTGGACATCCATCCCCAACTGAGCCACCAAGCTCTGAGATCATTTGTTACACAGCAATAATAATGAAGAAGAGCTCCTGCTCTCTCATACAACTGAGGAAGAAGGAAACGCTTGCTCTTTTGTCAAAATGAAAATACTTTTTAATAATAAATGTTGAGAAATGATGCAGTAATCAATACCAAGTCAAAATCAACCTGCACTAGGGTTCGCCTTTTTTTGTTTTCCTTTGGAAAACATGGTGTTTTAAAACATTTTGCATCAGCATATAAAACTTGGGAGATTTCACACACGCACCGAGACTGCTGATCTTTCCTGACAGATTGGAAGCTGGGCAGCCATGGTCCTCATTCCTGCCTGGCAACTGACAGCAGGGGCTGAGTAGTAGTGTTGGGTTTAATTTAGGTGTGGACTCTCCTGTTTGTCATAGAACACACTGCTCCTCATTGTCTCCATTTCTGAGGCCAAGTGTCAGCTGCAATTTATCATTGCATTTCCACCATTTCTTATGGTAAGAGTCAAGAGAACATTAAGAGAATGTTAAGATACAGCAAAACATTGTTCCCACATCTTCATCAGAGGAAAATAAAGACCAAGAGAGTCAAGAGTTCAGACATCTCTGCTGCATGTGATGCCTGCTATGGCTGGACTGTCCAGGAGGCTACTTCATTCATCAGATTGGTGCTTCAGCTAGGATGGCTCCAACTGCAGGGATGGCTCAGCATATTCCTGAAGCCTCAGTTCTCCTGTTAGTTGAGTGCCTCAATTCTCCTCCTTGTAGTCTCAGGACTTTTCCCTCTTCGTGTGGCCTTTCCAGGTAGGGAGCTTCTTACATCTTGCATCTTACTTCTTAATGTCAGCTCTCAAGAGTGCAAAAGCAGAAACTGCCAGGCCTTTCTAAGGCTTAGGACTGGAACTGGCCAAGTGTCACTTCTGACTCATTCCATGGGCTAAAACAAGTCACAGTCTCAGCTCTAAGAAAAAGGACTACACAAGGGTATGAATACTGGGAGACGTGAGTCATTGGGGGTCACCAGTGTTGAAAGGTGTGTGTCCATACTGCCCAAGAACATGTGGCAATATGCCAGCACAACCATCTCGAGTTATTTCACTTGGAAATTAAAGGAAGGGGGGAAAGGCAGCCCCAGAGAACAGGAAAACATGGAGCCACTTAGATTACACATTGAGAAGGTAAAAAATGGCCTGGCAGCTAGAAGCTGTCACAGAAGCTATATCTGGTTTCAACAGTGAGACCAGATACATCAGCTACCTTGATGTTTGCATGAGTCAATCCTGACAAGTCCTGAGAAACTAGTACTCTCAACAATGCCCCGTTAATCTGGGCATACACGAAACATCACAAGTCAGTAGCAAAAAGAAGATTCTGAGGGCAACATTCCCAGGGATTGGCCAAGGGTCAATCTTGGTTCCAAGCTCCCTGGAAACATACAAGAATTGAGCAGTCACACATGCTGTGTTAACACTTTTCTCACAGCATCATAAGTTTGAACATGAAGATTATTAGCCTATTTACAGATGAGGAAACTGAGGCTCAGGAATACAATGTAACAGGTAGAAAGAGACTTGAACCTAGGACTGTCAGAAAGAAAAGACACATAACTATTAAGAGGAAGGACTTCAAGGCCAGATAAGTCTGGGTCCTTGTGTCAGTTCTGCCACTGAATTCCAGTTTTGCCGTGGGCCCATCTGCATAACAAACATAAAAATAACTGTGCCTCTCTCGGAGGACTGCTGCTAGGAATGCATATAATAGTGCAGCAGTGGTACTTAGCACAGTACATAGCACACCATGAGCGATGCATAAATATGAGCTATTGGGATCATGGTGATGATGATGTGATAAGGAGGAAGGGATGAGGAGGTGGACTCCCTCACCTGATTCCACCCAGAAGCACAAAAGATGGACTGGGGGAAGCAGCAGGAGGTGCCCCTTTACTCCAAGGGCACTGCTACAGCTCAGCTAGAGACCCCTGACTTTCCAGCCCCCAGAGCCCCTCTGCAGCCTGGCAGGAATAGAAGATGGGGCCTGAAAAGGTGATCGTAGCAGCTTCCTCAAGACAGGTTCAGGCTGCAGGTCCTGGCCCATTGGCATGTCAGCTCTGATGGGGTCCACAGGCCAGGCCAGGGGGGAGCAGAAGAACAACCTGCAGGAGCTCAACCTGTGCATGTGTGGTCTCTGGGCCTGGGGAACCCTGGCCCCCTGTCAGAACATTCTCTGAGACAGGACTCAGTCCCCGGGCCTACAGGCTGTTCTGAGGCCCAGGCCTGGGCTTTGGAAGCCCCTCTCCAGTTGTTTGTTGGGGGCAGGACTCCAATGAGGAGGGGCACGAAGCAGGGGCAGCAGCAACGCTGACCATCAGGCTTATGACCACCATCAAGCCTTCAGCGGAGCAGCTAGACTGGGGCAGGGGGCGGTGGGAGTGGAGAATGCACAGACCTGGCTCCCCAGATGGGCTCGTTGCAAGTGTCTGGGTCTCAGTAGACTCATGTGTAAATTGGTGCAACATTTAGCGAAAGGCAGAGGGTGTAAACTGCGCTGAAGGCCATGCCAGCCCACATATTTCTGTTATCTGGTCCTCACTTTAACATGTTGGGCTGGTTGCTGATATTTCAACATCAGAAGATATTTACCTAAAATTTGAATTTCCAGCTTCTTGTTAAAGATGGGGAAGGGGGCTGGCACTGTGGTCTGGCCACATGGGACCTGCAGTGTCACAAAGCCACAGGTGGCTGGAGCTGGGCAGCAGCTATCTCTTCAGACAAGGGCCTCCCTTCCTGGCTGGCCCCAGTCCCAGCCAGCTACTTGCTCCTCCAGCAGGCAGCTGCGTCTGGGCTTTGCCAGCTTCACAGTGCAGACCACCGTGGTGACCCTGCCCACGGGTGCCAGGCAAGCGAGGTCAGACCGAGGCCTGCCTGGCTCCAGTTGAGGTTTCACCATGTCCCAGCTGTGGCCCCAAGTAGGTGTGGTCCCCAATCCTGCATGAGGGAAATCATTCTGCCTGCCAACCAGCTGTGGACATGGGCAGAACAAGTGAGGGTGGGGAGAGGGGTGACGGCAGAGGCCTAGAGTGGGGGCCACACTGCTTGGTCCTCACCCTCTTCCTTCACACCCAGACGGAGAATCTGAAGTCACGCTCAGGGCCTGACCCCAAGCAATCTGAGAGATGCTGGCAGTCTGCTGCTTAGCCTGGGGTTTGTAAACAGGGCGGGGAGCACTTGGAAATTACAGACATGGGGGGCCAATGGCAAGGGAAGCTCTGAGGGGGTCTCGGTGGTCCGAGGCTGGAGCTTGCATGGCATGGGAATGGGCAGGAGGCAGGCCTTCCTCACTGTCAGGACCATGTGGTCTCAGGGGTCTGCTTGGAGGTTGGGGGTGCATCACAGGAAGCTTGCAGGGTGGGCTTTCATCTGTCACCCTTGCTCAGTGGGGACATGGAACCAGGAATGCTCAGCTGCAGGAATCTGTAGTTTCTAGGTCCCTCTGGGAGGAGAAGTGGAAGAAACCAGAGGCAGATGGGTCAGCGTAGCCTGAGTCCCAGTCCTCTGGCCCTTGCACTTGGCAGTCCCCTGAATAGCCCTTCTGGGCCTCACCGCCTGAAGTCTTTTTTTCTTATCTTTCTTTGGCAAGCTTCTTCAATACACAGTGGAAAAGTTTCCTCCTTCCAGAAGCTTCCTGTGACCCATAGGCAAAAAAAATCCCTCTTCGTGCTGGGTGCCTTGGGACCTGGACACCAGGACGTTCCCTCATCATCCTGCCAACTGGGCACTCTGTACTGTGATATTCGTATGGCCGTGTTCCCCACTAGCCCCTGAGATCCCAGGCGCAATGGCCACCCCTTGTGTCCCCAGTACCCAGGCCAAGGCCTGGCACACACACATGTCTGGTACTTCTCACCCATGTTTCACAGCACAAGACTGGCGTGTCCTCTCTGAGCGTCCCATGTGCCTGTGGTCCTTGTGCAAGTCATAGGCCCACCCCCAGGAGCGCACGGCCTTGTGGTGTCAGGGCCCATGTGCAGCGGGCCCAGGGGACGGGAGGGGTCTGCCTGACCTCAGAGGGGTGTGTGCAGGGACGAGCGTGAAGTCATGCTTGTTTATGAGGCTCTGACACAACACTGGTCATTTCCTCCCTCCTGGTCCACACGGCTCTCCTTCCTGGCTCAGCCAGCCTCTGACTTATTCTCTGGCATTATGCACTGTCGCTCTTGCCACCCATTTCAGCAGGGACAATGGGGTCAGAGCTGTTTGTCTGCGATTTAGGGTAATGAGCATCAGGGAGCACTCTGGCCTCAGGGTGAGACCTCCCAGCAGCTGTCTAGCTCAGCCCTGGCACAGTGTGGGTTGTGAGCCATCCCAGCTGCAGCTCAGCATCTCTGTGGGATGGGGACAGACCCATAGAGAGCCCACCCATGGGGATCCCCTGGAAGGAAATGACCAGAGGGACAGAGAAGTGGTACGGCCAGCTCTGGTGGCTCTATCCTGCCTCACTGCTCATGGGCCTCTCAGAGAAGGGTTTTCAGGACCCGGAGAAGGGGATCCCAAGTTAGGGGTCCCAGGGGGGCCTCAGAGAAAGAGGGAGGGAGGGTCATGAGCCCAGATGTAGGGCAGCAGGTAGGGAGGGGGTGCCAGCATGACTGTCCCATGCCTTATGTTGGGGAAGGGCTAGCTGGCAGGGGTCAACACCAAGGAGGAAATGGAGTCGGAAGGCCCTAGAGTTTCCTTGTTGAAAATAAGGAGTCCCAATTCTACTCCATTCCCCAAGAACTGGCCCCTGGGGCAAAATGCCTTCAGGGGCAAGACAGGAGAGTGACACAGACTTCACAGAGTAGGGAGTGCCTGCCCTATCTAAAACCATTTACAGTCATTCACCTTCAAAAAGGTGAAAACACGTTGCTGGCCAAGAAGGATACACTGTGCTAGGGTGTACGTATATGCACGCACACACACGCACACACGCACACTCACACGAGCGCTGTCCCATTTGGTGTAGATGCAGCCACTTTGTGGTTCTTGACAAGAAGTCTGACAGGTTCTCACACCTCAAGGACAAGTGTTTTTGTCCACAAAGGTCAGACTAGGTTAGACCATGTTAAAAAATAAGGAACTTACCATAAAGATAACATAAGGTAGTCTAGCTATTCTCTGGCTCTTGCTTTATTTATTTATCTATTTATTTATTGTTGAGATATAGTTTACATAAAGTAAAATGCACAAATCTTAAGTGCACAGTTATTGAATTTTTATCCAGGACTACACCCATGTAATCTCTACCCAGATCAATATAAGGAACATTTCCATTAACCTGGAAAGCTCCTTTATGCCCTAAACCAGTCGATCCATACCTACACCTTCCCCAGAGGCAACTGCTGTTCTGAATTCTAGCACCATGCATTAGTTGTCACTGTTCTTGAACTTCATATAAATTGAGTCATACTATGTAAACAGTCTTGTACAAGTCCATATGAACTTATGGTTTCATTTTTCTTAGATAAATGCCTGGAGTGAGATTTCTGGATCATAGAGTAGCTGTATGTTTACCTTTATAAGAAAGTGTAAAACAGTTTTCCAAAGGAGTTGTAGCATTTGACACTCCTACCATCAATGCAATTGAGTTCCAGTTGCTCCACATCTTCATCAGCACTTTGTATTGTTAGTTTTCTAAATTTAGCCATGCTGGTGAGTAGATAGTTGATTATTTCTCTGTGTAGTGTAAGGCAAGGAGTCAAGGTTCATTGTTTTATATGGATTTCTAGTTGCTCCCTGTCCATTTACTGAAAAAATCTTCCTTTCCTGTTGAATTGCACTGGAGTCTTTGTTGAAAATGAAGTCACCACATATGTGAGAGTCTATTTCTGAACTCTGTATTCTTTCCATTGGTCTCTGTGTCTGTTCTTACACCAACACCACAGTGTCTTGACTACTGTAGGTTTATAGCAATTTTTACATCATGTAGCATAAATCTCCCAATTTTGTCCTTCTTCAAGTGTGTCTTGGCTCTTTATATTGCCATATAAATTTTACAATCAACTTGTTGATTTCTACCCAAAAAAAAGCCTGCTAGAATTTTCATGTGAATAGGATTGAACCTACAGAGCAATTTAGGGAGAATTGACATCTTAGTGATGAGTGTAACCAAGATCCATGAACTTGGTATACCACACCATTATTTAGATCTTTATTAGTTCCTTTCAGCAATGTTTTGTACTTCTAGTGCAGTGATCTTGTACATCTCTCATTAAAAATTTTCATGCTATTGTACATAGTATTTTTTATACCACTTTGGTCTCTTTCTTTTTTTTTTTTTTTTTTTTTTAGACATTATTTAAATTTTATTTTGTTGATATACATTGTAGCGGATTATTGCTCCCCATCACCAAAACCTCCCTCCCTTCTCCCTCCCCCCCTCCCCCCCAACAATGTCCTTTCTGTTTGCTTGTCATACCAACTTCAAATAATTGTGGTTGTTATATCTACTTCCCCCCCCTCGGTTTGTGTGTGTGTGTGTGTGTGTGTGTGTGTGTGTGTGTGTGTGTGTGTGTGTGTGTGTGTGAATTTATATATAAATTTTTAGCTCCCACCAATAAGTGAGAACATGTGGTATTTCTCTTTCTGTGCCTGACTTGTTTCACTTAATATAATTCTCTCGAGGTCCATCCATGTTGTTGCAAATGGCAGTATTTCATTCGTTTTTATAGCTGAGTAGTATTCCATTGTGTAGATGTACCACATTTTCCGTATCCACTCATCTGATGATGGACATTTGGGCTGGTTCCAACTCTTGGCTATTGTAAAGAGTGCTGCGATGAACATTGGGGAACAGGTATACCTTCGACTTGATGATTTCCATTCCTCTGGGTATATTCCCAACAGTGGGATAGCTGGGTCGTATGGTAGATCTATCTGCAATTGTTTGAGGAACCTCCATACCATTTTCCATAGAGGCTGCACCATTTTGCAGTCCCACCAACAATGTATGAGAGTTCCTTTTTCTCCGCAGCCTCGCCAGCATTTATCGTTCATAGTCTTTTGGATTTTAGCCATCCTAACTGGGGTTAGATGGTATCTCAATGTGGTTTTGATTTGCATTTCCCAGATGCTGAGTGATGTTGAGCATTTTTTCATATGTCTGTTGGCCATTTGTATATCTTCCTTAGAGAAATGCCTACTTAGCTCTTTTGCCCATTTTTAATTGGGTTGCTTGTTTTCTTCTTGTAAAGTTGTTTGAGTTCCTTATATATTCTGGATATTAATCCTTTGTCAGATATATATTTTGCAAATATTTTCTCCCACTCTGTTGGTTGTCTTTTAACTCTGTTAATTGTTTCTTTTGCTGTGCAGAAGCTTTTTAGTTTGATATAATCCCATTTGTTTATTTTTTCCTTTGGTTGCCCATGCTTTTGGGGTCGTATTCAAGAAGTCTGTGCCCAGTCCTATTTCCTGAAGTGTTTCTCCTATGTTTTCTTTAAGAAGTTTTATTGTTTCAGGGTGTATATTTAAATCCTTAATCCATTTTGAGTTGATTTTAGTATACGTTGAGAGGTATGGATCTAGTTTCATTCTCCTGCATATGGATATCCAGTTATCCCAGCACCATTTGCTGAAGAGGCAGTCCCTTCCCCAGTGAATAGGCTTGGTGCCTTTGTCAAAGATCAGATGGCAGTAAGTGTGTGGGTTGATTTCTGGATTCTCTATTCTATTCCATTGGTCAGAGTGTCTGTTTTTATGCCAGTACCATACTGTTTTGGTTATTATAGCTTTGTAGTATAGCTTAAAGTCAGGTAGTGTTATGCCTCCAGCTTTATTTTTTTTGCTCAGCATTGCTTTGGCTATGCGTGGTCTTTTATTGTTCCATATAAATGACTGGATAGTTTTTTCCATTTCTGAGAAAAATGTCTTTGGAATTTTGATGGGGATTGCATTGAATTTGTATATCACTTTGGGTAGTATGGACATTTTCACTATGTTGATTCTTCCAATCCAAGAGCATGGACTATCTTTCCATCTTCTTGTATCCTCTCTAATTTCTCTCAGCAGTGGTTTGTAGTTCTCATTATAGAGATTTTTCACCTCCTTGGTTAACTCAATTCCTGAGTATTTTATTTTTTTGGTGGCTATTGTAAATGGGCAGGCTTTCTTGATTTCTCCTTCTGCACGTTCACTATCGGAGAAAAGAAATGCTACTAATTTTTGTGTGTTGATTTTGTATCCTGCTACTGTGCTGAAATCATTTATCAATTTCAACAGTTTTTTTGTAGAGGTTTTAGGCTGTTCGATATATAGGATCATGTCATCTGCAAACAGGGACAGTTTAACTTCATCTTTTCCAATCTGGATGCCCTTTATTTCCTTCTCTTCTCTGATTGCTCTGGCTAGTACTTCCAACACTATGTTGAATAGGAGTGGTGAGAGTGGGCATCCTTGTCTAGTTCCTGTTCTTAAAGGAAAAGCTTCCAGCTTTTCCCCATTCAGGATGATATTGGCAGTGGGTTTGTCATATATGGCTTTAATTATGTTGAGATACTTTCCCTCTATACCTAACTTATAGAGGGTCTTTGTCATGAATGAGTGCTGAACTTTATCAAATGCTTTTTCAGCATCTATAGAGATGATCATATGGTCCTTGTGTTTGAGTTTATTAATATGGTGTATCACATTTATTGATTTGCGTAGGTTGAACCAACCTTGCATCCCTGGGATGAATCCCACTTGATCGTGATGAATAATTTTTCATATGTGTTGCTGTATTCTGTTTGCTAGTATTTTAGTGAGGATTTTTGCATCTATATTCATCAAGGATATCGGCCTGTAGTTTTCTTTTTTGGTTATATCTTTACCTGGATTTGGTGTCAGGATGATGTTTGCTTCATAGAATGAGTTTGGGAGATTTGCATCCGTTTCAATCTTTTGGAATAGTTTGTAAAGAATCGGTGTCAATTCCTCTTTGAATGTTTGGTAAAATTCTGCTGTGAATCCATCTGGTCCTGGGCTTTTCTTTGTTGGGAGCCTTCTGATAACAGCTTCAATCTCCTTTATTGTTATTGGTCTGTTCAAATTTTCTACGTCTTCACGGTTCAGTTTTGGGAGCTTGTGTGTGTCCAGAAATTTATCCATTTCCTCCAGATTTTCAAATTTGTTGGCGTATAGTTGTTTATAGTAGTCTCGAATGATTCTTTGTATTTCAGATGAATCAGTTGTAATATCGCCTTTTTCATTTCTAATTTTTGTTATTTGAGTCTTCTCTCTTCTTTTTTTGTTAGCCATGCTAATGGTTTGTCAATTTTATTTATCTTTTCAAAAAACCAACTTTTTGATTCGTTGATCTTTTGAATTGTTTTTTGGTTTTCAATTTCATTCAGCTCTGCTCTGATCTTAATGATTTCCTTCCATCTGCTAACTTTAGGTTTGGATTGTTCTTGTTTTTCTAGTTCTTTAAGGTGAAGTGTTAGGTTGTTCACTTGCCATATTTCTATTCTTCTGAAGTGAGCATTTAATGCAATAAATTTTCCCCTCAATACTGCTTTTGCAGAATCCCACAGGTTTTGGTATGATGTATCATTGTTTTCATTAGTTTCAATAAATTTTTTGATTTCCTGCTTGATTTCTTCTTGGACCCATATGTCATTAAGTAGAATGCTGTTTAATTTCCATGTGTTTGTATAGTTTCCAGAGTTTCGCTTGTTATTAATTTCTAGTTTTAATCCATTGTGATCTGAGAAAATACATGGGAAAATTCCAATTTTTTTGAATTTATTGAGACTTGATTTGTGACCTAATATGTGATCTATCCTGGAGAATGATCCATGTGCTGATGAGAAGAATGAATATTCTGAGATGGTTGGGTGGAATGTTCTGTAGATATCTGCCAATTCCAATTGGTCTAGAGTCTTGTTTAGATCTTGTGTTTCTCTACTGATTCTTTGCCTAGATGATCTGTCTAATATTGACAGTGGGGTGTTCAGGTCCCCTGCTATTATGGTATTGGTGTCTATTTCCTTCTTTAGGTCTAATAGAGTTTGTTTTATAAATCTGGCTGCTCCAACATTGGGTGCGTACATATTTATGATTGTTATGTCTTCTTGATGGATCAGTCCTTTTATCATTAAGTAGTGTCCCTCATTGTCTCTTTTTATGGTTTTTAGTTTAAAGTCTATTTTGTCAGATATAAGAATAGCTACTCCAGCTCGTTTTTCTTTTCTGTTTGCATGGTAAATCTTTTTCCATCCTTTCACTCTTAGTCTGTGTGAATCTTTATGGCTGAGGTGGGTCTCTTGTAGGCAGCATATAGTTGGGTCCTGCTTTTTGATCCAGTCAGCCAGTCTGTGTCTTTTAATTGGGGAATTTAAGCCTTTTACATTAAGAGTTGTTATTGAAAGGTGTTGATTTATTCCTAGCATTTTATTGGTTGTTTGGTTGTCTTAGGTGTCTTTTGTTCCTTGCTTTCTGATTTACTGTTTGGTTTCTTTGTTTGTTGGTTCCTTAGGTTGTAGATAGTGTTTTTGTTAGCTTGTTTTCTCTTCATGAATGCCATTTTTATTGTACTAGCGGGTTTAGATTTTTCTTGGGTTTTTATGGCAGTGGTAGCTATTTTTCAGGAACCAAACCCAGTACTCCCTTGAGGATTTCTTGTAAGGGTGGTCGTGTGGTAGTGAACTCCTGCAGTTTTTGTTTGTCTGAGAAATATACTATTTGCCCCTCATTTCGGAAGGATAGCCTTGCAGGGTAGAGTATTCTTGGTTGGCAATCTTTGTCTTTTAGTATTTTGAAAATATCATCCCATTCCTTTCTAGCTTTTAGGGTTTGTGATGAAAAGTCTGATGTTAACCTGATTGGGGCTCCCTTATAGGTGATTTGACGCTTCTCTCTTGCAGCTTTTAAGATTCTCTCTTTGTCTCTGAGTTTTGCCAATTTGACTATGACATGTCTTGGAGAGGGCCTTTTTGGGTTGAATAGGTTTGGAGATCGTTGAGCTTCCTGGATCTGAAGATCTGTGATTTTTCCTATACCTGGGAAGTTTTCTGCCACTATTTTGTTGAATATGTTTTCAATGGAATCTCCATTTTCCTCCCCTTCTGGAATACCCATGACTCGGATATTTGAGCGCTTGAGGTTGTCTGATATCTCTCTCAGATTTTCTTCCATGTCCTTGATTCTTTTTTCTTTCTTTTTGTCTGCTTGTGTTATTTCAAACAGCCCATCTTCAAGTTCAGAGGTTCTCTCTTCAACTTCGACAAGCCTGCTGGTTAAACTCTCCATTGTGTTTTTTATTTCGCTGAAGAACTTCTTCAGTTCAGCAAGTTCTGCTACATTTTTTTTCAGGACATTGATTTCCTTGTACATTTCCTCTTTCAGATCCTGTATACTTTTCCTCATTTCATCATGATGTCTAGCTGAGTTTTCTTGTATCTCATTCAGTTTCCTTAGAATTATCACTCGAAATTCCTTGTCAGTTATTTCAAGGGCTTCTTGTTCTATAGGATCTAGAGTTTGAGATTTATTAACTTTTAGTGGTGTACTTTCTTGATTTTTTGTATTTCTGGTATCTTTTTTTTGGTGTTTATTCATTGTGGCAGGGGGTTTCACAGTCCACTGGTTTGAGACTAATGACTAACTAGGATGTTGCTGTGGTTGCCAATTTCGTATGGCTCCCTCCGTGACTGCTCAGTTGGCCTTTAGTGCCTTGTGTGTGTGGTTGCCTCGGGTCTTGGGCTTCTCCGGGGAGCCACCTTTCTGGTCAGCTTGGACTCTGCTGGGCTGGTGGATCACGTACCACAGGGTGTGTGATCTCTGTTGAGCTTTCACTTCCTGTGCAGGACTTCTCCGTGTGCTCTGGCCCAGGCTGTTAGATCGTGCAGTGGCGACCCCACCTGGTGTGTGGTTTCTGTCGAGTCTCCGCCTCCCTGGCCGCACGTCTCCCCCCTCTGTGCGCACTGTGCTGGGCTGGGGCGTGTCTTCTGCACCTCTCGCCTATCAGCTGGGCCTTCAAGACCCTGCTCGGCACCGCCTCACCCAGGAAGTCTACCAGGTTTTTGCTAGGCACAGACGACCGGTCGCTCTGGGTGCCTTTGTAGCACTGTGTAGATCTTTCTCGGGTCTTGTTCACCTTTGTATCCCCCCGGTATAAACCGAGTCTAGCGCCCCGCCTGCAGCCAGCTCTCCGGCAGGTTCAAGCGGACCTGGGAACTCTCCTACCACACTATTCCCAACCAGAAATTCGTTAGGCTTTTTTCCAAACTGGTGGCCGCAGAGATGGTATCTGCCTCCCAGTAACAGGAAGTTTACCGGGGGCCGGAGTCCAGGGTTTGGTGGAGTGACAGTCGGCCCGCCCGTACTTCCTTGCCCTCCCAACACTGGCCGGGGATGCCCCATGCCACCAGCCCCGCCAGAGAACCGTGGAGGGAGTGGGAGAGGAGGCCGGCCCGCAGGTTCCGGAAAGCCCCGCGCCAGGCCAGGCAAGTGGGAGGGCTCAGTGATGGCCTAGCAGGGCGGAGCTGCCCGGATCTGGGAAAATGGAGGCAGCACTGGGGCGGTGAGTGGCCTGGTGGTGCAGGCGGGAGCCAGGTGGGCATCCACCCCCCGAACAGAACTGGGCCAAGGGTCACTCACAGGGTTGTGCCAGGTCGGGTGCTCGCTCTCTGTCTCTGGTTTGTCGCCTTCCCAGTTCTTGGCCGCTGCCGCCTCAGGCTGTTCAGTCGTGGCGCGGCTCGGGCGCTCCCAGGAATCTTCTTTAATGCCGGCCTGAAACCTCGAATCCTGAATAGGGCAGCTGGCCGCCTTCAGCGCGGCCCCGGCCTCTGGGATCCTGGCTGCATCCACAGCAGCCCTGGTGCCGTGTTCCCTGTTTTGAGACTCACTTTTGCAGCTAAGAAACAGTTCTTTTCCTGCTCCACACTTCAAAGCTGTTGCCTGTAAATGAGGCAGCCTCTCCTGCCGGGGGCAAAGTGGCGGTCACCCCCCACAACCGGCCAGCAGCTGCAGTCCTCCCTTAAGAGATGGCGAGAGGAAGGTCCACAAGTTTCCCGGCTGCCTGAGGCCCAGTGGCCGCCTTTTCCACCTCAGCTGCTCCGCGCCAGCCGCCGCAGCCACCGCCATCTTGAAACCCACTTTGGTCTCTTTCTAACGGCAACTCTTTTCTGTTTTTCTCTCTCAACCATGTGTTCATATTCTCAATCCAAATTTTGAGAGGAGGCAGTCTGACTGGTCTGTCCAACACCAAAATCTCCCTAAGGAGACGGCTGCCCTTGAGTCAGGAGACCAACTTGATCCCATTACCAAGCACATCATACTCTTCCTTCCCTGAGCAGGAGACTCCAGGTACAATATTTTTCCATGGGAAGGAGAGATTGTATGTGGCAGCCCCTGTGACCAACTTGCCCACTACAGTATTGTAGTGGGTTGAATGGTGACCTCCCAAAAGACATGTCTACCTGAAATCTCAGAACGTGATCTTAATTGAAATAAGAACCTTTGATCTCCAGCCATATGACTCTTAAAGCTCCCGAGCTCATCTGAAGTAAGAACCTTTGCAGCTGTAACTAAGGTAAAGATCTTGAGATGAGATCATCCTGGATTAGGGTAAGCCTCCAATTCAATGATGAATGTGCTCATAAAGATAGAAAGGGAGAAGACACACAGAAAGAAGGCCATGTGAAGATGAAGGCAGACATTGGAACAATGCATCTACAGGCTGAGGAACACCAGGGATTGCCAGCAGCCACCAGAAGCTGGGAGAGATGCATGGAATGGATTCTCCATCGAAGGCCCCAGAAGGAGCCAACCCAGCTGACATCTTGATTTCAGACTTCTGGCCTTCAGAGCTATGAGAGAATAAATTTCTGTTTTAGGCCGTCCAGATTGTGCTAACGTGTTAGAGCAGCCATAGGAAGCTAATACATCCATAGACTAATAACTGACGCAAAACAGACACTGAACGGATCGGTGATTACAATAAGTGTGCCTGACTGAGAGAAAGAGCAGCACGCCAGAGGGTGCAGGCGGAAAGCACCTCCTTCTTTCACACACCTTTCTTCCATGCTGTGTCCCTCTGCCTCCCCAGCAATAACTGCTGGGATTCCTGAACTTCAGCGGGGTCTGCCTCATGCAGGATTCCTGTAGTGAAAAACACAGGGCCCAGTCTGTCCTTTACTGTTCTGCGCCATGTTCTTCCAGCTCCTCCAGGTTGCAGAGGTAAAAGGAGAGGTACCATTCTTACTTGGTGTTGATGCCCTTTGGGGTGGGAGACATCCAGATGTTAATTCTTTCCCTGGCTAAGTGCTTCTGGGGTTCTCTGGCGACCCTTGACAGGGAACCTCTGGCTACAGTTTCCTGACGCTGGCAATGCTTACTTGGCTGACTGCGAAAAGCTCCTCCTCTGCTCCTGATCTGGAAGTTCACCCTGCAAGACCTCTTGAGTCTACAACTCGAGACCAGCTACCTCCCAGAGGCTCAGTGGCCAACGGGAAGCTTATGCATGTTGCAGTGCCAGACTGTAAATACAGACCATTCCTAACATGCTGTTTTAATTAAAGTGACTTTAAAATAAGATTTAACATCTGGCAGGTCAATTCCCCCTAACCATTTTACTTTAATAATGTCCTTGTATACTTGCTTTTTGCTATAAACTTTTAAATCGTTTTGTTCAGCTTACCATTTCTCTCCACATTTCTGTGCCCCTACCCTCAAAAGGCCAAAGCACATCAAATTTAAATTCTAATTTGGGGGAAATGACATTTTTATGATATTATGTGTAAAACCATCCAATAACTTAATTTTTCTCCATTTGTTCTACTTTCACTTGAGATATTTCCATTCAATTTCACATTTTTCTCATATATGTTCTGTATCTTTTTAACAATATTATTCCTGAGATTTTATACTTATTGTGAATGCATTTTTTGTTTTCATTTCTAGCTATTTTAGAAAAAACATTTATTTTTTAAAATATATCATATTTTCAGCCACCTTAAATTCTTTTATCAATCTATTTCCAAAAATGTCATGGTTTATCTGGATGTACAATAATTTTATTTGCAAATAAAAATAATTTTGTCTGTTTTTTCCCAAATACATCTGATTAACCAATTATTTTCTTTTCTTGCACTATTTCTTTAGCTAGCACCTCTAAAATAGTCTTGAATTTAATGGTGACAGCAGACATCCATTTTTTCTGGTACTTTAAATAAAAATTATTTCAGTCCTTTCATATTTTTGTTTCTCACCTTTTCTCTCCCTTCTTTCTATCTAGACATTAGGCATGATAGCTGGAAGCCCAGCAGCCATTTTGTGATCTTGAGTATGGGAGCTATATGCTGAGAATGCTGAAGCAGGAAGGTGGAAAGAGACTGGGTCCTGGTAATACATAGTCATCACCCTAACCATGGCCTACTTAGGCCCAGACTGCATTTACATGAGATAGAAATGCACTTCTGTCTTGTTTAAGTCCCTGTCATTTTCCGGATCTTATTCCCAGAGAAAAGGAATGAAGGAGCCGGCTCACCCCACTTCAAGGATAGAGTGGTTCTCTCGAATCTTGCATACTACAAGCCTCTGCACCCAGCCCTACTACCTGTTGCAGGCCAACCCCAAGGAAAGAGAGAAAGGAAGTTGCAGGGGAGTTCAGGGCCTGTGCTATCCAGCCATGCAGCACACATAAGGATGCATGGCATAAGCCATGCTGTCCTGGGAGCCCTCAGGCTGTCCAAGACACCTGGTCATCTTTACAGTTTGTCCCAGACATCATCTGAAACCTAGTCTTCCTGGGACCTAAAGGCCACAGACGCTTTCAAATGAAGACCCAACCCCCCATACTCAGATCCTGGCCAGCCAGCCCCTCAGTCAAGGCCAGTGACTCCAGCTTGGCAGTGGACACTTCCTTCCCCCAAAGCCTGGCCTCATTCCAAAGATGCCAGCATCTCCATCAGAGGCACAGTGACTCATGATTGGAGGCCCTGCTCTGAGGCCCAAACAGCATGCTTGGCTTTCTGCAGCCAGAGCTACTGGATGCAGGAAGCCCGGCACATGTTAGAAAGGAGCTGCCTTATGTGAACTCTTCGAGTTTCCTACATCTTGTGTTTGGTGTTCAAAACCACTGGGCAGACACCCTTTCTCTAAAGCCTGAGGGGCCAGGGCCTTATTTCTGTATCCTCTCCCAACTCCAGATGGCCCTCAGATAGTTGGCTGGGAGTTTGTTCCTTCTGCACCCTCACAGACAAACTGCCCCATTCTAATGTGGATACTGACCCTCACCAAGAAGGTGTCCTCTCCCCTGCGTAGTGTTTCTGAGGCACTGGCCCTGCCCTCCACTTCTCAGGGAGAGCTTCTGCTTCATCCAGCTGCCTGCATACTCTGATTCCCACCACGACCCACGTTTGTCTCCTGGTTTGGAAGGCCAAGATTCTCTCAGTTAGGAACCTTTGGGATGAAAGTGGCCTAAAATCACACCAAACTGACCTAAACAGCAAAGTGAATGTATTCTATCATCTGAAAAGACTAGGCACAAACTTCAGGTAAGGCTCATTCCACCCGCTCAGACATGTCACCAAGAACCTCTTTTCTTTCTGCTCTTTCTTCCATGGTGATGTCATCCTCCTGGTGGCCCCAGTTCCCCCAGGCTCTTCTCTCATGTTAACAAAACAGCTGCCACAGTCTACACTCATATCTTTTCTGCACAGAGGTCTCTTTAAGAGTTCTCACAATAAAGAGAGGAAGGCTTGCACTCCAACAATCTCAGCAAACATCTCACATTCCCCAAACCCTGGTGACTCAAAGAAATATACTTAATAGAGCTCTCTTTGGGTGAAAGTCATCCTGGTTTTCTTTTGGGGAACAATCTTCTCTCTTATGGTTCAAAAGGGGCTGACTTCACAAACTGGAGGGGAAAGGGTCCCACTCTCAAGCCCCTCCTGAAGGCCCCAGCCTGGGGCCAAATTGGCTCACAGGAGCCCTGGGCCAGGAGAGGAGGCTGTAGAAGGCACTGCGAGGGGCAGGACTTGCAGGCTGGAGAACTGTGGATGCAGAGGGCCCAGAGTAGGCCTCAAAAGAGGAGTGAGGGAGAGTGTTTTCCACAGAGGGCATGGCCTGAGCAAAGGCAGGGAGGCTGAGACACAAGGTGGGATGTGAGGACAGGCCCCAGATACACGACTGCCAGGAGGGACAGGGCAGGGCCCATCCAAGGGCCACATGGAACAATGGTACCAGCAGGGGAGGGGTACACAAGGAGGGCTTGGGGTACAGCCCCTAGCTTCAGCAAAGACATCTGAATCTTTCTCATGGAGGATATGTCCTGACCATGTGGCCCTTTCTGCAGTTTCTCCTTCCCCCTCAAAATGGCCCTGTCTCTCCCCCACCCTGCCAGCCCTGACTCCCATCACCCCTGCCTGGTCCAGCCCCTCAGCTGTGCTCCAGGCCATGTCTGGAAGTCATTAGTGGACAGCAGGGACCTCCTGCTGTCTGCACCCGGTCAGAAAAGCAAACAGAGCTGGGGGCGAGGGCATGAAAGGGTCCCCAGTTCTAGCCTGGAAAGGAGCCAGCTGGCGTGAGGGGGAACATGAGACATGAGAGAGAGGGAGGGCAGGGAACAGAGAGGACATGCAGATGTGGGGGCTGTGCGTATCTTTACAAAAGAGGAAGGAGCCAGAGCCAGCCTCAGCAGGGAAGAACAGTGAGAGGTGGCAGTGACTATGGTGCCTGCAGGTCACCATGGCCATAGCTCTGTGTCCTCACAGAGGAGGACACCAAGCCTTACAGAGATTAAGGGGCACTTCAGGGGGATCTCAGTGGGCGATGGCACAAGGCTCTCCTGGACTTTTTGGGACCCTCCTCTGGCCATTACAACAACACTGAGGCGTTGGAGGAGGTGACCCAAGTGGCCAGAGTCGAGAGGCAGCTGCAGAAGTGGGACCCAGAGGGCCAGGCCGAGAAGCAGTGCCCCACTGGACATGGAGAGGAATGCTGAGGACTAGCCCAGTGTAGGTAGAGACAGGGGGCACATCTCAGATCCTCTTACTCCTCTGAGAAACAGCACTGCTTGGTCTCTCTCATTGCCCACAAAATCTGAGGGTTTTGGTTGACAAACTGAACTCGTATTTAAGAGAATAAACAGAGATGGAGCAGGAGCAAGACTCTGGCCTTGCTGGAAGGCCAGCCTGAGGCAAGTGCCTCTGTACGCATGGCTTACTGAATTGTCCCTACTACATGGGTACTGTTTGCCCATTTTACAGATGGAAAGCCTCTGCAAGGTCACAAGCCAGGGACTGCAGCTGCCTGGGCCCTCTGGCCTCAGGCTCCCCAGGTTCTGGGATGAATGGGGAAGGGGACAGTGGTCCAGGTATGTTCCTGCAGACGAGGAGGGTGAGGCTAGGCTTCTGGGCTGCAGAGTGGACACTTTGACCCAGTTAGGAAACCTCACTCCTGCTGGCCTCCCTGCCCCCCAGGGTGCTGGCCAACTCTCCAGCACATTCTCAGCAGTCTTTTGTTCCTAGCCCCCCAGAGGCAGACCCTTCCCTGTGCCTTTCAGTTCAAGTTCACAAGCACAGATGCAGATTAGCAGTTAAAAGGACCAGGTGCTCAAACGTGGCTGAACAAAGTTTCTTTTCTTCTTCCAGGAAGAGTGAGGGCCAGACCCTGGGCTCCTCACCAGTGAGGGGAGGGGCTTGGCCCAGCCAATGGATCAGCTAAAAAAAAGAGCACAGAATTCTGAGATGAGGGGCCTTCTCCACTTCAAGGACTCTGAGTTCCAAGTCTTAAACTAACCTCTGTGTTCATCTTTGAATTTCTGGCAAGGACTGGCCTCGGGTTTCCAGGGCGGGTCGGCTCCAGGGTTCCGCAAGCTGCCTCCCTTGCTCACAGTACCGTCCTGAGGACAGAAACTCAAGGAGGCAGGGCCGCGCACTGGCATTCCCTCTGAAAAAGGAATGTACTTGGTAAATTTCTTTCCTATTGTTTTTGTATTGCTTTGATTGGTTGCAATGAATCATGCTTTCATTAAAAAAAAATACAAAACAAAAAAGTTATTTCAAAGACAAGTCTCTGATTGGGTTATTTGGAGTTCTGCCTAAAACATAAAGCAGGGAAACCACTCATAAGTATTTTAATGTACAAACATATCAGATCTCCCCTTTCTTACATTCTAAAAAAAATTAAAAGAAGCAAGACTTGATTCTCAAAAAAAAAAAAAAAAAGTGGACAGTGAGCCCATTACACATGAACACAGGGACAAGAGCAGACAGACTTGGCAGCGCCCCAGACCCTGCAGGTCTAGGGTTCAAGTCTGCAGTCCTAGTCATCGGGCTTGGTTGAGCCCTAGGACCCTCACCACTACCACCTGACTCCACCCTCCATCCCAACCCTACCCACTCTTCAGCCAACATATGTTTATCAAGCACCTACTATATGTCAGACTCTGTTGTAGAATCTAGGACTATAGCAGTGGACAAAATGGACAAAAATCCCTACCCACGTGGAGTTGACATTCCAGCGAGGGAGACGGACAGTGAACACATACCTGGCATGCATCTAGCTAATGGAAGGTCTGGAGAGAACGGGAGCAGGGAGGAAAGGAGGGAGATATTAGGATGTGGGGAGGTAGAGGCTGCATTATTAAGCATGGTGTCCAGGGAAATGTCTCATTGAGAAGATAACGTGGGACACTGAAGAGGTGAAAAGGGAAGGATTCCAGAAGAGAGCTCCAGGCAGAGGGAACATGTTGGCATGTTTCAGAAACATCCAGGGCCAGCTGCTCTGCCTGGCTGGAATGAAGTGACCAAAGTGGGTAGGGGGAGGAAGTGCGTGGGGGCTAGTGATGCTGAGACAGTGGCTCTGAACAGAGGATGGACAAGACCTGATATCTGAGGCTGCACGTGGAGAACACACTTATAGTGGGTTGAATGATGCTCCCCTACCCCCCAATAAAAGATATGTCCCTGTCTCAGCATCTGTGAATGTGACCTTAATAGAAAAAAGATTTCTTGCAAGCATAATTAATTTAAGGATCTCAAGATGATGTCAGTGGATTATCCAAGTGGGCCCTAAATCCAATGACATGTCCTTACAAGAGACATAGGGAAGAGAGACAGTGGGAGAAGAGGAGAACGTTATGTCAAGACAGAGGCAGAGATGGAAGTTTTGCATCCACAAGCCAAGGAATGCCTGGAGCCACTGGAAACTGGAGGAGGCAAGAAGGATTCTCCCCAGAGCCTTCAGAGGGAACATGGCCCTTCTGACATCTTGATTTTGGACTCTGACCTCTAGGACTGTGTAAGAATAAATGTGTGTTATTTTAAATTACCCATTTTGTAGTCACTTGTTACAACAGCCACGGGAACCTAATACACCACTGCAGGGTACAACGGTGAAAGTGGGAGACCAGCCTGGGGGTAACTCCAAGGCACAGCCACCCAAGTGACTCCCGAGTCCACTAGGTCTGTCCATACACAGTGTTTACCGTGTTTACTCACCACCTGAATTTTTTTATGTCTCTCCCTGTTTTCATTTAAATAATCTTATTTTAAAGTGCAGTATTACATCACTGAGTTAAATATAAAACTAATTCATTTTCCATAAATATAAGGTAACCATGAAAATAAATTCAAGGAAAACAAAACTGTTACTATGTTCTAATGACATGCCCTACTGCCTGCCAAGGTCTCTGAGTCTGAGACCTCTACTTTGTGTCTAAAAACATAAAATAGGGCTAGTGTTAGGAGTCAAATGCAAAACAGCATCAGCAAGAGCTTCTCTCACCATGTGACCCCGTGTCCCTACATGCCTAAAGTCAGCATCACCCCCACTTTGCACAGCCCACACCTGGACAAGCATATCCTTTACAGCTCATGTCCCCAAACCCCAGCTGACCCAGCCAGAGTAACTCCACACTGCCAGCGAAGGGTGATGTTGGTACTCTAAACCCAACAACACTTATACCTGCTATGTGGGGAACAGAGTTCTCATGATGAGCTGGGATGGGAGACAGGAACTTACTCTCCTAGAGAGGTTGGAAGAAGGCCATCTCCTTTTGCAGGGGTGGCACAGTAAGCCAGACGAGGACCCAGGCCTGCTCACAGAGGAGACTCCTGCAAATGAATGGTTTAAACGGGTGTAAGCTTCTCTCCTGAACAATGGGGACAATCCCGTGATGAGCTGTTTTATTGGTACAATCACGTCGTTTAACGACGGGGACATGTTCTGAGAAATGGGTCCTTAGTTGAATGCGTCATCATGCGAACATCATAGAGTGTACTCACACAAACCTACATGGTGTAGCCTACCACACACCTAGGCTATGTGGGATAGAGCCATTATAATCTTATGGGACCACCATCAAATAAATGGTCCATTGTTGACAGAAACGTCATTATGCAGCACATAACTGTATTTTTAAATGTTGAAGGATCGAGTGAAGTGCACAAATATTTAGTTACAGATTGATTTTTCTCTGCATGATATTTAAACCATGTGCATGTGAGACACTGACCTGAATTTTTCAATCCACAGAGCCGTAAAAGTACTGTGCTTCAGAGGGATTCCTGTGGCTGGGCTCCAGGGAACTCACAAAGAAATGACACCATGGGCAAAATTTAAATACCTTCCTGGTTCGGAGACAAGTGTCCTCACATCAAAACAGCATGAAGTTGTAAGAGAGCCAAATTTCAAGCCGGTGACTTCCATCTGTCCTGTAGATCACTCCACACCCTGCCCCAGGAGCCTGACAGGCCTACCTAAGAGGGGAGCAGGAAGTTCAGTATTGATTCCCCAGGTTCCATCCCTGCAGGGTGACTGGCTGTCCCTCCACACAGCCCCTTCCTCCTCTGGTGTCTGGTAATGCTCACTGCTCCTGTCCTAGCCATGGGGCACTGTACTCTCCCTCAGGCTTCCCTATACCCTCTCAACACCTTGGTAGAGTCTCTTATTAAACTCTCCTCAAACGAAGGAAATCCTGCCATTTGCGACCATATCAATAAAGCTAGAAGAGATTATGTTAAGTGAAATAAGCCAGTCACAGAAGGACAAATATTGCATGATTCCACTTACAAGAGGCATCTAAAATAGTCAGACTTATAGGAGCAGAGAATAAAACAGTGGTTGCCAGGGGCTGAGGGCAGAGGGAAATGAGGAATCGCTTCTCAATGGGTTATAAAGTTTCTGTTAATGCAAGGTAAGTAAGTTCTAGAGATCAGCTACACAACATAGTAAATACAGTTAACAATTCAGTATTGTGCACTTTAAAATATGTAAGGAGGATAATGTTCTTTCCAAAACACACACACACACACACTCAAAAAGAACACAAGGAAATTTTCAGAGGTGACAGATATGTTGAGAACCTTGGCTGTGACAGTATCAGAGGTGTATGCATTATGTCCAAACTCACCAAGGTGTATACATTAAATGTGTGCAATTTTGTACATCAGTTATACCTCAATAAAACTTTAAACAAACAAACAAAGAAATTCTCCTCAACTTACCATATCTGAATGTGTCACAGGAAAAAGATCCTTAGAATCATCTCTGGGATCTGATTGCTCACATATTTGAGGAACACACAGATCATACCTCCTTACCAGGGGGAAATGGGACATGGGACAGCCATCATGTGGTAGCATCATGATTACTCAAAGGATGGCCAGTGGTGGCATGAGATAAGTGCAGGTGAAGAGCAAGGCATTGGAGCCAAGGTGCTCAGTTGCTATAGCAACCATGGCCCAGAGAATAGTAACGGCCCTAGAGCATCATTTTTCAAAATGTGGTCCCCATCCACAGACCAGTGTCCAAAAGCACTGTCATCCACTAATGGCTTATTGCTGGTCAAAGATGAGATACATTCAGAAATTGATTGGGTTTGGGAACCTTCATAGAATTTTGATACAGCTGTGATATCCAAGTGCACCCAAGAGCATGACCAATATTCTTGTCTTATTGCACAGGTGTAGACCCATTCAGGCATTGTCAAACTCATATGGTGAGTCTCACGTGGTGCAAGCTCATCCTTGTCACATACAGCAGGACTGTGCTGTTACTACATGTGAGGTTTTAAGGTTAGTCTTTACAGTAACCCAAAAGTATTTAAAATATGGAATCCATTTCTTTCTTTGAAAGATAATTTAACAAAAGCTTACAGAATAAATTGTTGGGACTGGCTATCAATTAAGAATTGGAAATGAATTTTCAAAATATAGCATCACTTTTAGATAAAAGTTTTAAAAAATCCTGAGCTTGCTGAGGTCAGTTTAAAATCTCTGCATTCATTTCTGTCAACATACCTCTGTGGGAGACTGGCCTTTCTGCTATTAAAATTACTAAAACAAGGAACAGAAAAAGGTTAGCTAAATATTGTCCCCTGAGAGTGACATTGTGTTAATTCAACCTAGGTTAGAAAGTTAGTAAGCAAGAAGCAAGTCTGTTGAAATTATCAAAAATGAGAATCATTACTGGGTCTCCCAACTTTTTGTTTACAGTTGCAAAATGACCAAAATTTATTAATGTAAATATGATTCTTTATATTTATCACCTAATGTACATTTTCAGTGAATGTATAGATTTTGTAATTTTAACAATTTTTCTATGCTGTTTGTTCTAATTATATTTAAAGAAAAGTACTTTTATATATGTACAATCTAACATTTTGTATGTCTTGTATTTTGTATTTCTTGTTTTTAAGGTTTTTTTAGTAATTCATTTTTAATGTATTTTACAAAAGTCTGCAATGTGTTGGAAATTTTTTAAAATGATCCTTTCCCATAGGTAATTTGAGAAGTGCCACGCTAGAGTGTGCTTAGGGACAAGGAGAAATTAACAGGTAAGAACGTCAACTGCAAATGCAAGTGGAGGATCAGAAAGCTCCAGGCAGCCTCAAAGGTGGTGTCATCTCCTGAGCAGCAGGGCAGATGTGGCTAAAGATCAAGCCCAGGGTCTGATTGTAAGGGTTGCAGAGTTGCAATGACAATTAAATGCTCAACACTGCTAGTGTCAATTTCACGTGGTAAGGACATGGGGGTAAGGGGACCCTGAGGCATGGGATGGGGCAGTCAGACAGACACCAGTGAAAATGAGCACTCTGAATTCCCAATTCCCAGAGTCTCCCTTGACAACAGAGGTGATCCTCTGATCCAGGGAACTAGCCTCCCCTGCATGAAAGCCTTTCAATGACTATGCCTATGCATACATGTACCCCTCAGGACCTCCAAGCTCACAAGGAAAATTATATCCTACCACAGCCCAGACAGAGAGGTATAGGGCCTGATCTCAGTGGACAAAGCATGAACCCCAAAAGAGTTATATGACCTTGCTAACCTGGTAAGCAGGAACCCAGGGAGTATGGGGGTTCAAGGGAAAGAGGACAGGCAGATTCCATTGCATTTGACCAAGGGCATGAAATGCAAGGTTCAACCAGCCCATATTCATTGACATGGAAGCACTTTATAATCCTGCCAAATTTAATGTGCCAGCTTGAGATGAGGGAGAGATGCTATCCGCCAGTGGGAGCCTCGAAGGAACACGGCTCAAATGTTGGAGCCTTCTGGCATGCTGAGCAAGGAGTCTGGAGGCTTAGGAAGATAGGATTTGAAATGTTTCTTGTGCTGTGGACACCCTAAGGTGGGTGTCCACAGAGGCCACAGAGATCATCACACTCTGTGCCCATGTCAAGTGACACGCCAACACAACTTTCATTCAGACTGCCTGGTCCCATAATTTCCAATCTTGTTCCGTCTAGGCCCTGCCCAGACAACGAACCTGTTACCCACTGCCCACGAATCTGAGTATTTGTGCTGATTATCAGCCCAGGTCTCCGGACAGAGCAGGACTTAGGCTATGTTTTAATCAGCTGTTTCTCCACTGCCCCACCACCCACTTTTTTTCCTGCTATCACATGTGAAAAACACTGGCGGTGGCTAACGTTTTAGATTTCCACTGGGAACAAATTGAGGAATCAAACCTACCCCACAATGATGTGATAGCTCAGGGTTTAGCAAACTGTGACCCATGAACCAAATCTGTTTTGTAAATAAAGTTTTACTGGGACACAGCCACACTCATTCATGTATGTGTTGTCTGTGGCTGCAGCAGTCAGTTGAATAGCAACAAAGATGGTGTGGCTCACAAAGCTTAAATATTTACTATCTGACCCTTTGTAGAAAAAGTTGGCCAATGTCTGCTATAGCTACTGGGGATTATTTTGTCCCTTTGTGGGGACATAAAGTTTTACCTGAATGAACTGGATGCTGAGGGTGAAAGGAGTGGACTGTTTTCGGTGTCTACTCTCCAACTTTCTCCATCCTATTCTGTATCCCAGAAGGTTAAGCTGTATGGACCACATCAAAGGGATCTCTTTTCCTCTGACATCCACTTGGTCTCAGCCAATGGGAAGTATTTAGCAGAAGACTGGAGAGAGAGGAGAGTGAGATCCTTCTTGTAGGGTCACCTGCATCACACAACCAAAGGTCACAGCTTCTATCAGACACCCTCCACACAGCCCTTTCAGTCTCCAAGTTCTGGAAGCTTCTCCCTCCTCTTCCCCCTTCAGGCACAGGAACAGTAATGGTCCCCTGTTCCCACACTTTCACAAAGGATCCTTTACAAAAACCTCAAACTACCCAATTTTCAGGTGCCATCAATATCCTGCAAGGACCTTGACCAATACAAAAT
Source organism: Cynocephalus volans (assembly GCF_027409185.1). NCBI lineage: Eukaryota > Metazoa > Chordata > Mammalia > Dermoptera > Cynocephalidae > Cynocephalus > Cynocephalus volans. The sequence goes on along the minus strand of NC_084461.1, from coordinate 160,075,143 downwards.
GTAGCTTCACTTATTTTTTCTATAACTAAATTTAAGTTGAGTTTTGAGCCCCATTGCACTGGGATTGGGTTCCATTTTAGTAGATTTCTGGTCATCCACTAATACAGGGTTTCACACAAGCATGTATCACACCCCTGCCCCTGCTCAGAGTGGCCCTAAGATTGATTTGCAGGGGATAGTCTCAGTTTCCATCTGTTGTCTTGGCATAGTTATACACATTGCCCCTCCTTGCTTTCAAGAGCCCCAGGATTAGTAAGTTATGTGGTGACCCTACATGAATGTGCTAGGTCAGCCTGGGGGAACAATCTTGTTCTTTGTCCAGACTGTACAGCTGGCATCTGCCACTTATCTAGTCCAGCCTGAGCTCTCAATCCTCACAGCTTCCGGCAGCCTCCTCCTCTCCTGTCTGCTGAGCCTGCCCCATTCTGTCCGTCTCTCAGCTTCTTCAGCCTCCTTGATCCTGAGCACTTCAGAAATATCAGCGAACAAAACCGGAGAAAAGCCCCACTTGCAAGGTTTTTTCTTCTTTCATATTTTCTAATAGATGTTTTTTATGCTATAAACTTTCTTCTGAATACCACTTTGTATGCATTGCACAGGTTTTAGTAGATATGTTCTTACCCAACTCCTAATGTCCTCTTCTGCTCTAGGGTATTTAAAAGAATTTGGGGTTTATTTGTTTGTTTTTTATTTCCCAAGAATATTGTTTTTGTGTTTTGTTTTGTTTTTATTTATCCTCTTGTGATAATCAGAAAAGTCATTTTTGTTTAGTTTCTGCTTTTTGAAAAATATTTAAATTTAAATGTACTGTACAATTTCATGAATGAAATTATTTAACCCTCTTCTCTTATTTAACCCTCACAACTCTGAGCTACAGAGTATCATTCCCATTTCACATGTGAAATAACTGGGGTCCAGAAGGGTCTAGCAATTAAGGGTCTGAGGAGCAGAGGAGGGATTCAAACGCTAACCCAGCAGGCTCAAAGTGGCACTGCTTCCCCGCCATGAGAGCATTCCAGGAGTGAAGGCCCTGCCTGGGAGTCCACTGGCAGAGGAAACGGAACCCTCTGGACGCAGAGCCTGCTGGGTTGGGGTTTAAACACCTTCTCAGCAGTGGCCTGAGCAATTGCATCTTCTCAGTGAGTGACAGTGGAGGAATGAAGTTGTCCAGTCAGGGATGTGCAGTCACCCTCTCAGGCCTGAGAAGTCACCTGATTGTCTCTGCCCAAGCCCACCCCTCAGATCCCAGTGGCAGTTCAGGCCCTACTGCTTGTCCCTCTCTCCAGTGCAGCAGATTGAGCAAGGTGCCCAGCCTTGGTTCTCCTGGGGGAGTAGAAACAGAGTGGAAGTTTGGCTGAGGTCTGGTGACTGAAGCCGGGGCCTGGTCCACAAGGGGGTGCTCCCAAGAGCACTGGGCAGGGTGGTTGATGTCAGGCAGGTAATCAGGACCATTGGTGGCCTCTTTCAGCAGGGGCAGTTGGGGAAGGCTTCTCTGAGGGGGTGACAAGAGCCACCTGGGTGGGAGGAATCCTTCCAGGCTGAGGAAACAGTAAGGGTCAAGGCCTTGAAGCAGAGCAAGTGATGTCTTAGGCCATCCACTTACTCTGACATTAGAGACTCAAGCTCACATACTGAGCATGGCCCTTGAGGTCTCTCCTGCCTGTCCTTTGGCCTCCACAAAACACAATGGGCCCCTGTGAAAACGTACTAAACTCGGGTGGTCCATGGGGTGTTAGGGGGTGATGGAGCACAGGCCAAACCTGGCAGCATAGCCCTGCCTGAAGGGCCAGTAGCACCAGCCAGTATTCAGTCTAGACCCCCAACCTTGAGGGTCCTCAGCCCACCAGATGACTCCGGACAAGGAGCCGAACCTCTCCAGGACCCTCCCCATCTGTCCAATGGGCAGATGGGCCCAGAAGGCCTCGGAGTCCCTGCAACTCCACTGTGGTCTGACTCATTTGTGCTCTGCAAACAAGCAACATACAGCTCATTTTCTTTGTCTGTGGATGACAAGACATCTCCAAAAATTCCCGTTCAGCTGGGAGGGGTGACAGAAAGGCCATCTGGCCAACACTCGTCCTTGTGACCGGCGATCATTTATTTCCCAGCTGTGTTTTTAGAAGAAAATAATTAAGGCTCCAAATGCTGCCAACAGGGTGGCTCTGTGTCTGTCCTTGGCAGTGACACTCCAGCAGAGCCCCGGCTCAGAAGCTGTCTTCCCCACCCACCCACCTCTGCATGGATGGCCCCGCCTCTCCCTGAGCTGCTGCCCTCACACCCTGCCGGGCTCACCCCTGCCCTGCCCTGCCTGCTTCCTGCTGTCCTCTGAGCACCCACCCTGTGCTTCATGGTTTGCAGAGCCCATTCTCATCCATCTTCATAACTGCCTGAGAGCTAGGCCTTCTCAGCTCCATTTTACAGATTAGGAAACCAAGGCTCTGGGAGATGAAGGGGCTCATCCAGGATTATAGACTGGCAAGAGCAGGCACCAGAACTTAGATCAAGCCTCCTGACATGGTTCCTTCATCTTCTCTCCCCCTTCCCCCACCTTTCTCCTCTTCAAATCCAGGTTCTCCAGCTCTGAACTCTGTCTCCAGCACAGTTTCCTCCCTAAGCTTTAGACTCATATGCAATGGCCTGTGGACCCCTCCTCTGGGGGAAGGGGTGTCTACTGGCACCTCAAATTCAACAGGACCCAGTCATGCCCACCCCCTCAGCCTCCTGCCAGCTTGTATTCCAAAGACCAGCAAGTGTTGCCCCCCAGAGCTGGATACATGGGGGTGTGCCAGGCTTCTCTTCCCCCCACCCCACCCCGTACCTGTGGGGCTCTGTTCATGCTGCCTTCCAGGGCTCCCTCCTACTCACCATTCCTCCCACCCAGCTTCCTGCTGCCCCAGAGATCTTTCCAAAATCAAATCCCACCAGGTCACTTAAGAACTTGCACTAAGTCTCCAACAACAGAAGAGATAGAGAGGCCCCCCCAGTCTACGCTGTTCCTGAGCCTCACATCCCAGGCTCCTGTGCTCTATCTGAGGCCATAATTCCTGCTGGGCTGGCTCCCCACACGTCTCTCTTCTACCTGGCCCGGATTGTCCAGATGTCCCTCCCTCCCCGCTAGGCAGATTCCTATGCGTTTGTGATGGACAAAAGGTTTTACAGCACCTCAGATTTTACTTGGGATGTCCACCCTCAACCCCAAGGTGGGTCTGTAACCCAGACCTACAATGTCACATACAGTGATTGGCTTCAGGTAAACTCCAGTCCCCAGCTTCCAGGACAGGCCCATGACTGGGGAAGTGAGTTTACTCCTCACCAGGGCGGCTCACGTACAGACTCCCGGCTGCCTAGAAGGTCACCTGCCTAAGCCCCGAGACCACCCAGAGGCAGGTTGAGTGAGAGACAGGAGGATATAGTACCATGAAGACACTGTTTGAGCCTCTGGACCCACTTTCAAGAACAGTAGGTTGGTCTTGTTTTGTTTTTGCTTAAGCCTGTTTGAGGTGATGTCCTGCTCATGAACTGAGCAGAGAGGTCTAAGGCCAGCACTGTATGGAACTCCAGGCTGGACTTGAGCGGGATAGGGCAGGGAGAGGCAGAACCAAGAGGAGAAAGTGGGAGAGGACCAGGCAGAGCCTTGTGCTCAGCAGAGACCTCGAGGGTCCATCACAATGATCCATTGAGGTGCCTGGTGACAAGATTATAGGGATTTTTTTGCTGGCAAGTGACAGAACACAGTGTCACATCCCCAATTATTTTTAGTCATCCAAGTGTGGAAGGCACCTGGCATAAAGCTGCATAATAGCCAGGATCCAGGATCTCTGAAATGAGCAGTCACTATGACCTACCTGTGCGTTTAGGGCCGGTGGGAGCTAAGACAGGGTTCGATTGCCCCTTCCAGGAAAGTGGTCATAGTATCTCTGCTGTGATTCCATCTTTGCAGTTGGACATGCCAGGCTGGAGGGCTAGGAGGCCAGATATTGGCCTGTTTTCAGTTATTTCTGCTCACCAGTGTCTACAAATCCATGAGAAGGTTCAAATCAATTCACTCCACAGACTGAGATTGTGACCTGGGACTATTTCCACCCCTACAGGACACAGAGCCACTTGTTCTCCCTGTCATCAACAAGAGGACAGCCAGACTGGCTGGTGCCAGAGGCTCAGGATCCCTGCTTAGCAGGCTGTTGGCAGGGTGGGGGAAACACCAGGGACAGCCAAGATGGTGATAGGAGGCAAGGCACAGCCCCATCACACCTCCATGAACGCTGTCCCTGCAACGAGCCTGTGAGGGCCCGGGACTTACACATGCCTCACAGCCCCTGACCTCACAGCACTCACGGGATCACTCATGTGGCCTGGGTTTCCAGCCTGCTACCGGCCACTGTGCAGGCAGGACAGGAGGACCACACTGCTCCTCCCAGACAAGAGGTCAGCCTCTCTGCTTCCAGGAGTACAATGGACAAGAAGCCTTCCCCTCCAGCTTTGGCGGCTCTTAATTTCTTTTCTCCACAGTGGGCATGATGAAAATGTTCTCAAACTCTTGTAGTGATGTTTGAACAACTCTACTTATATACTGAAAACAATTGAATTGTTTCTCCTCCTGCTTTATCGAGATATAACTGACAAATAAAAATTGTCACAAATATACTTGTGGTGTAAAATGTGATATTTTAATATATGTATATATTGAAATGATTACCATATCAAGGTAATTAACATATCCATCACCTCCATAGTTATTGTGTTTTTTTGTCTGTTTTATTCTTTGTGGTGAGAACATTTAAGATCTACTCTCTTGACAAATTTCTAGTGTATGACACAGTTTTATTAACTTATAGTCACCACGGTGTACATTTGATCTCCATAACTTATTCTTCCTGCCTAAGTGAAACTGTGTACCCATTGACCAATATCTCCCCGTTTTGTACACTTTGAATGAGTCAATTATATGGTAAGTGAATTATATCTTAATAAAGCTGTTAAATATAAAATAAAAATACAATGAAAATTATGCAATACATAACATCTTTGTAGCCCTCTTTTTCTACTTAACAATATAGCTTATGCAGCCGTCTGAGTCTCAGGACTACCTGGCATTTCCTTGTGGGTATGTTCATTCTTCATGTAACCAAGCCCTACTGATGGATATTGGTTATTTTCAATGTTTGCTAAGTATAGACAGCACTAGGTGAACATCTTGAATTTTTTTTCCTAGTTGTTCCTTATCTCATTAGAATAATGTGTTAGAAAATATACATTTTAAGATCTTTGATACATGAGGGTACTTCAAAAAGTTCATGAAAAAATAGAATTAAGAGACAATACAAATCTTTCCATGAACTTTTTGAAGTACTCTCACATATTGGCCAAACTTCTCTCTAGAAAGTTGTACTCTGATATTTTCTGGAGCAATGTATGGGAGTTCCTGCTATCTTCATCTGATGGAAAAGGAGAATGCCTTGCCTGAGGCTGCAGGGAGTCAGGCTCCTTGGTCAGCCAACTCCAGGGCCAGCACTCTCTCCTGCCCTCTGTCTTGCACTGGCATTTCCATCCCTCCCTGTGTGTTCTAGGCCCTGGGCTGCTGCTTTTCCAGTAGTACGTGGTCCCCACACAGCCTCAGCACCTGCTCCCAAGCCAGAGAGGAAACAGGCATCTGCAGGAGCACAGTTACACAGGGCTTTGCAGGGTGTAAAACACTTGCTACTATCAGACCATCCTAAGCAGGGGAGAGCAAATGGCATGGGGGAAGTAGTGAAAGTTTTTATAGATTACACATTTTTAAAGTCTTGGAGACCACCTGCCATAACAATGTGTAGATGCTGTTTGTATCCTGATTTGAACCAACAAACTATAAAAAGATATTTCTGAGACAATCAAGGAAGTTCAAAGATGAAGAGAGTGTTAGATAATATTAAGGTATTCTTGTTTTTCTGTTTGTTGTGATACTGGTATTGTGATGATAAGAGTCTTTATCTGTAAATCCACAATGAATTATTAATAAATCAAATCATATCAGGGTTTGTTCCAGCAAAACAAAACAAAAGCTGGAAAGATAAGTGAAACAAGACTGGTTAAATGTTGATAATGGCTGACTCTGGCTAATGAGTATGTGAGGGTTCATTAGACTACTTTTGTGTATTTGATATTTTTCATAACAAAAAATATAAAATACAAAAAAAGTTGTGTGTATACACATCTGTTAAGATCATAAAGATTTTCTAAAGATAATATTGTTGAAGAAAGAAAGTTAAAAAGTACATACTCTGGTTTTCATTTACAAGAAAAGAAAGATGGTTTTTGTAGACAGGTGAAGTTATTTCAGAACATATGCCAAACAGTGCTGTGTTAGCAGAATGTGGAAGGCCTGTTTTATTATTCGGCTTGTCCTGTCTGTGAAGGAGGTGTTTTCCCTCCCAGAAGCATCAAGATCCCCCTTCATGTCAGCTCGGGTTGGGTAGAGAAAATCTCCATCACTAGCAACAGTGCCATTCACTGATGCAAAGGATACCCCAGCAAGCATACACGGTTCTCTAATAACTGGTTTCCTGCAGCACCGTGAGCTGTGAGACCCCACACTCAGCCCTCCACAGAAGATCAAAGTTATAGTAACAATCATCTCACAGATTATATGAATGGGTGATGGAACAAACAGCATCTCATGAGAAACCTCGAGGAATTTCACAAAGATCAGTGCTTGTAGAAGCATGTCACAGGAAGGTCCCACCCCCACAGTGCAATGCACGTGAAGGTGATGAATGCTTAAGTGATGGGGCAGGCTGCCTGGAAGACCTCTGACATGCCCAAGAAGCAAAGGCCGCAGGAGAGGCAAAGAGTGCAGTGGTTCCTAGGGCAGGGGTCAACCTCACCAGGTAAGCCAAGGCTCCACCCATTGAGTGTGTGAGCTCCTCAGGCCCTGCCAACAGCAGTCAGAGTCCAAGTGGCCGTATACAGCCATGATGTGGACTAGTGCAGCCACCCTCTACTTGAGGTTGGCTCCATGGCCAGCCCTGGGCTGAGTACTTCTGTTAAAGCAAGAGCCAGGGAACCATGGTCCATGAGGCCAAACCCTGCCTTTGGCCTGTTTTAGGATGCCCAGCAAGCTAAGAATTGTTTTCCTATTTTTAAAGGATTTTGAAAAACAAACAAACCAGAATTTAAAAAAAAAAAAAAGAAGAAGAAGAAGAAGGAGAATATGCAACAGAGAAATCTTATGTGATCCACAAAGCCTGAACCATTTACCTAATGAATTCTCTGTTGTCCCGCTCTGCTGGGTAACTGTCCAGCCTTCAAGCTCCTTGGCCAAGCTTCTCAGCCATAGCTCTGGCTGTCGGATTCCACAAGGCAAATGCCTCAAACAACAGAAGACACTGGTGGGGCATCAAACCAATGTTCATTATAACTGGCTCCCCCCAGCTCTTCAGAGCATTTAAGCCCTGGGCTTTCTTGCAACTTTCCAGGTCAGTGCTGGCAGGCAGAGCTTTGCCCCCAAGAGCACCCTTCTATGGCCTTTCAGAAAATGCCTGTTTTTAGAATGGACAGATAAATGAAACTTGAAACACTTACCTTGAATTATTAAAAACAGCCTCTTACAGGCTCTTGAGTCCCTCCTCCTCTAATTGGTCTCTGCTCAGTGGCCAGCCTCACTCCTTTTTTTTTTTTTTTTTGGTATCAGAAAGAGCTTTAAATGGGGGACATGATCCCAGCCTGCACAGTACCCACTACTCCCTACAGGCTCCTTTCTCCCATTTGCCTTCCTTATTTACATGGCTTGCTAGGACCCTGTGATCATTGGGTCCTGCACAGGGTAAACAATTATGCCATGCTTACTTCCAATGCCTGACATGCTTTCTCCCACCCTGGGCTTTGCATATGCTGTGCTGTCTGCCTGGAATGTTCTTCTCCAACTCATTTGCCTGTTGAACTCCTTCTCAGCTTAAAAAATTCAATTAGAACCTGAACCCCACCTCCTACTGTCTGTGTGCGTGTACTTGGCTGCTAGACTGTGAGCTCCTCCAGGATGTAGCTGGGTTGGTTTCCCCTCTACATCCCCTGGCCTAGCACAGGGCAGGCCAATGGAAGCATCAAGGCCATTTGTGAGATAAAAGAACAACCATGCTCTACTTCACCTAATCTTCCACGAATGTAAAGCCTCTCCCTGCTTTTGCAGGGATCCCAATATGTGCCTTTTTCTCCCTGAGGAGATGCTTTGCCTGAAATAATCCAGCAGCTAGGTGTGGGGTGAGCTTAGGTAGTGCCATGCTGGTGTGGAAAAACAGGCATTGCCATCATTAGCTGTCCTAGTTTGTTCAGGATGCTGTAACAACATATCCATTCTGGGTGGCTTATAAACAATAGCAATTTATATCTCACATTTCTGGAAGCTGGGAAGTCCAAGATCAAAGCACCAGCAGACTAGATGTCTGGTAAGAGCCTGCTTCCTGGTTCATAAATGGTGCCTTCTCACTGTGTTCTCACATGGTAGAAAGGGGGAGGAGTTCTCTGGGGTCTCTTTTATAGGGGCACTAATTTTATTCAGGAGGGTTCCACCCTCAAGACCTAATCACCTCCCCAAAGTCTCCATCATCTAATACCATCACCTTTGGGTTTAGGATTTCAACATATGAATTTTGGGAGGACACAAACATTCAGACCTTAGCACCAGCTCCTTGTCTTCGCCAGAGCTGACAGGGACTGCATGGCTTGGGGTGGGCCTGTCCCTCTCCCTTTACCACTGTGTCACAGCCAGTGCTTGGTGCAATATCAGATTTCTGTTCATACCACACAGACCACACCTTCTGCCAACCATGCAGAATGAAGGGCCAGCTTTTCTTAGGTGCAATGGCACCAGAGCTGCATCAGGGACAGCACTGGCATTCCTGGGCTTTGCAGCCCAATTTGAAATTCTTTCTAACTAGAAGTCATACTCTAGGTACAAAAGAGTGTGTGCAGTATGACCGTATTATTGTTTAAATAATGACTATATATGCAGAGAATAACCTTTGGAGGGATGTGAAAAGTTGACAGTGGTTAATCCTTTAAAAAAGTTTTTAATTCTGTATTTGCTAAATGACCATGTATTTCTGCTGTAAGAAAAAATTTATAAAAATGTATAAGTAGCCATAAATATATATATAGTGTTTTTTTTTTTTTTAAGTTAACCTGCAGTCATAAAAGAATACATAACTTCAGCTCTGTGGCAGGCCTCCTCCTAAGTTTTAAGAAGAAAGGGAAAGAAGGTGAAACGAGTCCTTGTCTCCAAGGAACTCTATGTAAGGTCACCACTGGGCAGCCCCAGTCTGTGCTGAAGAAGGGAAACGGGGGCCTGGGGGCTGTGGAGATGTGGTGTAAAGCCACTTGGTGGCCAAAACCAGAGCTACATGACCCTCCCCCTTTCCCATGTTCCAGCCAAACTTCTGATTGGCTCCAAGCCAAACTTCCTCCCCCCAGGCTCTTCCTTTTGAGAAGGATCTCTCCCTCAGTTTCTTGCCCAGCTCTCCATTTCTGACTGTTCTCAAACCCTGGCCCCAGAAAAGTCCCTCAGACCCTCAATAAGCATGGACTTTTGTGGCCCTACCCACTCACCCATCCAACCCATCCTAGCTCTGCAGGAGGGGTTGGGGGTGCGGGATGTAGCCCCAATCCCTGCTGTTCTTTGTCCCCTTCACTTTGAGAGTGAGCTGAGGATCAGCAGCCCTGAGGTGGGGCACTCTGTCCAAGTCAAGACACATGGGATGTCTGGCCTGGGCTCCCTGAATCACACCTTCTGCTAACTGTGGGCACCACTCAGAGGTCCCTCTAGAGTCTCTCCCCTCCCCTATGGAGTGATCCAATGCAGGGCTCTCTGATGCAGGCCTCAGCCTCCTGCACTCCCAGCTCCCTGGGCCCTCTGCTGAAGTCCAGGAAGCTCTGAGCTTCATGGCTTTGAGCTGGGCTGGGTCTCTGGCCACCACCAAGATCTACCTGGCATTTCCGCATTCTCTGTATTAGTCTGTTTCTGTTTTTTATAACAAAATACCTGAAACTGGGTGATTTATAAAGAAAACAAAATTTATTGCTTACAGTTTCTGAGGCTGGGAAGTCCAAAGTCCAGGGAATACATCTGGTGAGAGCCTTCTTGGTGGCAACAATGACAGCAGAGTATCACATTGTGAAATGGTGGAGAGAGAGCTTCTCACTCACTCTCTTTTTAAAGCCCTCAGAACCACGCCCCTGACCACTATTTTTAATCCATTCACTACAGCACAGTCCTACCATCCAATCACCTCTTCAAGGCTCCACCTTTCAATTACCATAATAGGATTTCCCACCCTCTTAACAGTCACAGTGGGGCTAAGTTTCTAATACATGAAACTTGGAGGACACAATTGAAGCTTCAGTGAGTTTTGGGGGGATATAATCCAATCCACCACAAGGGATAAAAGGTAACCTTGCCAGGTCACCCTGCAGCCACAGCCCAGCCAGATTCAGGCAGAGCTGGGGCAGGTAGAGACTGGTAGGTAGCAAGGACCCTGATGACAATACAAGAGCTGGTGAAAGTCCAGCCAGAAACCCTGCAGGAGTTAGAGGGCTACCCTCACTATACCCTGAAACCCTCACCAGACCCAAGCAAAAATGTCACAAGGAAAAGCAGCTGAACAGAACCTGTGGCTGGGGGTTTAGCAAGTACATCCCATGTCTACCAAGACAGCCACGGACTCAGCTGAGCTGTTTGTGTTGAGAATAGTGCTGAGAGAAGAGGCAGTGGAGCAGATCTCTGGGTTGTTTGGAGAAGCCAGGTCAGAGAGCAAATCTCCCAACTATAAAGAGCATTGAAAAAACAGTATAGGTGAAGAAGCCATGTCTGTGGCTGCTGTTTGCAATTTCAGCATGTGGCCGCACCTTGCTAGCCAGTGGGATCGAGGTACTATTGGAAAGTGGGGCCCTGAACCAATGCTGGGACGGGGGGGCCTAATAGCTATGTGGCCAGGCCCAGGCCACTGCCCTCCCAAAGAACTCTCAGGGGATTTGTCCCCAAAGCAGGGGGTATGCTAGGCTAGCAGCTGCTGCATATGCCTACACAGGGGTCATCGCATTCATTCATGCCACTCTCCACTACGGTGCTGTGAATCTCCAAGTAGAATGGGAGGCATATCTGGACCCTGCTAGGACCCCAGCGCTCCTGGTGTCTTAGTGTTAGCAGAGGGTCTGATGACATCATCTTATTCCCACTTCAGTTACAGACAGTGGAAGCCAGTCTAGGGCAAAACAGCCTGATCTCCAGACTCAAGTTCTAGCCCTCGGCCGGCCGTGGGACCTTTGCTTACACCTGCTCCTCCCTCCCTTCTCTAGTCTGTTAACTTCCTCTGGCAACCTGCCTTGGCTCTGGACTGACCTGCACTAGCCTCAGGACCAGTCCCAGCCCCAGCCCAGTTCCAGGCAGAGCCTGACACCATCCCTGTATCCTACCTGGAATTGTCTGGCTCATTGTGTGACCACTGGCCTGGTGTTTGCTTCCCTGCCACTTCGTAAGTAGCAGGAGGGCACAGGCCAGATCTGTTCTAACTCATCGTTAAGTCTCTAGCACCAGGACCAGCATGAAATAGGTGTCTAGGAATGAGGGAATGAATGAATGAAAGTGACCCTGCATAGTGGAGTGGGAGGAACAAATGCAGTGTTTCCTGGATCAGCTCTGCTATTTCCCAGCAGCAAGACTCAACCAAACCCCCTCCTTTACTGTCAGTGAGCCTCAGTTTCCTCAACGGTCCAATGGGTACAACAAATACCTCCTCTCCCCAGAGCCTCCAGAGCCTGCAGAGCCGCGGTGAAGCTAGAAAGAGTTATGTCAGAAAAAATGCTCTAGACAAGAGGTAAAAAGCTTCATTTTGTTCTCTTATACGACTGGGGACTGTTTAGAATGTCAGGATCTTTTCCTAAGAAGAAAAAAAGAAAAAAAAAATCCAGATGGCTTCAAAGTACTGCAAATGTTGGGACAGTTCTCGTGACCTTCCTCAGGGGACTAGGGGTGCCGGAGCAGTGGGGAGGGGAGGGGAGGGGACAGCCGGAACCGGGGCGGGGAAATGCCGACCTCGGTGACTCACTCACGGTGGGGTCGGATTCGGGCTCCAAGCCGGCCGGGTTGGAGAGGCCCAGGGCTTGAGCGGGGGCCAGCTGCCCCCAGGACGGGTCTGAGGAGGGGTGGCTTCTGGGTCGACCTCAGTTTTACTCATAACCTGGGGGAATCCCTGCCTCCAAGTTCTGGCTATGCATTAAATCCCAGGTTCGAATTCTACAACTGCCGCTGCTATCCAGTTTTGGCAAAGTCCCCTTCCATCTCCGAGGAGCCTCGGTTTTCTAATCTTTCAACCAAGCCCAGGAGTTCCATCCTCGCAGGGTGGGAACAGGGTTTATAGGCCTATTGTGTGCCGCGTTTCTGGTGCTCGGAAAAGAGTATGTCACACGGAGGGGCACGTGCCCGGAACAGCTGCTCACTGTGGGGTTTTCCTGAGCTTGTGTATTATGCCCGACATTGTGTTCTGTGCCTTACACAGTCTCATCATCCTCACCGCCACCTTGGAGGTAGGTTCCATTATTATCCCCGCTTTACAGATGGGGAAACTGAGGCTCGGAGCGATCAGTCCCCTGCCCAAGGTTCCACGTCTAATCCGGTTTAGTCGGGGTCTGAACTCAGACCGTTTGCTGCCCCCTCTGTACAGCCCACCTCCAGGATCTAGTGCCCGACCCCTTGCATTACAGCCAGGACTTGTGTCTGGGAGACGCCCCTCGCCCAGACTCCTGGAGGCTTTGTCCCAGCCGTTGTCACGACAACCGGGAGCCAATGGGAAGCGGGCAGGCGGGACGAGGCCCCGCCCCGGCCCCACCCCTCTCAGAGGACTCCGAGCTATAAGGGCCAGAGGCCGAGCGGCGGGAGCCGGAGCCCGCGGAGCGCAAGGCGCGCACGGAGTATCCAGAGTGTCCGGAGCGAGCAGATTCCCCGAGCCGTGAAGGAGCCTGAGAAGCAGCCACTATGTGCGGTGAGTGCCGCACCCAGCCACGACCCCCTCCTCCTGGTGTCCGCGGGTCCCTGCGCCGCAGCCTCTCAGCACCTCCGCCCGAGAGTCGGGCGCGGGAGACCTGGATGGAGGAGCCAACCTGCCACAGTCTCCGACCGTGGGGCTCTCACTGGCCGGGCCTGCCTTCCCTCCTACCCCGGCCCCCGAGTGGGTGTCTCAGGGAGGTATGAGGGGTGCCCAATCCCAGCCTCCGATATAGGGGGACCCATGCCCGGCCCCCCACAGAGAGGAAGGAATTGGTCATGTCCCGGGCCTGGACCCCCACAACACAGAGGTGTCCCCACCCCGTATTCAGGGAGGGCGCTTTCCTCCACTTCCCCCGAGTCGCCCACAAAGGCGGCCACGCACAAGCTCACGCATTCCTGCAGCGGGATGCCCACCCCGCCTCTCAGCCCACGGCGCCCACCGAAGAGAGGCGACCCCACTTGCACCCTCCCCGCAGCTCGCCGTGCTCTCCCCCGCGGCAGCGAGAGCAGCCTTTGGTGTGCCCCACAAAGGCCTGCGCGTCCTCCTGGCGACCCCAGTTGAACTTCTCGTCCCTAGAAGGGTTGATTCCGTTGTTGCCGCTTCTTTGCTGAAAAGGGCTCTCAGCGAGGCGCGGGAAGAGGCAGTAATTGCCGCGGAGCCTCGGGCCCAAGCTAGGAGAGGGAGTCCTGGGCGCGGGGCGGGGCCAGGCTCCCGGAGTCCGGGGTCCGGATTACCGCGGCGCCCCGGCGCTGTCCGGCTGGGCTGCGAGGAGGTGGGGAGGGCGGCCGCGGCGCTGAGCGCACATCTGCAATTCCTTACTCTCCTGGCTAGGCCGCCTCCGCTGGCCGGGAGGGAGCCGGGAACTTCTGCTGGGACAAAAGGTCACTGTGCCTTTTTTTTTTTTTCTCTCTTTTCTTGGGTAGGATTCAGTTACCCATTCCAGGCTCCTGTGGCTGGAGGACCTGGTGGAACTTTTGAAGCCGTGAAAGGCCTCTCTCTGACTTTGCTGAGGGCTGCAGGGTGGGGTGTACCAGCGGAGAGCCCTGGGCCAAGGTCTGTACAGGCCTTGTCTGGGAGGCCAGCCGCTCAAGAAAAAGGAACAAGCGGCCAAGGAGTGAGCAGCCAACTTTGGGATACAGTCTCACCAAAGCGGAACAGGCATCAGTTTAAATTCCTGGACCCTCAGCAAAAATCTCAGGACTCTGGGACATCATTTGCAATGTGTAGGGCTGGCTGCCTCTGGGCGTTTCTGGGGACAGAGATGAGGCAAAAGTGGCAGTTTTGCCAGATCTTGAAGTCCTTCAGGTTCCAAACCCCTCTGTGGCATTCAAGGCCCTCGGCCAGCTGGTGGCCTTAGAGCCAGACTTGTGCAGGAGACCCTTGAACTAGGAGGGTCCTTGCCCTCAGCACCAGAGGCTTCCCCTCCCTCCTCCTCTCAGATGTCTCTCCACCCCTACCCCCACCCCAGCCTGTCATCCTGCTTCCTACTTGCATCTGGCATTCTCCAAAGTCTTTCTGAGCTTTTTTGGTTTTGGAGGGGGGGGAGTTCTACCTCCTCCAGTTCTCAAAATCACAAGTTTTCTGTTCTGCTTTTTTAAAGGGCTATGCGGGTATTGTCCCCTAGGGAAAGGTTGAGCTTTGGGTTGTATCCAGCCTATATCCTAACATATTCTGGTACTGACTCATGGTTGTGTGTGAGAAGGGGCTTGAGGTCACCAAAGGACACCAAGGGCTCAGGAGCAGCCTTGGCCCATGAGGGTGCCTACTCAGAGCCAGAATCAAAAAGTGTGAGCTGGACTAGGAGACCTTCTCAGAACTCATTTCCCTAGGGTTGATTTTTGCTGATCTTGGTGTGGGGCGGGGGTGTGCAGCTCAGCAGGGAGTCATGTGGAATTCCTGCATGGGAAACTTATTTCCTTTTCAAGTATGCCAGGAGAGGCTCAGCTTGGTGCTAATGTGTCTTTAACATCTCTCTGACACTTGCCAAGCACCATTTGCACAGATGAAGCTGTCCCAGGCTCATAGCAGGAAACAGCAGCCAGCTAGAATTGAATACACTGGTTTGTTTTTTGTGGGTTATGGTCTGTGTGTATACGGCAAGTGATGCTGATTTTCCTTTTATGGTTGTTTTCTTTTGTAATGAATTCATTTAAGTTTTTGAAAATTTAGTCAATTTTTCAAAAAAATATTGAAGAAATGATTGTGCCATTGGTACAAGGATATTGCAAAAATTGTGAAGATGCTCCTGGAAAGAACCACATAACCTCTTCACTTTACATTTGGGGAAATCGATGCCCAGAGAGCTCTGTACACACCTGTGTCTGAGCAGGAATTGTTTTAGGTCCTTTCTTTGGGCTTTGCCTGTTGCTGCCACATTGAAGCAGCCTCAGGTCTCAGATCTCCTGGGTTGTTCCTGCAGGGGTCGTGATCCAAGTCCCTTCCTTATCAGTTTGCTGATGACCAGGCTCAGATTGTGTCTTTGCTTCTTCTCCCACAGAAAGCCAGGGCCTGACAGTAGTTGATCCTTGGAAAACTGAGCCGATGTCCCTCAAAAACTTTCAGTGCACTGAGAGTTTAGCTGAAGTGACACTTAGGTACTCATGTGCAGTTTTGTTGACATCGAGAGTTGCTGGCATTTTGCTGACTTTCTGCTAACAGAAAGATTACTATATTTCCTTCCTCTGTCTCTCCCTCCCTCCCTTCCTCCTCTCCTTCCTTTTCAATTCAGCCATGACTGCTCAACTGCTTGTGGAGAGGCCCTATGTTTTCCAGGCCCTGGGTTTCAAAGGTCACATGGGTGTGGTCCTCCCCTAAAAGAATGGACTGGTGAGTTGGAGGGCCAGTCCAGAGGCTGGTCACTGACCAGGGACAGGATAACCCAGCAGGTAAATGCTGCCACAAAGGAAGACCTCATGTGCATGCTACAGCCTGGCAGTCTGGGGCCAAACCAGGCAGACAAGCATCCCTTTGTTTGATGCATAGAATTTGAATATTTTTTAAAAATTAGTTACCAGATTACAAAATTGGGAGATTTCACATAAGTAGGAGGGATTTTTTACTTCTCTTGGAAAAAATCCAAAGATGAACAACCCTGAGTCCATATTTCCAAATAGCCCTGGGTGGCACCTTGGATGTTGGGCACAGCTCCCAGTTCTCCCAGCCCCCTCCCAGCTGCCGCACTCACTGATGTTACCTTTGGTTCCCAGCAGTCTGAGCTGGAGACCCGGGCATAGAGGAGGCACAGAGCTGACTTTCCAAGAAGAAAGGGAGGGACCTGAAACACTGCCATAAGGGCCCAGGCTCAAGTAGGAGCTCCCCAGAGAGAAGGGAGTGACAGGCATGCTAGGCTGTGGGCATGGCAGAGGCAAGGTCACAGCAGCATGGGGATTTGACAAAAAGGACTGCACTTCCCACCCATGAATTCTTAAACTTTCCCTGTCCTTCCCTTACTGCACTTAGTAATTTGTAATGGGGTGGGGTATGAGTGGACTGGGCTATGTAGAGTTGGTGAATTCTTAGTTCTTGCTGGAAGGTAAAGTACTTGCCTTGAAATCAACATCTCTTGTCTTGGTTGGTGTATGTGTTTCCTCTGGCTGCTGTAACAAATGACCACAAACTTGCTGATTTAAAACATCATACATTTATTCTCTCATGGTTCTGGAGACGAGAAGTCCAAAATCAGTTTTACTGGGATGAAATCAAGGTGTCTTCAGGACTGCACTCTGTCTGGAGGCTCTAGAGGAAGAATCCTTTCCTCGCTTCTTCCAGCATCTGGTGGCTGCCGGCCTCTGGTGGTTGTGTCCGCATCACTCCAATCTCCGCCTCCGTGGTCATATCACCTCCTCCTCTGCATCAAATCTCCCTCTGCCTCTCTCTTACAAGGACACTTTTAATTGCTTTTAAGGCCCACTCAGAAAATCCAGGATAATTTTCCATCTCAAGATCCTTAACTTAGTCAGACCTCTAAAGACCATTTTCCATATAAACTAGCATTTACAGATTCTAGGGATTAGGGCCTGATCTCTTTGAGGGCCATTATTCATCCTGCTACAGCTGGATTCTCACTTTCAGGTTCTTTCTTGCAAAATAGTACAGTGTTGTGAATGACAGATTTAAGTTTTGGCTACGAGGACCTTAGCCAGAGGTTCACCAGCATCCCCCCTTCCACACATGCACACAAGTCCCCTGGTGCCAGCACTCTAGGACTGGACCCATCCCAGTCAAAAAGCAAATGCAGTATTGGCAAAATACCCCCTCCTTCCCTGGCAGGGGGCCACATGCCCATTTGGACCAGTCTTTACAGCTTCTTTGAATGTTAGTTCCTGTGTCATTTTCTTATGGCATTTGCTGCATCTTGCCCTCCATTCGTGTACATACCCTTCCCATTCATCTCTTCCCTGAAAGGAGCAGGCATGGTTTTTATTCCCCAGAATCAGGAGAGGCCAGGGACACACAGGCATATACCGTGTGTATTTTCTATTTGTTTGTATCACAATACTTCAAGAGTGCTTGTCGAGTGCTTAAGGGGGACTTGCCTCTTGTCTCAGTTGGAGCGGAGTCTCTTTGCTGTTATAGATGGTGAAACAGCAACCCAAGGAGATTGAGTGACTCAGGGGAGGACTCGCTCTTTCCCCCATACTTCTTCCAGCTCTCAAACGCCCATCACATTTGACACTCCTTTCCTTCTGTGACATTTCAGCTCATAGATGGATTCCTCAGAAGGAAATGGCTTTGCTTATGTGACTGGAGTTGAAGACGGCACAGTCTCTGGGATCATGTTGTTTGTCTAGATTCCTACTAGGCCTCTGTAGCCTCGCTGGTAAAAGTGGGTGAAACAGAGCCCCCTATTCAGTGATGTGCTGATACATTTTTAACAACAGGCCCTCTGGCTTGCTGATTTCTGTGATGTGAATACTCTCACCATGGCTAGTTTCAGCTCATCAACATGAGGCCCCTGATGTGGAGTTGGGAAGAAAAGGGCTTGGCCCTCAGGAGCCAGTCCTAGCAGCTCCACTCACTGCTGTCCCTGCTTACCGTTGCTGGCACGCGGGTAGAGGACTCAGCAGGAGCTGCCACCCTCCTCCGCTCCTTCCTCCTCCTTCCCATTGTCATGTGAGTCCTCCATGGCCAGTCTTATCCATCAGATTTCCCAATTTCAGAAAAAAGCTTCTGGAAATTTTGTACTATGAGGGTACTCCAAAAAGTTTGTAGAAAAACAGAATTAAAAGATAATACGAATCTCTCCATGAACTTTTGAAGACCCCTCAAGTAGCATTAATAAACAGTGCTTTTAAATGGAGCGATTTTTTTTGTATTTAGCGAAATTAGCTTATGAAGAGACTTACGGTTAGAAATAATTTTATGAGAAAATTCTGAAGATGAATTCAGCAAAAAACAAGCAATTTAACCTGATCATCTGCCTCTTTTTAATTTTCAAAGGAAATATTTCTCACTGAAAAAAAAATGTTTTTGGGGGCCGGCCTGTGGCTCACTCGGGAGAGTGTGGTGCTGATAACACCAAGGCCACGGGTTCGGATCCCATATACGGATGGCCGGTTTGCTCACTGGGTGAGCGTGGTGCTCACAACACCAAGTCAAGGCTTAAGATCCCTTACCAGTCATCTTTTAAGAAAAAAAAAAAAATGTTTTTGGCTTTTTTTATAGCCAAATTTTGGCAATTTAAATAAGACTTCTATTTTTTTCTTAAGTTTTTTTCTTTTAATAAAATGTAGAGTACATGTCACTTTCTGCCTTGTTCTTGATAAAATCCTAAAATGACAAGGGCATCAGGAACTTTTCTCTTAAAAATAGATATGCCTTGTCCACATTTACTGCAGGAAACAGAGGTGAGGTAACTTTAACCTGTGGAGTCCCAAGGAGGCCTGAGGCAGGATAAGGCTGTCTTCAGAGGAGCCAAGTCCCCTGCAGACCTTGAGCCAGGCACTGGGGCTGCTCAGGGCACCTGTAAGAAGCCAGCTGTGGGACCACACGCCTCCACGGTACCTACACCTTTGCTCTTGCATCTGTGAGGAGGCAGCATGAATTGTCATCCCCATTTCATTGATAAAATGGCCTTCCCCAGTCGATGTGAGCAAGGACTGGATAGTCAGAGAGGCCACATATGGTGGCCTCCCCACAATGTGGGCCTTTCCCGGGAGATAGACTTGCCTCACCTTCCCCCAGCACCACACCACGCCCAGACACTTATCAATATTCCTTCAGGCAGAAATCCACTCTAGCCATGCTCTTCTCTCGGTCAGGGATTAATCCAATTTGGGACTTGGAATAGTATCTAATCCGTATTAGGTGTATGGACTGAAATATCAGCCCCTTCAATTCTGAGAAGCAGTGCATGTTGGTGGAAAGAGGGACCTCTGTCTGGGGAGGGTCCTAGCTTGGGTGGGCGGTGATGTAGCTCCCACAGAGCAAGCCCCTCCTCAGTGTGGGGTCCAGGCTGGATCTCTACCTGGGACTGCCCACCCTTACTCAGTGTTTTCATTGGGAAGCCAGTGCTCAGAGAAATGGAGAAATTTTCCAGAACCACTTCAACAGAATCAGAATATGGACCCCAGTCTGCCCACTGTGAAGTTGACTTCTTCCCTCATTCTCCAAGCCCCAAACCACCCCTCCCTTATCTCCTATCCTGAGCACTCCAAGAAAATTCCAGGAGTTCAGTGCTCCTAGTTTTGGCTGATATCCTTGCTGGCCGGGTGTCCAGGGGTGCAGACTCCCTGAGCTGGTCATTGTTGTTATCTGTCACTTGGGGGTTGAATCCTGGGTTTTGGAGGCCCCTGCATCCCTAGCCCTTCATGAAACCTTTGGTTCTGAGTTCCTGTATGACCTTGCAAGCCTTGTGCAGAGAGAGCACTAGAAGCCCCAGTCCTCCCAGGTAAGACAAAGCCAAGAAGCTACAGTCCTCTCTCGGAAGGCTCGTCTGGAGTCCCTCTAAGTTTATCTCAGTCTCTCGCCCTCTGGAACCTTTCCTCACTCACTTTCCCCATCAATTTTAAGAGTGGGGCCCTGAAAAGCTATTTGAAAGTCTAGGTGCCAGGATAGAGATGTGGGCATGGGGTATGTGACTGAGCTGAGGTGGCTGGGCCGGGACAGCCTCTGCCGCAGGACTGGGCATTTCTCAAAGCCACCTTGGCTCTCCTGCCTATGGGAGGGATTCTTGGCCCAGAGCTCTCTTTGCTGAGGCTGCAAAGTGCTTTATTTCTTTAAAATATCTCAAGGATCCTATACCTCAGACTCTTGATCCCAACCCTCTGTAGCCTTCTCAGGAGCACGAGGGCACCTCCCTGTCCAGTCCCTCTGGGCACTCAGCACCCTCCACCGGCTGCATCTCCTACTGCTCCTCCATCTCTTGCCATTTCAGTTTGATAGGTGAGGCTGTTCCCCAAATTCTGTAGGCCTGATGTCTCCTCCCTCTTGGTTTTACAAAGAGCTTTCCACATGTAAGAAGAGTTGTTAAAGAAAGCATAGCACCCAAGGGAGACTTCCTCCTTGACTTAATTGGAAGGACTGAGACAGAATCATAAAGGGAATTCCTTTCCCCCAAAATGGTTTGGTGCCATTTACTGCCCTGTTCTGAAAAATCCTGTTCATTTAAAATCCAGTCACCCAGACATCCCTAGGAATGAAGGCCAGTAAATGGCAGTAAATCCAAGTAGAAAGTGAAAGATGTCTTGAAACAGAGATGGAAAAGGAAGTTTAGAGGTGGGAAAGATTATTTTCATTTGGAGTTCGGGGATAGAGGAAGCATCGTGTGAGAATCAGCGTGGGGAGCCCAGGTGGTTACTGCATTGGGCTGAGGGCACTCTGCAGGAGTGGGACCCAGAGGTGGGACACTGCACGGTGGTGTGGGGAGCAAGGATGGGTCAGACCAAATGGGAGGAGAGCTTGACACTAGTCTGAGGATGGTAGCTGTAGGCCCCGGGGGGCAGAGAAGGGGAGGAAGGGATTAGTTGGAGCCTGCTTTGTTGTGGTTACCTAGGCTCTGGTGGGGAGGGGGCTGGATAGGAAGAGAAAGGGGGAATTAGACATAGGAGTGTCCTGTGATGGGGCTGGGACCTCAGGAGACAGGAGAAGGATGTGTGAACACAGCAGCACCTGGCCAGGACCCAACCAGGGAAGCTCTGAGATCTTTCCATCCGGTGGCAGGTGGGACTCCCACAGGCCAAGTACCCTTTGTGAAAGCTATCTCTCCCCCCTTGGGATAGGATTATATGCTGATTCAGGGGATCAGTGATGAGCCTGGGCCCACAGTCTGGGAGATCTGGTTGTAAATTACTCAAGTCTTTGACTTTGGAGCCTCAGATGCCCTTTATATCCATGAAACCACAGTCTCGGCACAAGGCACTGTGAGGATTAGATGAGATAAGGTTCAGAAAGGATTGGCACTGGGAAGCCTCTGTAAATGGTGGTTTACTCTGCAGCCCACCCAGCAGAATTCTGGAATCCTTCCCTGGGACCTGCTTCATTTGTCTAGAAAGCTCTCTTTACCCTAGTCCTGAGACCATCACAGTACATGGGGAGCAGAGATGAGGAGGGGTTTTCTGAGGGACATAAGTCTCTGTGTTTGAGTGTCTTAGGGTTAGCCATGGATGCTGGCAGTGCCATGCTGCCATTGTGAAAGCAACTGACACTCAGGGGACTGACACCCCGGCTCAGCACAAACCACTTCCCTGGGCTTTCTGTCCCTCATGTCCATGTTGTGGGTTCCAGCTAACAGATCTGCTTGTGAATGGTTGAGCATGGCTATGTCTCAGGCCCAGCTCCAAGGCCACTTTCTCTGGTCATCCACATCCATTCATTTATTCATGCATTCAAATTCAACAAATATTTATTGAGCATCTAAAATGTGCCAGGCTCTGGGCTCAGTGTTGGGGATACTACAATGGATGAGAGATGTGGTTCCCATCTTCCTCTTCATCCTCATGAAGGTTGAAGTCCAGTGGGGAGTCAGACAAAAAGTGAAGGAAGCAAGTGGTATATAGAAAATAAATAGGGCCACATGGCTTTAAAGAAAAAACAAGGGAGAAGGGGGAAGGCCTGCATTGATTGCATGGGTAACCTGTCCCCTGAAGCCTGCAGAATGGGTCAAAACCACCTTTGCAAAGAACCAGTGCAGGAGCTGGCTACTCCCACCCCAGCAGGAAGCCCTTTCCCAGCTCTCAACTCCCAGCGCCTCTGCCCACAAATCCCCTGAGGGCTCAAGAGGTCCCTGTGTATCTATGTATTCTCTTGACTCACTCTTTGAGGCCCCCAGACAGACCATCCCGGCACCTTGCAGCACCCAGCACGGTGATGAGGCCCTCCTGGACCCAACAGGTGTTTATGGGATGAATTAAATCTTGATCAAGCCATAGCCAAATCGTGCATTTGATTTAGCCATCATTTCCCCAGGCAGAAGGCCAAGAAGAAATAACAATAAATGGTACTATTTCCACTTGGTTTTATTTAATGATGATTTCTTAAGGGCTTGGTTTTATTTAATGGTAATTTCTTAAGGGATAATTTCTTAAGCTCCTTGCCTGATTTTATTTTAACAGACACTTTCTGTGTGGCAGGCACTATTTTACATATGTGCTTCACAGAGACACTCTAAATTCTCCCAAGAACCCTGTTTCGTGAGATGGAGGCTTCAGTGAGGCTGCACAGAAAGCAAGGGCAGAGCTGGGATTTGAGATGGGTATCTGGCGCTGGACGCACACCTCAACCGCCACCCTCTGTGCTTCTTGCTGTTGCACAGCTAGGGAATGGCAGAGGGAGGAAGGAGGCTAACCCAGTGGGTGACCCTGTGTCCATCATTTCACAGATCAAAAGGTGTGTTCAGGTAGCGCTTTCTTCCCTCTGTGGCTGTTGTTCCTCCAGGCGAGTGGGGTGGGGAGCCATAGTGAAGTCAGGCTGGGCCAGCCCAGCTCAGAAGGTCGAGGGGCCAGGGGCCTGGCCAGGGCAGGAGTTGCTGTCTGAGGCCCTGCAAAGGGAATGACAGTCAGAGGCCCTGGTACTGTGGACATGATAGGAGGGTTAGAGCAACCCAAGGTGGCGCCGTTCCCTGGAAAAGCAGAGCCAGGCAGAGGTTTGGGCAGAATTCCCAGGTGCCACACCATCACTGTTAATGTCACTGGAGGCTCTTAGCTCCCCTCAAAGGGACGCCTGTGCCCACAGGAAATGAGGGTGAACCAGGGCTGTGTTTGCATTCGCCACTGTCAAACAATTCGTCCTTGTCAACCCTTGTGCTTGACTAGGATGTCCCCTTTCTGGCAGAATGCAACAGTCATGTACTCACTACTATCGAATTCATATAGTGGCACATGATAAAAATATTATATGAGCGTATTTCAAAAAGTTCCTGGAAAAATGGAATTAAAAGATAATGTGAATCTTTCCATGAACTTTTTGAAGACCCCTCATATACCGGCACGTGGTGAAATTTCCTAACCATACAAAGAGGATACATGCAGCAGAAAGGAAGTTTCTGCTCAACGTCCAGTGGCCTCCTCAGAGGCAACCACTGTCCCCTGGGTCTTGGGTGCCCTTCCAGAAATACTCTATGCACCTCTCTGTCCTCCTCTCACCTGCATAATTTGATCATGTTCTGCAAGCTGCTTTTTCCACTTGACACATCTTGGAGATTTAAGTTGTTTTCCAAGAGAGCACACAGCTTCACCTCCTTCTCCTTCAGCCATGGCCTGCCAAAGGCCCCCCATGCAGCTGCACCATCGCTTACCTGGTCTCTGCCTGGCAGCAAGCTGTCTCTAGTCTTTGGCGACCACAAACACTGAGCAGCTGTCCATGTACATGCACACATGCATCTCTGCAAAGCTGTCTGTTGGATACATTCCTAGAAGTGCAACAGCTCTGGTCAACACATATATATTTTTACTTTTGAGTGATTGCCAAATTGCCTTCCAAAGAGGGTGCATGAATTTAAACTCTCACTTACTGTCAAACTGTTTGATTACTGATCTCATAGGTTAAAAAAAAAAAAAAATGGATTCTCCTTGTAGCTTTTATTTACAGATGGAAGAGTTTCCAAAAAGGAATTCTGATCTTAATAGGAAGAGAAATTCCTGGGAAATCAGCTGCATTGTATTTTATTACCTTTTTTAAATAATAAGAGCACAGTGTAAATGCTGTTTTATTCACTTCAGTTCAGCAGAGTGCAGAGAGAATTTAGCCAAGAGGATGAGCTGCAAAAGGAAAGAGACAGTGCTTCGTTAATGAAAGAAGTCACTGAATAGATGCAAGAGATTTCATGTTGAAAATTAGATTTATGCCTTCTTGCACAAAGACTTTGGAAACCACTCCTTGGCAGCTTCCCTCACTGCAGTCATTTCCCAAACTGCCCTAGTGGCCACGAGCCTCCCGGCTGGGTACAAATACAGCCGTTGCTCTTGAGGATGAGGACCCTTTACCTGTCCCAGCTCACCAGGGCTCTGGCACCACCTCCTGCGTCTCTCCAGGAAGCAGTTGTGGATCTGAGTCACAGACACCACGCAGAACATATGCGCCTGACATGTGCTCAGAAGTGAAGTGTGGCCGGGAGGAAGGGGAATTGCAGGGAGAACTGGAGAGCTGAGCCACAGAGCACTCTCAGGAAAGCCATTCAGATTTTGTCTTTTCAGAGCTGGCGATGGTTACCTTTCTGTGCCTTCATATCATCAGCAATTCCTCTCAGCTTCCCTTAGGGAGGTGCATATGTAATTCTAGAATGTTCCCAGGATGCCAGAAAAGTTTAGCTTAAAAGACTCCAGCAGTGATCTATTGAGTTACTTCATCCTTCATGTAATTGTCTCCTGTAGCTATAATGGTCTTTACACTGGCTGGAATTTGACAATATTACCTAGAGAACTTTCTGATTGTATGCAGAAAAATTAATGTTATGGAAAGTTTCACCTAGACAAAGATTGTGGTGATGCTTGCACAACTCTGTGAATATACTAAAAACCACTGAATTGTACACTTTTAACAGGAGGATACTATGGTACATGATTTATGTCTCAAGAAAGCTGTTAAAAATTTTTTAATGTTGACATTAAAAGGTAACTCTTCTTTTTCTTAATAAGTAAGGTGACAAAAATACATCCCATGCCCAGATGTTTTCTTGGTTTGAAGTGTAGGATATAAAGTGCAAGCTTTGACGCCACAGCTCTACAGTGGCAGGTGCCTTCATGGATGGGGGGGTGGGGTAGGGGGCACCTCAGCCCGCTGGGGAGGGGCCCCGAACTGCACACACAGCCCATACATTCAGCGCCTCTCACCTGACCTAAAGTCAGCAAGGAAGACAAAAATAGCTTACTGTCAAAATTGCCCTTGGCCATTTTTAAAAGAAAAATGTCTGTGACTACTCATAAAGCACAGTGTGCACGATTTTTATATAAAAAACTTAAACCATGTATGCAAATGTATCCTGTGCACAGTAGCATACTGTATATAAGAACGCTAAATATAATTTATAGTCCTATTTAATTTTATCATCTATTTTTTTGATCAAGTGTGTGTAGATGAATTTTAGTAAGTGAAATGTTCATATCATGGGACCCTACTTACTGTTTTGGAGTATGCATATGACATTTATTTCACTGAAGTTTAATCATTCAGATATACTGTATTGACTTGAATCTAATCTTCTTAATGACCGAAGATATTATAGGTGGTTTAGTGTATAATCATGGTCCACCCTCAATTATCTGTGGGCAGGTTGTGATCTCTGAGGCTCAAATCTCAAGAAAATATTTAATCCTGGTCATACTTTTCTCTCAGCCCAGCAAAATGTAATTGGGAAAATAAACCTTCTTTCAGACCCTCTCAGTATTCATCATGCGGGAAGCACTGCCCCGTGGTCAGGAGTGATTAGGTCCCGAAGTCAGCTCTCTTTGGTTCCACTCCTGACCGGATGAACCGCAGTCTCCCCAGGCTTCTGTTCCAGAAAGTAAGAGGATAGTGGCAGGACCAACCTGGAAGACTGTTGAGAGCTTTGACTTATATCTGTGTGGGAACGCTTGGCCCAGCGTCTGGCACGTAGTGCGTTCTCAGTAAGATTAGTTACTGCTATGGCCTGAATGTTTATGTTCCTCCAAACTCATACGTTGAAGTCGTTACCCCCAAAGTGATGGTATTGGGATGAGGGGCCTTTGGGAGGAGATTACGCGGTTGGGGTGTAGCCGTCATGAATGGGATAAGTGCCCTTATCAAAGACTCCAGAGAGACCCCTCGCCCCTCTACCATGTGAGGTTAGAGTGGAGAGGTGGCTGTGTTCAGGGTGGATTCTCCAGGGGCCAACGGAACATGAAATGATCACATTCCTGCTGTTGTCAAAGTAGGAATTCATGGTCAAGCTCCAAGCCAGCCCTCAACAGACACCAGTCTTCTGGCACCTTGATCTTGGACTTCCCAGCTTCCAGAACTATGAGAAACACATTTCTGTTGTTCATAAGCCATCCAATCTGTGGTGTTTTGGTATAGCAGCTCAAATGGACCACCACAGTTACTATGAATATGCCTGAAGCCCAGTAACTTTTCATGATCCATACTGTTGCTTCCCTACATTAATACAGATTTATGGTCATTCTATTCCACATGCATTTATTGAACAAGGACTGCGTGCCCAGCCACAGTGAGAAATATAAAGATAGAAGCACCAGCCTGTGCCTTGTCAGAGGAATGTAGATGTCTCGTGAGGCACTGGGGTGGCCCAGAGCTGGGAGCACTTCTGCTGGGGTCCAGGACAAGCCTCTCCTGAGAGGGGGTTTTGGAGCTGAGCTTTGAGGTGGGCTGGTATTCATAAGTGGGGGAAGGGAGGATGAAAGGACAGAGGGATCATGGGTGGGCACTCCCAAACAAGGGAGTGGAAGAGTTTGGAAAGGCAGAACCAACATGACAACTATTACTTTCTATTAGGAGAAATATTATTTTGAAATACAAATACAGAAAATGAAGCCAAACAAAATCTTCTTGGCTTGTTGATTTACTTTGAAGATAAGTAATTCTCCAGGGGCCAACGGGACATAAGATGGTTTTATTCTTGCTGTTGTAAAAAAAGTGCTGTTCATGCTCAAGCTCCAAGCCATACAGGCAAGTGGAAAGTGGAAGCAACGGTCTCAGCATCTGTTCCCACCTGCCACAAGGGACTGCTGAGACTTCTTATGACTCAATGCAAATCAAGGAATGCATGGAAGTGGTGACTTCCAGATGTCCAGAGGTGGTTGGGTTGTTTTGCTGATCTTTGCCACAGGGAAAGCTGTCTCCTGAACGTACATCCACAGGATAAACTCTCTGCAGAGGAATTACAAGGCCAGCAGGTGTGACACAGGGTTTTTGAGTGTTTTTGTTGTGAGGGGGAAGGGCTGAGTACAGTACCATTCCAGAAACATGAGGAGAGGGCCATTTCTCTGCAACTGTGCCTGGGAAGGCCACACCTTCCTCTACAAGCAGCCTGGGGAGTCTTTCTGCAATGCCACCTCTGTCGGCATTCCCAGAATTTTTTCTTCTAAACACCAACAGAGTGCTTTATTAACATGCCATTTTTTCTCTTTGAACAGGAATCTTCGCCTACATGAACTACAGAGTCCCCCGGACAAGGAAGGAGATTTTCGAAACCCTCATCAAGGGCCTGCAGCGGCTGGAGTACAGAGGCTATGACTCGGCAGGTGGGTCCTTGTGGTCCAGGGACAGAGCACAGCTGCTCTTCTCACCCATTTGCTTTATTGTGGGGTTTTACGACCTGGGCATTTTTCTGGCAGTTCTTTTTAATGTTTCTTTTCAACATAAAAATAATACTTGTTCATTAAAGAAATTTGAAACTATAGAAAAGAAGAAATAAGGGTTAAAAAAAAAGAAGTCCGCCAAAAGTACCCCCAATCAGGAAGTGGGGAGGTATTGGTCAAAAGGTACAAAGCTTCAGTTATGCAAGATGAGTAAGTCCTAGTGATCTACTATGCAGCATGGTGCCTGTAGTTAACGATGCTGTATTATATACTGAAAAATTTGCTAGGAGAGAAGATAAATTTTCTTATCACAAACACACAATAATAATAAAGAGGACAGAAGGAAACTTTTGGATAGGTTTATGGCATAGATAGTGGTGATGGTTTCAGGAATGTATACTTATCTCCAAACTTATCAAGTGGTATACATTAAATAATACAGCTTTTTGTATGTCAATTATGCCTCAATAAAGTGGCTTAAAAATGGTGCCCCCCCCCATCAATCTTTGTGTCCCTCTCTAATCATTGTTGTACATTGGGATGGTCTGGGGTGGGGACGGGTGGAAGTGTTGTACACAGATATTTTTGTATTTACCTAAATTATAATTATGAAATTTTATAATTTTATAGTCTGCTTTTTTCCCCCCTACTTATCTCAACATTTCCATTATCCTAAATTCTTCCTAAATTTCCTAAATATCTTTCTAAGTGGCTACACAACTCTCCACTGGGTGACTATCTCAGAGTTTTCTCCTCCGTCTGCCAAACAGGTGGATATTTAGTCTGTGTCCAATTATGAATTAAGCAGCCTGAGGAGAAAGGGAGAGTCAGATAATTTTATATTCCTATCATTTCTTAACAGAAAGCAAGTCAGATAAAGTCAGATAAAAGGTTGCAGGAACAGTAATGCGGTGGAGATACCAGCTAAAATATCATAGTGCAAAGAGCACAACAGGATACATGCCCTTAGATGAGCCCATTGCCATTAGTGATGGGCAGGGTAGTGCCTCCCTACTGGAAGCTTCCCATGGTGCTCACCCTGGGCAGCCCCGGACCCAGAGTAAGGCAGTGAGGAGTAAGAGTGTAAGCCACAGCCCAGGAGTAAGCAGGGAGTTTCCTTGCCTGCTGTTTAGTATTGCCACAGTCATAGCCTCTTCTTTCACAATAAATTTTCTGAAAACTCTATACAGTCCCTGACTGATGATGGTCTGACTTACAGTTTTTCAGCTTTATGATGGTGCAAAAGTAACATGTGTTCAGTGGAAACCATACCTCAAGTGCCCATGCTCATTCTGTTTTCACTCGCAGTATAGTATTCAATAAATTACATGAGATATTCAACACTTTATTATATATAGGCTTTGTTAGGTGATTTTGCCCTGCTGTAGGCTAATGTAAGTGTTCTGAGCATGTTTAAGGTAGGCTATGCTCAGCTATGATGTTCAGTAGGTAGGTGTACTAAATGCATTTTTGACTTAATGATATTTTCAACTTAAGATGGGTTTATCGGGCAGTAGCCCCATCATAAGTCGGGGGACAAGAACTGCAGGAGACAGACAGCACTGGGTAGCCCTAACCTTGGGTGGTACCTTGCAATGAAGTGAGACAAAACTTAAATTCCATTGTAAAAAATAACATTTAAACTGCAGGTGTGGCAATCGATGGAAATAATCATGAAGTCAAAGAAAGGCATATCCAGCTCGTCAAGAAAAGGGGAAAAGTCAAGGCTCTTGATGAAGAACTTTACAGTGAGTGGAAAATGCTCTGAGTTAGAGTGATACATACAGCCTGGGCACCTTTAAAGTATTTTATTCCAACAGCATTTGGGATGAAAAATATTCATTTATCCAAGGTTGGATAAATAGAAGGAGGGTTAAGCCCATGTTGTAAAAGAGTTTCACAGAATGTGGGCTGGTTTATTTTAGGTGGTGGTGCATGGAGAATTTTTTAATTTTAATAGTTATTATTTTAATTTTTCTGGCAAATGGCACTGCTTTTCTATTTTAGTAGTGAAATATCATTTTCTTTTTAAAGTAAGTTTATTTCAGTTGAGAAGTGAGTTAAGTTACTGTAAACTTCAGCATGGGTGGTGCTTGGGTCTGGCAGAAATCCCAGGGTTGGAATGTGCTGTTGGAATAGGTGTTATGTCTCGGTGTAATGATACCGCTTCGCCTTAACTGTCCTATGTCAATGCTTATTTTTAAAGTGTGGCAAACTGATTTTTCTTTCATTTAGAACAAGACAGCATGGACTTAAAGGTGGAGTTTGAGACGCACTTTGGCATTGCCCACACACGCTGGGCCACCCATGGGGTCCCCAATGCTGTCAACAGCCACCCACAGCGCTCAGACAAAGGCAACGGTATGTAGTATGGCCTTGCTCCCCTGTCCCTGATGGCTCTGCCTCACCCTGAACTATGTGTCAGGGTTGATCTTAGCCAGAGCTTGTTCCACACCCACGCCTAGCTGAATTCTCAGCCTGCCCTGTCTTTCTAAGAGAACCCAAACATCCCCTCTCCCAAAGCCCTGACTGGTGGCCCTGGGCCTCAGTCAGGAGACAAACTCAGCCTGGCCACTGGGCAGTGCTGACCCCCATGCATCCACAGGAAAATGATGGCACTTTACCATGAGTGCTGCTGGCTCCTCCAAACACAGCCTTTGAGTGGGATACAGCAGAGGGAGGGACTGAAGGGCTTGGGCACTGTTCCTCCCCAAGAGACTGAAGGGTTCAGAAGCCCGAGCCCTCAAGGGAAGGATGGGGTTGGTTCCTCATCCAGCTAAACCCACCTCCCTTTCCTTCAGGGAGTGACCCAGAGAGAGGGTAGCTGGCAGCGCTGATCTTGGTTCATTCTGAGGAGGCTGTAGTGAGGCCTCAGCAGCCAAGGGGTTAAGATTTGAAGAAACAGACGTTGCAACTGGCAGCCCGGGAGCTCTTCCCAGAAGAGCTCTCAACTCAGCCCACTTCATGTTTTTGAAAATTAAGAATTATTGTTCATAGAAGTCCAGACTTCTGGCATCCCTTGAAAAACTGGAAGACAGGGAAATACTGGGCTCACATTACCCCAGGTACCACTGATCATCAGTGGACCAAGGTCACAGAGTGGGCAAGGTAATGGCTTATGGCAGTCTTTGGTGGGTTGGGGGTTCTCCGCTTCTCCCAACTGCTCCCTCATGCCAGCCCCAGCTCATAGCCCATGCCCCTCTCCTGGGCACCCAGGAGAGTTCTTCATTCCATGGTTCTCATACATGACACCCCCAGCCCCCTCTCATGGGGGAAAGACTGAGCTCCCAGTGGCAGCTCTCAGGGGCTCTGTGGTCAGCTCCCAGGGTGCTGGAACCTCCTGCAGTAGGACACAGTAAGCATAAAAGATGGAGAGAGGATTTAATCCCTAACTCCTCCCAGGCCTCCAAGGCCAAGCAAGAGTCTATGACATAATCCAGGCTTTTCAGTGGGTCGCCACTCTGGGTTAGACCCGGTCAGGTCAGAAGGCCCTGCCGATCCACACCTGGACATGACTAGAGACGGTGTCGAGCAAAGAGAATGATTTCTGGAGTCAGCAGGGCCCCACACCCTGAGACATCCCCTGGCAAATGATACTACTTTTCTATTTAAGTAGTGATGTATCATTTTCTTTTTAAAGTAAGTTTATTTCAGTTTAAAAATGAATTAAGTTACTGTAAACTTCAGCACGGATGGTGCTCAGGGATCCAATAGTAAAGTAGGGATCCCATACATCAGAGTGGTTGTTGGGGGCTTATGAGCAGGCACTTTGCTACACTCTTGACAAGGCTCACTGCAGTTAATCCTCGTGGAAGTCAGGCCATGGGAGAAAGCAGCACCTCCCTGCTCAGTGTCCTTTACCAACTACAGATCAGTGGCACTCCAAGGCAGTGTGCAGCACTGGGTGGGAAGGGCAACACCCCCACCCCAACAGAGAGTGCAAGGTGGTGCAGCTTCTTTTTGTAGTACCCTGCAGGAGTTCACCAGTTCACCCTGCCCAATTTGGAGAGGAAGGTATCCTCCAGAGAATGAAAGGAGAGCCCCATCCTCCTCAGCAGAGCAGCTGGAGATAGCAGAGGGGCTGGGGCTACATGTGTGTCCATGTGGTCAGGGTGAGGCTTTTGCTGGGGACTGTTTCTTGAGTCTGGTCCATGCCCTGAACATAGGGTATCCCACAACTGGGGCAGGCAACCTACACTCAGGAGGAGAACAGCAAACCACATGGTGGTGAGAACCCAGAGTATACATCTGGCCAAACCCCAGGTCGGATGCACGAGCTGGTCCCTGGAGCAGCAGTGTTGGCTGAGAACACACTGTACCAAGACCTTGCGCCCTGAGACATTGCCACTCCAGTCACAGCCTCCTGCCCACCCGAGTGATAAGGTGAACCTCATCCGAAAATGCAGACAGTGATTCTGACTGTGTCCCCAAAGCAGGGAGGCTCCAAAGAGACCCATCCACACCCAAACTTGGAAAATCCTGCCCTGACTCAGGATGAGTAATTGAAAAGAAAACAACATGGGCAATAAGTAAAGATTACTAAAATTTCTTTAACAACTCATCAGAGATAGCTAAAGAGCATACTTCTAAAGAACTCTTACACCTAGCAACTGCATTGCACAAGGAAATTACGCAAAGAGGTTCTTGCAAAGAAAACATAGATTCTAGGAAACAAATGAATATGAGAAGTTAAGAGAACAGAAACGAAAGAAAATGTAACAGAGTTCAGAAAATAGTGTAAAGAAACAATGTCACAATAGATGTGAAAAAAATTGAAGAAGGAAATGGATATGGAGCCAGTTAATAGAGATCCAACATATGGATAACTCGTGTACCCAGGAAGAGATCAGAACAAATGGAACAGTAAAGAAATAAATACATAAATACATAAAGCTGTGGCACGGCTCTGCTGTGGACAGCATACCTGCTGAAAACTGGGCTTTTCTTATTTGAGCCCCCCAATTTTTGTGTGAACTTACAGAAATAACAATTTGGGTTTTTTGGGTTGTTGGTTTTTTTTTTTAAATTGAGAGGAAGTCATGGTGAAAATAAAGAAAAAGAATAACAGCAAAGGTTTTAAAAGATGTAATAGGAGAAATCTTTCCTGAACTGAAGAAAAACTTGAATTGGAGATCCGAAGGATCACTGAATAATAGTCGATACTTATGAAGAGCATCCAACTTCTAGACACATCCCAGTGGGATTATTGAATCTCAGGGGCAATAGGAATATTTCTATTATCTAGAGTGAGTGGGGATGGGGGTTACTTGTCCAGAAAAACTCCTAGGCTGGTCTTAGAACTTTCCCTCAAGTTACTCATTTATCAGCTGTATATTGAGAAAATTCAGTGGAGACTGAGGCAGACACATCCCCCACCCTCTCAGGGTCTGCCAGGGGTCCCACCTGTGCAGTGGGGTGTGTGGCTGGTGCTTGAGGAGCGGGGAGCGGCTGCAGCAGGCAAACCCAGCTAAAGAGCCATTCTCACGGCCACCCTGGAATGCAGATAAGCCCAGGAGTGCCAGAATTTCTGGGTTTTCCCCCAAGAAAACCAGGATTTTAAAGTGAAAATTCAAAACCTCTCAGGGTCTGCCAGGGGTCCCACCTGTGCAGTGGGGTGTGTGGCTGGTGCTTGAGGAGCAGGGAGCGGCTGCAGCAGGCAAACCCAGCTAAAGAGCCATTCTCACGGCCACCCTGGAATGCAGATAAGCCCAGGAGTGCCAGAATTTCTGGGTTTTCCCCCAAGAAAACCAGGATTTTAAAGTGAAAATTCAAAACTTTTTAAACTGAAATATTTTTACAATGCAGTATGGGTCAAGCACCTCTGTGGACCATTAGCCTGTGTCCTCTTTGAGCCTAAAGCCTATTGGGAATGCCTGGAATCATTTCTGGATAATGAAAGGTTAATCATCCCCCATTTGATGTAAATGTCAACGCCTACTTGAAATATTGTAGAACACAAGTAAGAGCTTTATGCGTGGTCAGGTTGATGGATGCTTGCTACTGAAAGAGAAATATGTATTTTCTTGAGTTTAAATTGTAGTCATCGTGGACATCAGTTCCAATCACTGTAAATGAAGTTTGCTCTTAACAGAAGTCTTCATATGAGCGGAACTGGCAGAGAGTTTTCAAGCTGTCAAATTATCTTCCTCTGCATCTGACTTCATTTCTTAATAACATTTCTTTCTTGACTAAACTTTTCTTTCAGAATTTGTTGTCATCCATAATGGGATCATCACAAACTACAAAGATCTGAGGAAATTTCTGGTAAGATACTTCCCTTGGGTAACATCAAAGCTGAGTGGTATTTGTCTTCCCCAGAAACCTCCCAACCAGCTCATTTCCCTCTGGAAACAAATGCAGGAGCCGAGTGACGCCCACTCTCAGCCACAACACTGAGCATGAGCCGCTGCCCTAGCTAAGCCAGCCTCCCAGACCTTGTTTTGAGATACCAGGGCATTAGCGTTTATCCCAAGGGCCACTGCAGATTCACAGAATCGAAATATCATGAACTTAGTTTTATTAAAATATCTGTACTATGTAACACATGGACTCATATACCAAATGGAATGTGGGGTGGGTAGTGAAATGGTGAGTGTCTGAAGTTTGAAGAGATTGTGCGGTGTTGGTTGGGATGTGGGTGGCTTTGACTCCACATATTTTATCATTTTGACTGCTGTTATTTTGCAATGTCCAGATTAATGGCAAGGACAAGCTTCTGAGGAGGGATGATCTCAGGGAATACTGGAATGAGTCAGAAGTATTTGGCTTTGTGATTCTGGCAAACATTTTTCATCCCTTCCCAGTTTTCCTTGTTCTCTCCTTAAGTCACTCCAAGAGCAAATCATAAGGGAGGAGAAAGGAAGTCTGCCAGGCCAGCATTGCACAATGACCATTATCTGACACTGTGTCCAACCACATATTCCAGGAAAGCAAAGGCTATGAGTTTGAGTCAGAAACAGATACAGAGACCATCGCCAAGCTGATCAAATACATCTTTGACAACAGGGAAACCGAGGACATTACATTTTCAACTCTGGTCGAGAGAGTCATTCAGCAGTTGGTGAGTTACAAGTCCCCTCTGTCTAAATCACTCCTTCATTCCTTCATTTTTCTTAAGCACTTATTAGGCAAATTTGTACGAAGTACGGAGGATAAAAGATGGCTCATCTACAGCCATTTGGCCTTAAGATGTTGCATCCTTGTAGACTTGGGAGAAGTTCTGCGGTTTGGGTGGTAAACATCCATTAGAAAGCTCCTTGCTTCATTTTAGCAGCTCTGGAATTGTGTGACTGGCCTTATAGTCTATGACTTCTGACAATGCACATGTGAATGTGGTGATGATCTGTTGTGCAGGAGAGGGTTGAGGTCCCAAGGGAGGATGGTGTTTCTGTGATAGGAGATATGAGAGCATGTCTGCGTGCTGAAGGGAATGACCCAGGAGAGGGAGAGATTGTGATGTACCAGAGGGCAGGGCCCAAGGAGCAAAGGCCCTGAGAAGGCCAGTGCACCCTGGGGGATTGTGCAAGGAGAGGCTTTTCTTGGAGGAGGCGGTGGAGCAGACAGCCTATGTGGGATGGGGAGGAGGAGGGAGGGCTCCAGACATCCCAGAGCCCAACCTCATGGCGTCATTGTCGTCCAATATCTCCTCCAAGGCCATGGGCACCTGGAGACAGTGCTCAGGGCCGAGAATCCGTAACATCCTGGTTAAAAGCTGCTGTGGGCACCACATTGTGGTTTAAAATATGTCATCCTTGAGAGGGTGTTTTCAGAGTCTTTTTTAAAAAGCAAATCTACTGTTGAAACCATTTGTCCTATGACTCCCATTTTGGAGAATCTGTAATTTAGAGGACATATTTATAAGTAAGAGCCTATCCCATACTTTGTGTACAGCAAACCAATACTGTATAATGTACAGTAAACCAATTTTGTATTTCTTCTTTTCCATTTGTAATTTTAAGTTTTGAAAATATCACCCCAATAATGGCACTTTTAAACTTCTGTGACTTTTCTTACCTGAAGCTATACTGGGCTCTTTTTGACAGGGAACATAAAGTGTTTTTCTATTCAGTCGTACTTCACTGTTGACAAAAGCAGCAGGGTCTGTCTGAAGCTCCTTCTTTTGGGCAGTTTGAAAGGCCCTTTTTGAGGCCTGGGGACACTGACGCTGGGTCCCTCCAGCTGTGCAGGTGCGTTGGCAAAGTGGACACAACACACTGGCCACACAGGGCCTTGGGCTGCCCAAGGTTCCAAAACGGGGGATTTCACATGGAAATTCAGATTTACAGCCAGTTGTATATAACTGAGTTCTACTAGGGTTGAGGTAAATTAGTACAAGATGTTCAGAATGTAGAGGAGAATATAGCAAGAATTCAAGTAGAAAGAGCATTTTGAGTATTGAGTTAGGAGAACTCGATTCTAGTTCTGGCTTTGCACAAACCAACAAGCTAAAGCACAGAGGTATGACAGTCATAGCCGCAGAAATAGTAATAAGAGCAAGAACAACTCATGCTTCCCTTGGATTCGCTGTATGCAGGGCATTGTTCTAAGCACGTCAGCACATTAGCTTACAGTCATCACAGAAGCCATACGAGGTAGGACTATTCTTATCTCCATCACAGATGAGGAAAATGAGGCACAAAGAAGTCTAAAGTGATTGCTCTGTTAAGGGATGGAGCCAAGATCTGAACCCAGGCTCTACTGTGGGCTGAGCTAAGTGCAGCCCCTTTAGCCCTCACAGGTGCTCCCTGAGAAGGCACCATCCCTGAGACCCAGTGCAGGGCACCCTGGCCTTGGCTCTAGTTTCCTGTGGCTCTGGTTTCCTAACTGCACCAGTCTACCTAACTCATCACAGAGCTGGGCATCCCTGACGGGTTCCTTCTGGGCCTGGGCAGGTGTGCTTTATGTTGCTGATGGTGAAATTCTCAAGTTCTGGTCTTTGGTACTTCAGCGTGGCATCGTCTGTTTCACTTTCCCTCCTGACATCACCCTACATGAGCTGTTCCTGTCTTGGGCTCCCTGAGTGACCCCAGGACTTCCTGCCGTGAAGAGGGGCCCAGGGAGACCCTGCTGGGGCCTTGCGCCAGGCTGCAGCACTTGGCTAGCCAGAACGAGCGTTCATCACTCTTTTTTCATGTTTTCAGGAAGGTGCATTCGCGTTGGTTTTCAAGAGCATCCACTACCCGGGAGAAGCCGTTGCCACAAGGTGAAACAAAACACATTGACTTTCCAATAACAAACAAATAAATAAAATAAAATCATTTATCTTGGGGCACGAGGCAGGAGTAGGGCCTCTGACAAACTAGAAGTTGCTTGCTGTGTCTGAGGGACAACTGTGGCTTAGCCCCAGAGACTGTACTCCACCGTCTCTATGACCGTGGTACTACAGCTTTGATTTTTAAAAAGAGAAATCAGAAAATTAGATTTCTATTTGAAATCTCCAGATTTTCAGAGGTTGACAACAAATTCAAATTCAAAATTAAACTGTATAGAAAGGGCAGATCCAGGTTTTGTGGGGCTTGAAGCCGACACAATTTGGGGGACCTCCTTTAAGAAAAAGCATGCAAATTTATGAACTCAAAACTAGGAGTCCAAGTGAACACTGATTTTGATCCAGTACGGAAGAGGCCTTGAAGGCTCAGAGCTC
The DNA here is from genome assembly GCF_027409185.1 of Cynocephalus volans. Classification (NCBI taxonomy): domain Eukaryota; kingdom Metazoa; phylum Chordata; class Mammalia; order Dermoptera; family Cynocephalidae; genus Cynocephalus; species Cynocephalus volans. The sequence goes on along the minus strand of NC_084461.1, from coordinate 160,037,776 downwards.
AAACTTCATCACCTTCACAGAAGCAATGTCCCAGGAATCAGCCCAGAAGTCCTGGTTCAGTCCACATGTCCATCTGTTTCAGCCCCCTATGGCCCCTGGTGCTGTGTAGATTCACTGAAGAGGATAAAGTGCCATCCTGTGATCTTATATTCATCCATCCATCCATTTACCCATCAGTTTATATTTGTTGAACACTTATTGTGTACTGGGTCCTGGGACCTAACGACACCCAACCTGATCCCTGCCCTTAAGGACTGGACAAGTGTGCAGGAGGACAGAGAAGGGCAGAGGACTGTGATGCTCTGTGATGGGAGCTGGGAAGGCCACTGCACCGGGGGCCTAAGGGGGGAGCAGGTGTCAGCTTGGGGAAAGTGGGCAGTGGGAAAAAGTGTTCCAGACAGAGGAACCAGCGTGAGCAAAGGCAAAGGGCCCAGAGAGAATGTGGCACTTCCAGCATCCCTGCTTGGACAGGGTGGCAGCAAGGTAGAAGGGCACTGGTGGGACTTGAGGCTCTTCCATTCTCAGTGTGCACTTCCTGACACCTGCTGTGTCCCAGCCATGGGGGACAGCAGTGAACAAGGTAGTGCAGACACTGCCCCATGAACCTCACAAGCTGGTGGGGAGCAGAGGTGTGGACAGAGGTCCAGCTCTAAAGGGCCTCAGTGCCCTGCAGGCTGCAGGCTCCATTCCGAAGCCATTGGGGAGTCATCAAGAATGCAGATGTGGCTCTGGGAGACTGAAAGGGTAAGACTGTTCCTCACAGACTGTTCCCCACGAAGCAGGGAATGATATGAATTTATCATGATTTTATTATTTCCAGGACTGGAACTAATGAACCATTTAGAATCCATCCCTTCAAATCATAGAATTATAACATACCAGTTGGTTCCTATCAAATTTAGAAGCCCCTTTTAAAACCTGATATTATCATATTATTACCACTTAAAATGAATGCAGAAGAAAGCAGCATGAAGAAGGAATAAAGCTTTAATTTTTTTTAAATTGCCTGTAACTGATGGCTCTATAACCTCCAGGACAATCTTTGGATATCTTGGGAGAACTACATGTCTCAAAGTCTAGAGAAACCACAGAGCTCAATCTACACAATAAAATCTGGGAGAGCCATTTGCCAAGAAAATTAGACAACTGCATACTTTCTCACTGTCATTATTATGAAGACTATTTAAGGTAGTTCCCCACTGGACCCAGAACTATGTCTCTGATTTGCTTTAGACAAAATAAAAGATTGTCCAAAATATTCAAGGTGCTCACTGCTCCTTCTTCAAAGCCACAAACTTGTCCCCCACTTTGAGAAGTCAGAATTGGGGTCCAAACAGGTCAACACTTACTGGCCTGTCATTGTTGAACAAACATTTAGCGACTGTATTGAGTCAGGTTAACAGACCAGATGAATATTTGTGGACTTGATTTAGGCTGATTAACAAGTACTTCATTAGTTCATTGATCTAAGTTAGCAAAAAATCGATTGAGGTGAAATGTTACCCCATTTTATCGAATTAATGTGTTTGAGACAGCTTTCTTACATTGTCTTATTACAACTTTCTCAGTGTTTTCTTCTCATTAGTAAGTTAACATGTGTGAGTATAGCTGTTTGAGGGGGTGGGAGGTAGGGGCAGGCACACATCTTTTGGTAACTATTGGAATTTTACCTGCCTGGCTTCTGACTAAGAATCACAGGTATGGAGTGTCTGAGTTACCAAAGTGAACTGCTTACCACTATGCACTGAAAATTTTATTTGTGTGATGTAATTTATAAGAATAAACAAAGAATTAGATTTGGGAGGGAAGATGTCATTAAAATCATGGAATAATACCTCAAACACATTCACCACCAGAAGTTCTGAGCCAGAAAGAAATATCAGTTAAGTGCTTTACTGAAGATCTCCTCTGAGATGCTCAGAAAGCTGGGCACTTGTGCCTGAAACAGACTCTGGGAGAGAAGAGTTGAGTTAGAGTCCCTCCCCCTGGTCAGCTGCAGAAATTCCCCAAGACTCTGCCTTGTGAAAACCACTGTCCCCTTTATTTTGAAGTCCACCTTGTACAGGTCAAAGAGTCTAAGCTTCATCCATGAGGTGTCACTTAGGTGGAAACAAAACCACCCCTAAAGGCACATTAAGTGGCTCACAAAGCAGAGAATACGTGAAAGTCAGTTTGTTTAGTGCTACTAAAGCTGGAGAATAACTGGACTAGATGAAAGAGAGGAAAAAAAGGGAGTCTTTGGGCAGATCCTGGGCACCCAGTGCCCCCACTTTAAAGACACATGGCGAATGGAGGCAGTGGAGGGTCAACATGCCGTCAGTGCTTCCTCTGCTCAGCCTCTGCAATCTTACCACGTGGGTTAGTCACATGTGGGGATTTATTGAACTGGAAGAGTTCCAGCTCCCATGAAGATGGGGGCAAGACAGGTTACCAGGTTCATTGTGCAGGCAGGTGATGCCATGTTAGTGAGCTAGGATTTGTGTGCTAGCCTGTTGTTTATTGCTCCACACCTTGAGGACATCTTTCTGTAGTCAAGGTGTCCATTCTGTGGCAGGAAAAGCGCTAGATTCGGGGATCCCACCTCAGATGCTAGGAGGTTGCCCAGCCCTGGGGTGTGGAGGCAATGGGTAACTTGATGCCTTTTTCTCCCTGTAGGAGAGGCAGTCCACTGCTCATCGGGGTGCGGAGCAAGTACAAACTCTCCACTGAACAGATCCCCATCTTATATAGGACGTGTAAGTTTCTCAAAAAGGACTTAACAGCACAGCTACTGACCACTGTCTCAGGACTTAGCACCTGCTTTTATGTGGTCAACTCCTCTCTGAGGCTAGGATTCCTTCCTCTGACTGGGCCCAACCATTACGTGGCTCCAGGTCCAAAAGGTTTTCACACAACTGAGACTTGGCTCCATCTTTTTTTTTTTTTAAGTTTTTTATTATGGATGTTTTCATACACAAAAGTAGAGAGAACAGTGTGCAGCTGCATTGTATAATGGCAACCGTGCCCTGATTTGAGTATTTCTTGGTTTGTTTTAGTTTGCGTTATTCTCATACTGTAGCTGTTTAAATGCTCTTGCAGCAGTACTGTGCTATTTGGGGATCTTTTACATGATTTGGCTGACGCAGCCAATGCTAAAAATTGCAAATTTCTCCCACACATATTCAAAGAGTAAATTGGTTCTTTGCTGCACATTATGCAAACAAAATAGTCTGATGGGATTTGCAACCCATTCCTTCATTTGCTAGGCAATATTGAGAATGTGAAGAATATCTGTAAGACAAGGATGAAGAGACTGGACAGCTCCACCTGCCTTCATGCTGTGGGCAATAAAGCAGTGGAGTTCTTCTTTGCTTCAGATGCAAGGTAATTAAACATTTTCACCTTTCTTTCCTGAGATTATATTATCGAAGAATGACTGCCTAAACACCTCCATTTCTTATTTATCCCTCCATTTGAGCTGTCTTCTTATGGCTCAGCAAGGGGTGGGGTCCAAGGCAGATTTCAGGCCTCGATGGCCCTTGTCCTGGAATCCTTGTTCAGTGTCCAACTGTGTACTCTTGTGGGCAGCCCTGGTGGCCAAAAGCCAGATCACTGATGGACAAAATGTTTTGGGCCTGCATGAAATCATTGCCTTAGTTGCAACATTTTAAAATTGGGAGATTTCATATAAAAATTTGGATTTCTAGCGTATCTAGAAAAACTGGCACATCTGAGTACACAGGGCTGTGATCCCTCTGGCCCCAGTTGTCTGAGGCTACTCCTTTTAGATGGGGCAAGTCTCTCCAGACCTCAATTTTTCCCACACCCCACCGTGTCTTTGCCTTGGGCCTGACCATTCGTAAAAGATAGAGTCAAGATTTAGGGATTTTTGTCCCATTGATTCTAAAGTCTGTGTTCTCATCAATCCACTAAATAATTTTGAAATCTGAAAAATTCTGTTTCATACCCATTTTAGTACAAAACTTGTATATTCGCACATATACATACATACAGAGGGAGGGAGGGAGGGAGGGAGAAAGACAAAGAGAGAGAGAAGAGAGAGAGAAGAAAGAGAGAGAGGACAAAAACACTTTCCTGTTCTTTGAAGTAGAAAACCACTGTAAACACCAGTACTACCTCTTTGATCCAAGCCTTTATTATTTCTTTCATTCTGGATGGGTTTTCTCTTTCTCACCCAGCCTCTAACAGGACCTTGCTGTGAAGCAGGGAGGACACCAGGCCAGGGCTCCTGGGAAACAGGGAGTAATAAGAACCTAGAGCCTGGGCTGCTAGGCCTGTTTCAGCCCACAGCCAGCATCCTACTTAAAGCAGATAGACAAGGGCAGTGTTTTCCCAAACTGTGTTCCTTAGAACACCATTGAAACGAGAAGCTAATATTATTTCAATAATTCTAATATATAGCATTATTGTATAGATTTTGGCATCTATAAGTGACGTCTTCCCATTATAATTTGCTGACTTTTTTATTTCTTAGAAGCATATAAAATCATTGTGACCTTAAAATCAATGGTATCTTATATTCAATGATATATGGTAGATGTTTCTAAAACAAGAAAAGGCAGGAATGCCTATACTTTAAAAATTTAACTGAAGGGCTGTTAGAACTAGTCCTAACAGCTGGTCAAAGAATAAAGGTGTAGGAATCTTACATCCCAGCAATAGCCACTAAGCTGTCAGTTGACTGGGGGAGGGACCATGTCTACCTTATTACCTCTTGTATCTTCTCACATGACGGCACAATAGACCCCCAGCAAACGTTTGTTGAACAAGAAAAGCAATACTAGTCACCAGGGTTGAAAAAAAAGTTTTAATTAAATTCCTTAGAATAAATTTTAGTAAAAATATTTTAGAACCTGTTTGGAGAAGACTGCAAAGGTTTACCATAAGAAATAAGAGATTGGAATAAAGGGAGAGATTCCACATTCCATGGTAAGAAGAGTTCATATTATTTTAAAAGTTAATAAGTATAAATTTCAAAGTTAATTTAACAATCAGAAATTATTTTTTTAAAAGTTTGATTTTCCCCCAAATTAGTCTGTAAATTCAGTGCTATAATTAAAATCCTCAAGATTCTTTTGTTGGTTTGTTTAGGTTTTTGGAACTTAAAAAAGGGATTCGATAATGTATGGTGTGTGGTCAAGAAAACCAACACATATTGAAAAAGAATGACAGGGGTGACCCTCCCAGATACGAAGACACACCGTGGAGCCCCCAGGACAACCGTAGCTAGCATGTGCTGTGCACTGATATCTGGGAACTGTGCTGAGGGCCTCACCAGGTTTACCTCCGTTTAATAATCACAACACACCTCTGGCACAGCAGTCATCTCTGTTTTGCAGAGGAGGAACGTGAGACAGGCTTAGAGGGTTTGTCTATGTTGCCTGAGGGCACAGGACTAGTAAGAGACAGAGGCAAGGAGTCCACCTCAGGTCTAACTCCTGGACCAATGCTCTTAATGACTAGATTATATTACCATCCATTTTGTAAATTAAAATAGTAATTATATTTAAACATACATCTGTTCACATAAATATAAACACACATGCATCAAGAATTGTAGGGAGGCCAATGCTACAATGTAAGCAGTATTTATCTCTTGGCGATGGGATCGGTCATTTTTGCTTCTTCCTCTTGTTACTCTGTGTTTTTTACTTTTTATACAATGGACATGTATTGTTTAAAATATTTGTACCCATGCAGTTGGTTTTCCATCCTTCTTTATCATTCTGCCCTAGGATCTGGCTAGATACACCTCTCTTAGAACCATGGGATTTGATAGTTTTTCTCTTTAACTTTGCATCAAAAGTTTTAAATGTTCATTTTTCTGCGAAGGCATGTGTGTGGATGTAGCACTTGGTAGAATGAGGGGTTTTTCTCCAGTGGTCCTTCAAGCACCACCTTCGTGTTTTTTACTGCATCTGTGCACCACCTGTGCTATGGATAACCTAATTTTCTTTTTTATTTACCAACTTTTCTAACAAATTTTCTATCACGATCTCAAGGGAAATATAATTATCACACTTCATACGGAGAAAATTTTTATTAAAATGAATGCAATGACCCTACATTTCATTGGTGGGCATATCATATAGGTGGCCTTTAGGTCCCCTTTTATTTCTTGTCACATGTGTGTGTGCCTGGGTGTGTGTGTGTTATGAAACTGGGTCATTTGTCCTGATGGGTTGCCCATTGTCTGGATTTTGCTGAATGCAACCCCCATGGCATCATTTAACATATTCCCCTGTCCACTGTATTTCCTGTAAACCAGAGTTTATAGGTGTCTAGAAGCTTGATCTTATTCCAGTTTTATTTTTTGTCAAGACTACTTTATGGGTGGTCGTGTGTCGTGCCATTAGTAGGCACACAATGTCTCATTGTCTCTCTTTTTGTGCTAAGATAGATCAGGAGGTTCAAATGTTGCCAGCCTTATCCGTCCACTATAAAGTTTCTCTCAGCTTTTCACCTCTTGATTTCAACAGCCATTGAGGATTCTTGATTAGAACTATTAATAATTGAGTCCACAAATTGATTATTCTTATTCTATCATTCCTTCTTTACTAGCGATATTACTTCTATAAGGAGAAACTTGCCTTCATAAACTATGTGGTTATTTTGAAAAACAGATTGTTTCAAAAGGCAAGATAAGAGCTTCATTCTTTCCCTTTACAATTAACAATAATGTGTTGGTTCCTGAGCATTCTCCAAAGGTGACATTGTTTGGATCCTGATTTGAAGAAACCAATTGCATAAAGACATCCGTGAGATTACTGGGGAAATTTGAACAGAATGAATATTTGATGATATGAAGGAATAACTATTAATTTTATTTATAGATATGATAATGGTATTATAGTAGGTTAAAAATAGTCCTTATCTTTTACAGATACAAGTTAAAATGTTTTACAGAAAAAATGATGTAATGTCTGGGACTGGTTTCAAAATAATTCAGGGGGAGGAGAGGGAGGTGTGGAGAAGAGGTATGCAAATCAATGCTTTTGATGTGGTGTCTCTGTCCCTCTTAAAATGCCTCTGATGTGTATGGACCCCACACCTGGGAAACAGAGAGTGACTACCACCTTGTAACTGCTGAGGGCAGGGGCTGATGATGACACCTGTGTTTTCTTGCTCCAGTGCTATCATAGAACACACCAACCGGGTCATCTTCCTGGAGGACGATGACATCGCTGCAGTGGCTGATGGGAAACTCTCCATTCATCGGGTCAAGCGCTCAGCTAGTGATGACCCATCTCGAGCCATCCAGACCTTGCAGATGGAATTGCAGCAAATAATGAAAGGCAGGTATCCTCTGACAGTCCATTTGCAGGAGCCTCGAGGAGAAGACGCTCAGTGGTCGAGCTCCTGATGCATTCTGCCTCATCATGGGTGGGCCCCACAGCCCTGCTACCTGCTGTGACCACTGGGCAGACTGCAGGGGATGTGGGGACCTGGCCTGACACCTCCAAAGGTGCTCCTGCCTCTATTCAGGCACCAGGTCCTCCCTGCTTCATCTGACCCCACACTATCAACGGCCTCCCTGGGACACATTCCTATGGCCCAGGAGTCATTTCTCCTCTGGGTGGGAGGTCTGCAGTGGTGGGCTGTGGACCACTCCCTACGAGGAGAGCTTGTCTGCCTGTACCCACTTTTGTCCCCTACAACCTCTTCTCCAGAGGGCAGCCTGAGTAAACTTTTAAGAACATGAATAAGACCCTGTTATCCTCCCGCTGCTTAAAGCCCTCCAATGGCTTTCCACTGTTCATAGAATAAAATTCAAACTTCCGTGTGTCCCACAAGCCCCACTCACCCCACCCACCCAAGCCAAAGCCCAGCCCCATGCACTCAGCCCTTAGTGGCCGTGCCCCATGCCCTGGCCTGACTGCCTGCCCACCCGGGGGTGCTTGCACCTGCTGTTCTTCCCATAGGACTGACTCCCTTTGATCATCTTGAGCTCGCCTGAGACAGCACCCACTCAAAGAGCCCTTCTCTGATCTGCATGTGCTGTGGCCCCTCCCCAGCTCCCTCCTTCCCCGCCCACCTCCTCACTTGCTTTGTTTCGTGGCACTCTTTGTACAAGTGCTATATTGTAGGCGGCAGACAGGGAACACTGGCGATGTTTGGCATCACGGTGCATGTACCCTGGATAGCACCACCACAAGTCTGTGGACGCCTCCAAAAGATCAGATGCAACACCTCCGTCACGCGCGTGAACACCATGCAGCCAAATAGTCCCTTTGACACCATCCAATCCCATTCAACTCAGAGTCCTGGAAATGCATGTGTAGCTGGAAAGGTTTTTCTCTATTGCAGAAGCTAGGAGGGTACTTTTTAAAAAGAAAATGGCCTTTTTCTTTGGGTTTGTTTAATTTGTACTTCCGCAAGTGGGAGGCTTTTTGGAAGTAAAGCGTTTTACCTTCTGGCCTTGCTAAGGGGAGTGTGGCCCAAGAAGACCAGCCATGCCATTTGTTACTTACATGCCTCAGGCAAATCTCTCCCTTCCTTAAGCGGAGAGTCTAATGCGTAAATTAGAGATAGCCTTCATACCTGACCTGCTTCCCTCTGACTTGTCCCCATGGGCATCAGGAACAATACTTGGGGAATCCCTTGGGAATCTGCAATGGGCTTTAGAGGTGTCGCTATCAGGACTGCAGAACAGCTTTTCCCCTGATTAAAAGTTAAGCAGTGGAAACGTAACTAAATAAAAACTAACCAGTCTTGTTGATGTTGATTTGACCAGGTAACTTCAGTGCATTTATGCAGAAGGAGATCTTTGAACAGCCAGAATCAGTTTTCAATACCATGAGAGGTCGGGTGAATTTTGAGACCAACACAGGTAGGTAATCCTGATACTTGGTGGGGAGCCTCCATCTGTGCTCTGCACCAGTGAATGTGGTCACTGTGTAGAGTCAGTATTAACACCCTGCTGTGTGCCCTGCAGTGCTCCTGGGTGGCTTGAAGGACCACTTGAAGGAGATACGACGATGCCGACGGCTTATCGTGATTGGCTGTGGAACCAGCTACCATGCCGCTGTGGCTGTAAGCGTAATACGCTGGACCCTTGAAAGTGCAGGGAAATTAGAAGTAGTTTAGAACAAGATGTGGGTCTTAGAGTTTATCATGTGTTTGGCCTTTCAAATTCGGTAAAGCCCTGTACCTGTTCCCATGAGCCAGTGTGAGAACTGGCACCAAGTGCTTTCTTCTGCAAGGTAGACTATAAGTGACTGAAGTCCCCTCCCTGCCCAGACAGCAAGGTGCCATGTCACATACTGTCCCTAGAAGCCTAGATGCCCTTTGTCCAGGACTGACTTTAGTCCTCATTTTTATTGGCTTCAGACACGGCAAGTTTTGGAGGAACTGACCGAGCTCCCTGTGATGGTTGAACTTGCTAGTGATTTTCTGGACAGGAACACACCTGTGTTCAGGGATGACGTTTGCTTTTTCATAAGCCAATCAGGTAAGGATACAGGCTGCATGGCCAGGTTAGCCTGAGCTCATCTCTGGGTTCTCTTCTCTCTGTGACATACTATATGCCCCCTCCCTCCTTCATCCAATTAAGTCCTCTGCACACCTACCATGTGCCACACACTCTCCTGTTCAGGTCATTTAACTCTTTTAGCCACACTCACTGTTGCCATTGTATGGGGGAGGCAAGTGACTTCTAAGGTCATGCAGCCAGGGTGTGATAGAGCTGGAATGGGGTCAGGAATCCAGGTCCATAGGTTTTTTTCCCCTGCTCCGCTGTTTCTCCCTCCTCCTGCCATTCCAAGTTCAGGACTTCAGAGACTACTCACCAAGGTGTTAATAAATATTTGCTGGACTTAGTTTAGTGGAGAGAAAAAAAAAATCTTCAAAATTCTAGTAGGTTGAGAGTCACACCAAGGACTCAATGTGGGCTCTGTGCCCAAACCCAGCTGCCCGCTGTGTGCAGTGCCCAGGCCACCCAGTAGGGGGAGGCGTGGAGAAACATTGCTCCAGTTTGGGGCCAAGAGCATTCCCCTGAGCTAAGCAAACACTGCCAGGTGGCAAGGTTTTGAAAATTTGCTCCAGCTGGGTCAGGTACTGCCTCAGGGAGGTGATCCATAGCCATGTACTTGGAGTCCTCTTGAGCTCTAGGAGGACTTTTAAAAATATTTTAATTATGTAGAATTTCAAACATTTGTAAAAGTAGATTTATACAATGAATTGCTTTGCCTTGGCCAATCTCGCGTCATCCATACCCACATTAATTCTTCCCCTCCACTGGGTTATTTTGAAGCCAATCCCATACATCGTGTTATCTCATCCATAAATATTTCGGAATGTATGATAAAAGGAAAAAACATAACCACAATGTTATTATCACAACTAAGAAATTGACAGTAATGCTCTAATATCTATTGGGGCTTTTGATACTACTTCTATTTTGAATGTTTAATACAGTTTCCATTTTGATGACATGCTAAGAAAAGCTAGTACAGACACACCCACCATCTGGCTGGCCCCCTTGTTACCCGGGTGCTGCCATGGTTGCCTTTGGGTTTACGATCCCATTAGAGCCTAAAAATATTTCATGAATTGGTGGGAGCCATTAGCAAAAGAACAGAGGTGGATTTAATGTGAAAATAATGCAGTGGCAGCTCCTGATTCTCTACATACAAGTGTTCATCCTTTTACATGAGATTGAAAACAAAAAAGACCACTGTATCTCAACTGGGGGCAGGGCCAATGAAGATATAGTCATCCTCCTTTTCTCCTCCAAGCCCACCCCACCACTGACGCTGAGGAAGGGCCATGTGGCACCCCAGTATGCTAAACATAAGTATGAAGAGAAAAAAGGAGAGGAGAATTGGGCCACCCAGCAGCACGCCATAGCACCAGCCTGCACTGCAGCAAATCTAGGACAGGCATAGCCAAGAGCAGCGGCCGTGTGGCCAGAACAGCCTCCAACGACTCATGTGGATTCTAATGGTTTTGATTTTATGGTCTGGCTCATACTTAGAGTTCTTTGGGGCTTACAAACAGGGAATTTGTGCTGGTTTATGCATGAACCTGTTTGAGTAGCTTTGTTATAAAAACAATTTGAGTCCACATCGGGAGGCTGCAAGAAGCGTGTCCTTTCAAAAAGAATCTATTTGAGAAACACCATTTGGGGACATTCTTGCTTTTAAATGTTAGATCTGTCAAATCTCAGCACACTGAATATGGCAGCTTAGAGGAGCAGAAAGAGCCCTGGGAGCCAGGACCACCTGTCACCAACAGCTGCATAGCCTTGATGGAGGTGTTGATTTCCTCCTGTCTCTGAGCCCCAAATCCTCAAGGGCAAAATGGGGACAGTGGCCCCTATGGGTTATCATGAGAGTTAAATGAAACAGTGGGTGAAAAAAGTGCTTGCCACATAGTGAAATCTTGAAACCAAGAATCAGCCAGAAAAAATTGTTGAGCATGCATTTTCCTTTCTGAACACCTGCTAGTTGTGTCTTGGGCACCAATTTCCATGTAAGAACCTGGGTAAATGGGGAGGAGGGGGATGAGAAGGGAGGGGCAGAGCTCAGGCTGGCAGAGCACCAGCACTGAAAAGGGCCCCGTGTAACAGGGGAGACTGCAGACACCCTCCTGGCACTGCGCTACTGTAAGGACCGCCGCGCCCTGACTGTGGGCATCACCAACACCGTGGGCAGCTCCATCTCCCGCGAGACCGACTGTGGCGTCCACATCAATGCAGGGCCCGAGATCGGCGTGGCCAGCACCAAGGTAGAAGGAGCCGCGTGCTCTCCTCCCAGGAGAACCCAGGCCGGCGGCGGGTTATTTGCCCTCCTCCTCTGCTCTACCAGCGCTGCTTTGTTTTCTTCTTCCTTTTTGTTGTTGTTGTTGTTGTTGCTGCTGTTTTTTCTTTTTTTCCCATTGTTTTCTTTTTTCTTTTTTTTTTTTTCTTGGTGATTTCTGTCTCTTTATAATCTCATTTTGTTCATACAGTTTTCCTGTGTTTGTCCATGTTGTCCCTTAGCTCTTTGAGCATCTTTGAGATGGTTGTGTTAAAAGTCTTTGTCACCTCCTTTGTCCACAGGCTTATACCAGTCAGTTCATCTCTTTGGTGATGTTTGGCTTGATGATGTCTGAAGACCGAATTTCACTACAAAACAGGAGACAAGAGATCATCCGTGGCTTGAGATCTTTACCCGGTATGTTGCAGAACTCAGCTTTCCATATTTTTAAATCCAGTGAACTGTTCTTGACCTCTCTCTTCTTTGATTCTCTCCTATAAACAATGCTGTTAATCAGTCCCTTCTCCTAAAACTTTCTACCCACCACTAAATCCCTCCAGCACGTCCCACTGGGCCAGGATTAAAATCCACACTCCTCACCAGGCCCTGGAGCCCTGCACACTGGGCTCCTGTTGCCTCTGATCTTATTCCACTCCCTCCCTTTCCTTGGGCTGCCTTGATGACCTCAGTGGTGCCAAGCTCTTTCCCTCCACAGGGACTTTGCACTGGCTCCTTCTTCTGCTAATAACCCTCTTTCTCCAGGTCTTTGTACAGCTGACAGCTTCTAATCTCCAAAGCCTCAGCTCAAATGTCACCTTCTAGGAACCTCCCTGGCCACCGTAACAGAGGCCCCAACCCCATGTCCCAACACTCTCTGAAACATTAGCCCGTTTCTTTCCCTTATAAAACACCCCGTGATCTGAAATTACCTATTCACCTGTTTACTGGCTTGTCTCCTCAACTAACCTTGTCTGTTGGAGTGGTGGCCAGCACAGGGCAGAAATACAGTAGATGTTTGGTAAATATATGAGAAAGAGCAGTCCCTTCCTGTGCCAGATTGCTCCTTCACAGTCCACCAAACTTTCCTCTTTTGCTGGGCAGCAGGGAAGTCCCATCTGTTGTAGTTGGTGAGATACAGTGTCAGTCACACTAAATGGTGAACTCCTTGGCGGTTTCATATATTTCCTCTCAGGAGATCATTCATTCATTCATTCATTCATTCACCACATATGTATTCAGAACCAGTTACATGCCCGCCCTGTGTGCCATCCTTTGACTGCCAAGGTAAGCAACAGTTCATTTCCTTCAGTCACTTCCACTCCAGGGAAGGAGAGAGACCTCTTGGAACTTTTTGTGCAGCCCTGAGAGTGTGAAATGAAACAGACCTCACCCTGTGACTGATGTGGTACAAGTGCTGGGGGCACGATGGCCACAGGGCCATGGGGCAGCCTCTCCCAGAGACAGGGACAACAATGGGTCCTCCCTGGAATCCAGGGGAAAACCCCAGAGCAGGCAGTAGGGAAAGCCAGCATCTAACAATGGTAGATAACAAGGCCTAGGGGTCTGAATCTGGCCAAGACAACATGCTGAAAGTTGAGTGAGAAGAAAAGCATTCTTTAAACCAGGTAATAACCATGCAAAAACAGGACTATATTCTGATGTCTAAGTCTGCAGTTCTCAAGATGTGATCTGCAGGTCCTGGGTGTCTCCAAGACTCTTTCCGTCAAAACTGTTTCAAAGTAATACATTATTTATAATCCATACGACTTTTTTTTGCCTGTGTCAACATTTACAAAGGCAATGGTGGCTACAACTGGCTCCTTAGTGACCTAGTAGTCGTTGTGTCCTTCACCACCACACACCCAGTTACACTTATGATTGTCCTTGATGAGGTGGTAAAAGTCATTAGTCTGTAAATTGCAACCCTTTCTAATATTCCATGTGACAAAATGGGAAATACGCATTAAAACCCTTCTGCTGCACACTGAGGGATGATGGTTGTTTCAAAGAAAAGCCTCCTCGTGATTGAGTAGCAAGCTGACTTGGGTATTTGGCAGACAGTTACTCAAAAATGAACAGTTAGGCTGACACTTCAAGAAAAACAACTGACAGTGTCTGTTGCAATGATAAACTTTAAGCTTTTAATCATAACTTAGAATTTTGGAAAACTTCTATTTGCCACCTTGAGCTTGACCACTTCCAAATATTTAAAGACTTCCCTGATGAGATCATGGTGATGTTAACAAATGTGATTTTAAAAATATATTTTATGATGAAATATATCCATTTCTAGAAGATTTGTACAACTTAGTGGCTGATGCATGGTGTTACAAAATAATGTACATGTAAAAGATCCATTTAAAATGCAATATAGACCAGTGAATTTTAATGTAACAAAAAAAAGTTTATTGATATGGTTTCAGATTTCACATATGCAACTACCCTTTTAAGAAACTACCACTTTTTGAGTTTGATGTAGTGTTAAAGAATATTCACAATTATTTGAAAAAGTTATTTAAATACTCCTCCCTTTTCCAACTACAAATCTCTTTGAGGCCAGATTTTATTCCTATACTTCAATCAAAAGGACATATCACAACAGTTTGAATGCAGAAGCAGATATGAGAGTCAACTGTCTTTTCTTAAAAAGTCAGGCATTAAAAAGATTTGCAAAAATGTAAAACAATGGCACTCTTCTCACTAATTTTTTTGGAAAATATAGTAATGTAATGGATTTGTTATTATTATTATTAAATGAATTAATAAATTTTTTTAAATTCTCAGTGTTATTTTCTAATCTGGTAAGTATTTATAGATATAACCCACAAAAACAAAGCCTCTTAGGGATTTGCAATAATTTTTAAGAGAGTAAAGGAGTTCTGAGACCAAAAAGTTTGAGAACCACTGGTCCAGCTTATGCTGGCTTTGTCTTAAGACACAGCACATGGCAGGTAAGAGGAGCATTAATATGGAGTGTCAGTTCCGTGTCATGCTGGCTGGTGATTTCGCTTCTCTGACCCTCAGTTGCCTCACCAATAAAATGTATCTAGAAATAATATTTCCCTACCTACCTTACTGGTGCTTGAGAAAGTATTTACACAAATATGAATCACCATCCCAACAAAATCCTGCCCAATAACCCAAGTTATTTCCCACAATCTAAGTCTAAAACCTTTCTCAACTAATGCAAGGGAGCAAAGTGTATGAACTGATGTGAGTTCCAAAACCTTGTCTTACACACTATAATTTTTCTATATGAATACTGTTTAAAATCAGAATGACTGGCTTTCTCCCTTTTCTCTATGCGTGGCTTAGAGCTGATCAAGGAAGTATTGTCTCTGGATGAGAAGATCCATGACCTGGCTCTGGAGCTCTACACACAGAGGTCGCTCCTCGTGATGGGGCGGGGCTACAACTATGCCACATGCCTGGAAGGAGCCCTGGTGAGTGTCCCTCCCCATCCCTGGGGCAACATGAGGGCAGACACAGGAGACACCCAAAAAACCAGTGGGAAGGAAGGCAGAGCATTGAGCTTGGGGAGTGGAGGGCTCATGGACCCCTTGGCCGCCCCCATAAGCCTGCATTGAGCACCAGCTCTTGACCAGCTCGTTCTAGGCCAAGGAACACAAAGATGGGTGAGGCAGGTGCCTGCCCCCAAGGAGTTCCCAATCTAGTAGGAGAAGGGGACAGGGCACCCTTGGGTGAGCTCCTCAAGGTGTCTGGCCCATGCCAGGCTCCATCTGGAATAGCTCATTCATACCTCATGAACATCCCAGGAGGAAACTAAGCCTCCAAAAGTTCAAGTATCTTGCTTAAGGTTACATAGAGGAACTGAATCGAACTCAGGTCCATGTGGCCTTTGCTTTTTTCCACTACCACAAGCAGTCTGTGTGGGAGGATTTAGGCAGACCAGAATTACAGGATGGGGTCTGTGCAGAATTTCCTTGTCACTGCTCAAACATCCAAGGGGAGTTTGAGATCGTGCAGCAATGACCTTCAAAGGTCCTATATTTTGTAAATTAGTGATGGACTGTTTTGCCCACTGAGGCAATATAGATCCATGCAAGCGTAAAAGAAAGCTGATGGGGCAGGGGCAAGGTGCCAGGACCATATGGCTACAGAGAGGGTGAGCAGAAAGTTGTGCAGGGGCCTGAGTCATGTGCTTGCCCTTTACTCACTACTAGCTTGCTGTTTGTGGATCAGACTGCCCAGCCAAGGTAAACAGGAGACAGTCCAGGTGAGGCAGCATTGGGCACCAAGACCAGGGCATCATCCACTCCCTCCCACCACTCCCATTGGAAAGACAATGCCCGTGCGGGTGGTCCACAAGAAACATCACAGGGTGTTATTCATGCTCTTGGTTGGGAGTGCATGCCTGACCTCAGGGAGCTCCAACTTCCACATGGTCCCATGGAGATCCTGACTCCTGCCAGAGGAAGTGAGAGGCTACATCACGCTGCTTGTTAGGCCAGGCCTGGGTGGAGTGTGCTTTCAGCGCCCTGATGGCTGTGCCGCCTGCGTGTGGGGACTCAGCTGCAGTGGCTGAGCGAGCTGGTGAAAGATGCATATTCAACTGCGCCTGCAAGTTAGTCTTTGGGGAAAGAAAGAAGCGTTTAGGCGGCTGCTGGCACAAGTCAATGGCCCCTCTGTGGTCACTTGAGGCTAGTGCTCCAGCTGCCTGAAGCCTCCAGGGAGGAGCCCCACCCCTTACAGTGTTTCCCTGGCCCAAATACATAGTTCTAGGGGAGTTGAGAGATGTTTTCCTTGACACTCTCATCAGCTCAATGATGTGGATTTAATGGTAACTGAATAAAAATGAATCTACCTGAACATAGGAAAAAATTCAAATTACAGCCTAAGGTGTGTGATTTTGCTTGATAGGTCAGTTGGAGCAACCCTTTGGAAGTTATTAAGGGTCTAAAATTGGGGGAATGATTCATCAGATAACTGACGCAGGTATATCTGAGCAGAATACAATGCTGTCATTATAAAAAACTGCAGAGAGGCCATGTGGCTGGCTACAGGGGGAAGGGGGCAGGTAGACTGATACCAACTTGTCCATCCAAAGGGGGTGGCTCTGCATGGAACTGAAAGATAGAGCTGCAGTGCCCAGGGCCAGGCTTTGTACATGCCCTGGACAGTAGCCAGACCTCTCCCCTAGCCCTGGCCTTGCCAGGTGCCCTCCTGACCATTCCAAACACCCGTGCCTTGCAACCCTCAGCTCTCTGCCTTCCAGAAATATCCCTCCCTTGGCTCCCCTGCTTTCCCTCTGGCTGGCTGATCTTCTCCAGCCCCGTCTACCCAGTGTGACTCTGATCCCACCTCCTGTTTCCCCAGAAAATTAAAGAGATAACCTACATGCACTCAGAAGGTATTCTGGCTGGGGAGCTGAAGCATGGGCCCCTGGCGCTGATTGACAAGCAGATGCCTGTCATCATGGTCATCATGAAAGATCCTTGCTTCGCCAAATGCCAGAATGCCCTGCAGCAAGTCACAGCCCGCCAGGTGAGGGCCCTTCTCTGGGCTGGGGCCACTTCTCTTCTGTTCTCCTCTGTACATGCCTACTTCTCAGTGTCTGCTAGTACTGTCTGTGGATTGTCCTGCCAGTGACAGGGTGGGACCACACATTCTCTCCTGGGTCTACTTATGCACACATTTGGAAGAAACTGGCCAGCCTGCAGCCATGCCCACAACAGCTCCTCAGTGACCTAGACTGCTCTGAGTTGCCCTGGATCCTAGGCCTGGAGACCACCAAATGAGATAGTCCCAGGGGCAAGGATTTCCCAAGACTGCTGTGATACAGTTCTGATGCTAATTACATGGAGTTAGGTTAAATTACACAGGCTAAGGGCACAGACTTGCACAAGACTGACCTCACTTCAGATACCAGCTGCAAGCTCAGGGATTCACAATTTACCTATGTTTCTAACCAACTGGCTACAAATTCAGGCGTTCCCACTATTCCCTCATGTTTGATAATTATCTAGAATGATTCAGAGAACTCAGAAAAGCACTATACTTATGATTTTAGTTTTGTTACAAAAGATACAAATCACAACCAGCCCAAAAGAAGAGACCCAAAGTGTGAGGGTCCCAAAAGTGAAGCTTCTGTGTTAGGATGTGTCACCCTCCCGGTACATCAGTGTGTATCACCAGGGAACTCATCTGAGCTTCTAGCTTCAGTGTCCAGAGCTTTTATTGGCGTTTCATTAAGTAGGCCTGATTGAGTGGGTCATTGGCCATATGACTGAACTCAATTTCCAGCCCCCCTTGTGTCCTTGGAGGTTGGGACGTCAAGCTGATAACATGTGGCCTACAATCTCAACGCTCTAATCATGTGGTTGGTCTTTCTGGCATGGTCAACTCCCATCCTGAAACTATCTATGGGCCCCCCCATGAGTCACCTTCTTAGCATAAACTCATGTGTAGCCCAAAGGACCCACCATGAATAACAAAGACACTTCTATCACTCAAGAAAGTCCAAGGGTTTAGAGGCTCCCTCCTGGGAACCAGGGAAGAAAACCAGCCAAACACTATATTGTATAACAGCTGCCCTGCAGTGGGAGGGCAGAGCCCCCACAGATTTATCTTGGGAGTTAAGATAAAATAGGGTGCTCCAGCCAGCTGCCACCGCTGGCTCAGCATAACAGTCAGAGAGACGATATAAAACACAATTGCATTATCTCCCCGCTTAAACCCTCCAGTGGCTTCCCATCAAGCCTTCATAATCTGGCTCCTTCCTCCTATCTCACTGAGTTCTGGCCACTCCGGCCTTTCTTCTGTTTCCCATTCATGATGAGCTCATTTCGTTCCCCCAAGCCTTTGCACTGATTATTCCCTCTTCCTGGAATGTTCTTTCCACAGATATTCAGACAGCTGGCCCCTCATCATTCAGGTCTCAATCCAAATGTCTCCTTTTTTT
This sequence comes from Cynocephalus volans, assembly GCF_027409185.1. Taxonomy (NCBI): domain Eukaryota; kingdom Metazoa; phylum Chordata; class Mammalia; order Dermoptera; family Cynocephalidae; genus Cynocephalus; species Cynocephalus volans. The sequence goes on along the minus strand of NC_084461.1, from coordinate 160,019,116 downwards.
GAGAGGCCTTCCAAGACCTCACCATTGTCTCCCAATCACATTACCATATTATATTGCCTTTGTGGCATTTATCTGAAATTCATCTTTATTTATTTGTTTGCTTGTTTTGTTTCCCACCACCAGACTGTGAGCCCCATTAGAGTTAGGAGTGGGTCTGCCATGCCCTTTGCAAAGCACACTGAAGGCACTCAACAGAGAGGTGCCGAATGACACAGCAGGATGGTGATCACCTTACCAGGGAAGGGGAACAAACACATCAAAAAGCATCGAAGATTTTGTCTCTTAAATGAGTCATACACATCACCTCACCCATAATTTCAGCAAAAACAAAAGATTACTGTTATCTTTGCAGTCATGTTGATTCCAGAAACACTGCTATGTGTAAGGGATTGCTTCTTTCAGAGATGATTGATCTATTTTATGATCATATTTTTCTCCTTTAGGGTCGCCCAATTATACTGTGTTCCAAGGATGACACTGAAAGTTCCAAGTTTGCATATAAAACAATCGAGCTGCCCCATACCGTGGACTGCCTCCAGGGCATCCTGAGTGTGATTCCACTACAGCTTCTTTCCTTCCACCTTGCTGTTCTCCGAGGATATGATGTACGTCTCAAAATTGCACCTAGCACAGCAAAGAGGAGAAACATAACACCAAAATTCCTTTTTGTTCTTTTAATACTTCTTTGGAGTAAATAGTCATAGGAGAAATAATTTTAGTTAAGGTAACTCTCTTTTTAAAGTAGCTTATACCCGCTGAAGACAAGCTGGGAACTGCAAAATGTATAGAGAATGTAAGAAAATGTATAGAGAAATGAAAGAATAGAAAATGTACCAAACTGTATAGAAAAATGTATCATTAAACTGTAACTTCATCGTCCAGAGGCAATGTTAGTTAGAAAAGTTAGTGTCTTATTCCAGTCTCTTTCCTGTGCATGTGAGGTTTTTTAAAACATTTTTCGATATTATATTAAGGATAAAATTTTATATCTTCCTTTTATTATTATATTACAAGTATTTTCCCACATTTTAATGAACTTATTATATGCAACATTTAATCATTGCCTAATATTTCATCACAGTCTTACAACATTTTTTAATAATTACTTAGCTAGTCTTCTATTATTTAAACCATTTCCAATATTTTGTCTTCATAAATAACACTGCAGTGAACATCTTTGTACATACATCTGTGTCCCACATTTAAGATTTGTCCATAGTCTAGCAGATGATTCAACATTTTGAGACTCCTAATATATTACCAAATTACTTTCCAGAAAAGAACCAGTTTATGATCTCACCAGCAAATGTATAAGAACACACAATTCATTGTGTCAAAGAAATAGGTTTTATAACAATTTTATTTTGAGAAGCTTTTAAAAACACGCAACAGTACAAAGAATAATGTGTACATATCATCCAGAATTGACATTTGCTAGCATTTTGTCTTATTTGTTTCATCTTTTTTTAATCTGTAAATGAAATAAGACATTGCAGGTAAAGTTGAAGCCCATTTGATGAACCATTCCCAGTCACGTTTCCTTCCCACTCCCCACCCTAAACTAACAAGTCTCTTGGAATTCTTGTGTCTCCTTCCAAGAAAAGTTTTTAACAGGACAAATTGAGCTAGCATTTTTAAAAGCATGGGTCATATTCTTTTAATAGTGTTAAAACAGCGTGACACCTGTCAGGTACACAATAAATGTTTATTGAAGGAACTAAGCATTATATAGTTAAATGAAGCTTCTGGAGTAAGGGATCTGCTTCCAAGAGGCAGGTCCCAAGGTAGTTTATGGTTGGAGGTGACCAGGAACATCTGTCTGCTTGTTTTTAAGTACTCTGTTAATAGTCTTTAACATGCAGCATGTTTCTGAAATCTGTGGGGTCCTGAACAGCCACTTTCTTTCATTTTAGGTTGACTTCCCCAGAAATCTGGCCAAATCTGTAACTGTGGAATGAGAACAAGATCAAGACAAGAACATCACCACCTTTAGTCTGAATCAAGACCACTTGTCCCAACAGCAGGGATGCCACGCTGGGAGAGAAGTGAGCATTCCACGTGTTCTGCGTGTTCCCGGTAGAGCTTGACAGCTTCAACGTGCCTTGTACCCAAGTGCTTTTGCTTACAGCAAATACTGTTTCTCTGTGTCCTTGAAGTCGCCAGAGGAGAAGGGAATCATTGTTTACACATGGGGATCAGAGTGGACTTTTCCACTACTGTGCAATAGAGATACAGCTCTCTTCAGAGTAACTGTGAACCTTTTATAACCAACACTAGTTAGTTTTAAAAGACAAAATATTTATAATGATGATTGTATAGCTTTTAAGTTATTTTTCTAGTATGTGGCTTTCTGTAGTCGTGGTAATGCCCAGACTGTACATACCTGGCTGTCTCTGGGCTCACTCCTGGTGGGTGGCATTCATCTCAGATTTGAGCACAAGGCATTGACCCTCTGGATTCCTTTCACCTTTCCTTTCCTCTCTAGGCCACTCCTAAATCCCACCCCCTGCCATCAGTGAAGCCCCTCCACCCATCATCCTATGCCTCCTGTGAGTCCAGTTGAAATCTCAACTTCTTTCAACATTTCCTTGTCATCTATGGCCCATATCCCTCCAACTCTCCATCTTCTATTTAATCTGATTATGATTCTTTTAAAGCCCAGGCAGCATTTTGGTCCCTGCTCCCTGACCGTAGTAAAACAGCTTGAAATATCCCATGCAAGAGAATAGTTTCAAGTGGGCTACCTTGCTCTCTATCTGAAAGCGTGCACAATCAAAGTACTATGCAATTGTAAGACAATAAAGACAGTACAATTTTTTTTTTTTGTCTTACGTGTTTGGATTTTGTTAACCCCTTTCTTTTTGTGTACTTTGGATTTTGAGAACGCCGCAGGAGCTCAGCAGTGCCTATTGGGAGTAGCCCTTTGTGTTAGTAACCACTGGCATTGTCCACACACTCAGGACCTGCATCCTTCTAGTACAAATGTGAGGATACAATAAAATGCAGGGGATTGGGACTCTGAGCTGAGGGTCTGCTGAATCTGAAGGCAGTCGGGCCATGTGGTGCTGCCCGAGATTCTCGCCCAGAGCCTGGAAGCAGGATAGAGGGATGAAACTCTCAAATTTGTATTGTTTTTCAATGAGCCTATTATAGCCACTGATTTTATTAATACAATCAGTCAGGAAGATAGAAAGCCAAAGACAGAGTTCTGAAGGTTGGAATTTAGGCTCCCTACATAAGAGGATACTTCAAAAAGTCCATGGAAGTGGAATCAAAAAATAATACACATCTCTCCGTGAACTTTTTGAAGTACCCTCATAAGTACTATCACACTTGAGTGATGTCTTCATAACAACTAATTGGTGCATGTAGCGCTAGAATCTCAGTAAACCTTTGTTCTGGGTTACCTGTGGGCTCCTCACAACTTTCCCATCCTCTTCTGTGCTCTCCCCTGCATCACAGGGGTTGGATATCTGAGAACTACATTTTCAGGTTAAATTCCACTAGTGAGATGCACTTATGGGAGATTTAGAAGATAGTGGCGAGGCAGAAATCATACTATTTCTTTCTGGCAGAGGCAGATAGACGCATGGTTTCAGCAGATGGGGGGTTCTACTATGACCCTTAGGTGCTCCCCAAAATTTGCCCACCTTAGCATTCCAGGCAGGGGCAGCCACAAATATGTTCCTTGCAACTCCTCCAAAATCCCAACTCTGGAAAGCTGTCTGGAACCCACAGGCTGCCTTAGCTCTCCCTAACTCCATCCTGCAGTCCTCACAAATTAATCAGGAGGTAAGTCCTAATGGACAGGCCTAGACTGGTTTCTGTCTTACTGACCGAACCATGACCAATACAACTTCTGAGATTAGGAGACTGTTTACAAACTAGCCAGAACATTTTTATCTGGACAAAACCCAGAAAAATATATTTCATCTTTATGCCCAAGAGGTGACGACCATTCTGACTTTTGTGCTAATCGTTCCCTTGCATTTCCTCAGAGTCCTACCTGCATGTTTAGAAACACTCTACTGGCTAGTTTAGAAAACAGAGGGCAAGTGCACACTAGTGTGTAAGGAGAAGGCAGCACTGCCCCTGGTGGACAGAGGCTCAAAGACTAGGTGAGTTGACCAGTCAGTCCCCAAGTCATGGTCTGACTTCTGCTTCTCTGGAAGTGGACAGGCCTCTTCTGGGGAAGTCGTGAAGAAGGTCATGAGGGAGTCTTGGGAAACACTCAGCTCAGCACAGTTGGGTGCGTGGCGGGACCAGGCACTGGACACGCAGCAGAAATACAGTCAGAGGGAGGGGGCTGCTCTGTGCCTTCTCCTTCTAAGCCCACCATGCCTGCCTCCAGCTCTCAGGGAAAAGCTGGGAACTTCTGTGAGTGATCTACGTGTTCCCAGCAGAGCAGAGAAGAGAGACTCTCATCAACACATGTTAAGACAAGCCACATACTGATGGGAATCTGGACAAGCTCTCCTGGGCATTCTGTCCTCAGGTTAGAAAGGTGGCCGAATGGAAGTGGGGTCTTGGTGATGACAGTCTATCTCCTGGGTCACATGGCTGCAGTATGGCTAGTTGCCCTCCACATACAGTGCAGAGCTGTCATCCTGGCATCACTTTTCACCATTCCCCAAGTAATTCCTTCTCATCTCATGTGTAGGGCTCCTGTTTCCTGTATCTGTGTCTTTCTTCTTCTGAGTTTCCTTTTCTGTTTTGGTGAAGCACATTTTTCTTGAGAAAAGGTGTTTAGGAGGTGTCTTAGTCCATTCAGGCTGCTATAATAAAATAATAGTAACAAACTGGGTAGCTTATAAAAACCGGAAATTTACTTCTCACAGCTCTGGAGGCTGGGAAGTTTCGGTGTCTCGGGAAGGCCTGCTTCCTGGTTCACACATGGCAGTCTTCTGTGTCCTCATGTGTTGGAAGAGGCAAGGCAGCTCTCTGGTGCCTCCTTCAGAAGGGCACTAATCCCATCACAAGGGTTCCACCCTCATGACCTAATCACTTCCCAAAGGTCTTGCTGCCTCATACCATCACATTGGGGGTTACACAAATTGGTTTTGAGAGACACAAACATTCAGACCATAACAGAGGGTAAATATTTTGAGAACTTACATGTCTGAAAATGACTATTACTCACACTTGATTGAGGGCTTAGCTAAATATAGAATTCTAGGTCAGGAAAAATTTTTCCTTCAGAACTTTAAAGGTAATACTCCATCATCTTGTTCCCAGTGTTGCCATTGAGTCCAAAGTCATGTGATGTGTCCCTGTAGGTGACCTTTTGAACCTGTTCATTTTGTTCCAGGTGTTCTGAAATACCACAGTGAGGTGCCTGGGTCTCTTTTCACTTCGTGTTGACTTCACTTTGGTAACTCATGCCCTTCAGTCCTAGGAAATTTTTTTGAATTACTTTGTTGTGGATTTTTTTTCCTATTTCTCCGTCCTCTCCGGATTGCCTATTATTCAGAGGTTGAAGCTCCTGGACTAAGCCTCTAATTTCTCATCTTTCCTATTGTCCATCTTTTTGTCTTTTTGCTCTACCAATTGGATAGTTCTTCTATTTTCTCTCTCAACCTATTACTACTAAGATTTTTCATTTCTGCCAACATGATTTAATTTCCAAGAGCTCTTTTATTTTTGCTCTGAATACTCATATATAAATATATATATTTTATAACATGTATGCTATTTTTTTTAATTTAACTGAAGTGTATACTTTATTCATATTTCCTTACTTTTTATATAATGTCCTCTTTCTGGTATACAACATTAAATGTCTCCTAAGGCTCCTCTTGGTTGCAACAGTTTCTCAGACTTTCCTTGATTTTGACAACCTTGACAATTTTGAGAAGCACTGGTGGGTATTTTGTAGAATGTCCCTTAGATGGGTTTGTCTAATGCTTTTCTCATGTTTAGACCGGGATTATGGGTTTTGGGGAGGAAAGTGCCATTCTCACCACTTCATATCAAGGGCACATACAATCAACATGTCTCATCACTGTTATGGTAGCCTTGATCACCTGTCTGAGGCAGTGCCATGTGTATCCACTGTAAAGGTACTCAATTTCCCCCCCTTTCCATACTGTACTCTTTGAGAGGAAGTTAGTATGCTCAGGCCACACTTAAAGAGTAAGGTGTTATGCTTCACCTTCTTGAGAGGGGAATATCTACATAAATAATCTGGAATTCTTCTGCAGAGATTTACCTGTTCACCATTTATTTATTAAATAATTTATTTCTCTTAGTATGAACTCATGGATATTTATTTTATACTTTGAGTCATGGCCCAATGCTATGCTATTCTGTTGCTTACATGGTTCCAGCTATGGACAATGGGAGCTTTTTCAGTTGGCTCTTGTGTCTCTGACATACCAACATCACTGTGTGTGTCTTGCACTGCAGTATGCTCCATGCTCATCTTGTATAGTCCCTACCCATGTTTCTTTTATTGAAGAATGGTATCAGAAAACAAGATCTGGGCTCTGAGTGTGCTTGATGTTTGTGGGCTGTCATTGCTTCTAGGCCATCTCAGCTGAGACAGCAAGGACATATGCGTGTATGCTAAATATTTTTTAAATGGCTGGTTCTTGTTTCAAGAGTGTGATATTTTTTCGTTCTCTCTGAAGCCAGCAATGATGTATTTTTTCTTTTGAGATTTCCTTCTCCACATAGTCTGTTTCTTTCAAGATGCAGTTTTCGGGCCGAGCCCGTGGCGCACTTGGTAGAGTGCTGCGCTGGCAAGATGCAGTTTTCTATTAGATTGTCTTAGTTTTCTTCACCATATGAGCTCAGGCTATTTGCTCAGATTCGAGGTGGGCTGATTGGATGTTCTGAGCATGTGGTGGGGCTTATTGATGCCAAGATTCACTGCTGGGAAATCTGGGGTGTTCTGCGGGGGTTGGGGGGATAGGTGTCATAATGTCAATATCTCAGGCCTTTCCTTCAGAGCTGGGCAGATTTCCAGAAAAGAGCTTTCTGGTCCCCAACCTGAGAGTAAAGGCCCAGCTGCTGGTGCTCTGGGAGATGCCTGGAGGAAGAAGGCTGAGAGCCACAGCCACCAGATAACCCTGTTTCCATACAGCACCCCTGCCTACAGCTGTGCCCCCAGCTCAGACACCCTCATTCTTATCATCTCCAGAGGCTAAACCCCCAGACTTCTTCTTTTGCCAACTGTTTCTGCCCTTTCTCCTGCTGTGTCCTCACATGAACCTGACCTGCCCAGCCTGGCTGACTGGTACAGGAGTGGAAACCCTGCCAAACGGAGCCATCAGTCTTTGGCTGCAGGTTTTCAAATTCGATTTGGCACACAGGACCCCCTCCTCCCCCCCCCTTGGGTAATGGAAGAGCAGAATGTGACATGGGGAGGAAGGCAAACCACACACTGATGCTGATGCTGAGAAGAATGGGACATAACAGCATTCTGGTGACCTCCAAGGTATAGGGTTCCCATGGCCAGCTCCTCTCCTGGATACGACATGATGACTGGAATCTCCACAAAAGCAGCAGCTGGGAAGTTCCACAGGGGAGTGCCCCAAACCATCCCAAGATGAGGCCTTTGGGATTCCAAAGAAAGAAGCACTAAATGCCAGGGTGATCAGTCCAAAGCATTTACTAGGGGAATTCATGTACGGAGTGCTGTAGCGTATCCTCCTGATGGACAGCAAGAGAAAGTAATACTCTACCTAGGGATGTCCACAGCAGCAAGGAGGTCAGGATATGGAGTTTATATATGAGAGTTTATGGAATTTGTTCAGGGCCGGGGCCAGTTTCTTTCAGCATTATGGGCAACAACCTAGATCCGTTCATCAGTTCCTGGGAATGTTCAACGCCTGGTTTTGTATCAAACCTGCTGGGAGGAATCTACAGCTGGCTGGATCACAGAGAAGTCAGGCACAGAAAAAAAGCAGGGTGCCTGGGGGACTTTATGGGACCCTCCTAATAAAAGTCCCCCTTCATCTAAGTGCGGGTTGGTTTTCTACAGCACACAACTGAAACAGTCCTGACTTACACCCCTTAGCACATCTCTGGTCCTTGTAAGCACTGGGGAGAGGAGTTGGGGGGAGTGGAGGGAGAGCAGACAAGGTAGGGGAGAGGGCAGAGAAGGCCTGCATGGTGCGCAGTCTGCAGCCAGCATTTCCCACTTCTCTCCTGGAGCCTCTCCTCGTAGCACGCCCACCAGGCTGGGCTCATCACCCATGCCATTTCCCACAGAACTGAGGCCGGAGAAGGGAATCCCTTGCGCAGAGGAGCACAGTTGGTAAGAGGAGAGCCACATAGGAACCCAGGCCAGTCAAGGGTGGACGAGATGGGAGCCCTGGAAACCTGTTGGCACTGTGGCTGCACATGCAGCTGGTCCCTGGACAGGTCCCCAAATCCCCCTGGCACCCCAACCCACAGAGCCAAGGCCCAAGCTCCTCCTCCCTCTTGTGCTCTCTTCTCCTTGGTGAAGAGCCCAGTGTGGGGCAGGGAAGTGGGCGGTGTCTCTGCCAGCTGTGGCATTGAGGAATGGCCACAGCTGAGAGTCAGGGCAGGGGAGGGCGGTGGCATGAAGAAGGCAGAGGAAGGAGGCTGAGGGTCTCAGGAGGAGGGAACAGGAGGTGGTCTTCATCACAGAGGGTACAAAGCGGGGGAGCAGAGCTGAAGGTAAAAACAGGGAAAGGGGGCAGCAGGCGGGTAGCTGGAATACAGGCTAGAAGGGTGAGTGGCCAAGGGCAGAGGACCCTCTCCAAAAAAAAAGTCAGAAATTGTGGTTTCCTCCCTGACTCCTCCTTCACCCCCATGTCCCACCTCTCACTAAGACCTGACAATTTCATCCCTTTAAACCATTTTTAAACAATTTCACACCTTAAACATCAAGTTTATTTAAGTATAATTTATCTACATTAAAAGTCGCCCTTTTTCAGGTGCTCAGTCCTGAGTTTTGACATAGTTACATGATCACCACCATAATTAAAATATAAAGTATATCCATTCTCCCCTAAAATTTCCTGGGGAGCCTTTATAGTCATTCCTCTCCCACCACTTGACCTCTAGCAACCATTGATATGATTTTGCTTTTTCCAGAATGTCATATAAATGGAATCATAGAGGGTGTAGTCTTATGTTTGGCTTCTTTCACTTATGTGTTTTTGATACTTATTCATGTTGCACAGTTGTCAACAAGTCAGTTTGCTGTGTTTTGTTTTGTTTTGTTTTTTAAGATGACCGGTAAGGGGATCTTAACCCTTGACTTGGTGTTGTCAGCACCACACTCTCCCAAGTGAGCCATGGGCCAGCCCTCAACAGGTCAGTTTGTTGCCAGGTAACATTTCACTGTATGGATGCACCAACATTTGTTTACCCATTCACTGGGTTATGGACATATGGATTGCTTCTGGGTTTTGCCTATGTTGAATAAAGCTGCCATAAACATGCATGCAGAGCTCTTTATGTGGATATGCTCTCTTTCTCAAATACATACTCAGGAATGGGAATGGCTAGGTAGTATGACAAGTGTATGTTTAACTTTATCAGAAACTGCCAAACTGTTTTGCAAAGTGCATATACCATTTTGCTTTCCCACCACCAGTGCATGAGAGTTCTAGTCACCAATACTGGATACTGTCTTTTTTACTATAGCCATCCTTTTGGGTGCATAGTGGTAGATTATCACAGTTTTAATTTATATTTCCCTAAAGTCTTAAAACAGTTTTAAAATCAATCCCTTCTTGACAGCTGCTGCCATGGCACCAGGCCAGGCCTCATCCAAAAGGGCCTTTGCAACAGCTCCCTAACTGGTCTTCTGGGCTTAAACCCCTCATCCCCACAGTCTCACGTGCCCGAGTGATCTTTCTGAAATAAATACCTAATCACATCACTTAATTCCTTGCTTAACACCCTTCAACAGCTGCCCTTTACCTTCACAGCCATGCTTCCACCTTGCGATGATGCCCCAAAGGCCTGTAGGTAAGGGACCAGTCAAGTCACAGCTATGTGTGGCTAACAGGGAGTGGTGGGCATGGTGGCAAACTGGGGGCGTCCTCTAAAGGGGCAGCTGCCACTCAGTTCCAGCTGATCTCTGCCCTTTGGGAATATAGGCCTCATGTTGCCAGACCTTCTAACTATTCAAGAGAAGCCAACAATTGAGATTTTTTTAAAGCAAAGCCTCCCAATTTTTAAAGATTGGCAACTAAATCAGTCCAAAAAAACCTCTCTGGGCAAAACAAGGTATACTAGCGAGCTAAAACCAGCCCATGTGCCACAGTCAGAAGTACCAATCTATCTCAAGGCCCTCCTGACTCTCCAGTTCACTTGCCCTCATCTCCTGCAAGACCAGGTAACTTCTTGTTCCCTGAACACAGTATACAGGTCCTCACTACTGAACCTTTGGGCCTGAGTGCCCTCTCTGCCTAAGCCACTGGCCCAGGATACTTCTGCTGGCTTTCCAGCCTTAGCTGGGCTTCTTCCTGTCCAGGAGTCCTTCCTCAACTGATTCTCCCCCACTCCTGGCAGGCTAGATACATCCATCATGCTTACATGTCCACCCAGGTCACACACACTTGTGACAGGATCTTTTCACTTGCAAGCCTTGACCAGGATTCCTTGTGCTCTTCCAAGGCATGGACCAGCACCCCCTCCCCATCCTGTCACCTTAGCTGTGTCCATCAATGTTCACTGTATTTCATAAACCAGAAAAAAAGGAGTGTCACTGCAATAAACAGAATCCTTATGGAAAACTCAGTATGAAATATGTATAGATGTGTTTGTAGGTACAGTGATTTTTGATTACTCACTTTGTATGGAATGAGTGCAACAAAATCAGGCCTGAAGTGTCTGGGAATTGGTGGCCCCTTCCAGAGGGGAAGCACAGCTCTGACAGCCAGGCTTTTACTAGTTTCCCATAATCTTTGATAATGGCAATTTTTGGTTCCCCGTTTTCTCTTGTGCACCTGAGGCAGGCGGCAGCCAAGGATGAGGTGATAATAGGTGTAGGCAGTAGCCCACTAAACGGGACGTCCTCAATGCAAGCCACACTCAGGAGCTAGAATTTCAAGCAGGAATGAGCCATGAGCCATACTCGATTTTAGAAAACTCCCTCTGGTGGCCAAGGCGGGGGTGGCCTAAGAGGATCTACAGGTGGATCTTTTTCCTCTACTCCACCCCTTCTCAGAGGCCCTGGTGCCTCCACCAGCCAGACCCAGCCCTAGTGCCCTCGGAACGTGGGTCACAGGCTTGCTGCCCTCCCCAAATTCTGTAACCACCCTTCACGACCCCCAGCCTCTTGACCTCCCCATAGGCAGTGTCCTGCTCCTTCCCCCAGCTATGGCCCCAGTCACTATGTGGACCCTGGCAGCCTGTGACTGTTGCTGTACCTCCACGGTCACCATTTATCAACCACTGTCCCCCATTCTTCCAGTCCCCAAAGGCTAACTCCCCTTACCCTATCCATATATCTCTGAGCTTTTTCCCAATGTGTCCAGCCTCCTGGCCTCAATTCCAGCTTTACTATCCAAACATAGATCTGGCAACACCCACCATCCTAGATTCTCCCATCAGTTTATCCGAGACCGCAGGCCTGCTGGAACCCACCCGGAGAGCTGCAGGAGGTAGACGCCTCAAAAACAGCTCCGTGTCAACCCCAGCTCCTAGCGGGCCCTCAGCACTGCACTCCTCTATTCCTCTGAGACAGAGGCTTGCACCCTGCCACCAAGCGCACTCTCCTACCCCTGTCGCTAATGCACTGGGGTCACTTGTCTACCCATGGACATGTCTTCGCTCCCCGTCCCCCGCTACCACCTGAATTCTGGCCGCACCCCTACAAACCCATTCACTGTGGCATGCGCAGCGCCCCCCGCCGCAGCGAACGACAGAGTCCAAGGCCCCGCGCCTCCGCCTTCCCTCGCCGCCTCTGCCTCCCCGTGCCATTACACGCCAGGTTCCTGGACGCCGAGGCCCCGGTCTCCCCTCGCTCTCGCTCCAGGATCTCTTCGAAACGGGCGGGCTACCGTCTCAGACCCTCGAGGCCATCTCGCCGCTGCGAGCCCGCCCTGGCAGCCCCGAGGCCCAGCTCCCCCGCAGCGGTGAGGCGCCTCGCCCTCGTTGGTCCCTCCTCCGGCCCGGCTCTCGGTCCTCTCCGTCCGCTCTCTCCGCCGCCTCCCAGCTCCGAGTCTGGCCGCCGTGCCGCGGGCCCCCTTTCCCGGACAGCGGGCTCAGCGGACGGGCCGAGCCTGCCTGTGTCTCCAGCCCACCGCGCGCACGGCCCGGACAAGGGCGCAATGGCCGGTCGGCCCGCGTAGCAGAGCGGACTGGGGGGCAACGCTCCCCGCCGAGCACTGAACCCAGACCTCCGGCGCCCGGCCGAGCCCCCGCCCCGTCCGTACCGCCGGGCAGCGGCCCGCCCCCCTGGTGCTATTGGCCGCGCCTGCTCGGCTCTCCGCGCGCTGATTGGTCGGCCCGTGGGTCGGTCAGGCCGGGCGCCTAGGCTGCGGCGGCGGTGGTGGCGGCGACGGCGGAGGGGAAGGGAGCCGGACCGGAAGGGTCGAAACGCCCCGGCGCCCCTTACACCGGCGGCGGCGGCGACGGGGCGGAGCGGGGCGGGGCGGCCGGCAGAGCCCGGGGTAGCGGAGCCGGGAACGGCCAGCGCTCAGCGCCGCCAGTCCGCCCGCCCGCTCTCTCACCCTGACGCGGCGGCGGGAGGCGAGGTGAGCCCGGCGGGCGGGCTAGGCCCGGCGGGGGCTCCTTGGGCCGGGCCCCGCCGGGTAGAGATATCGGGAGAGCCGCGGCTGGGATCTGGGGGGCGGGCCGGGGTCTGAGGGGCGCTGGCGGCCGCCGCCCCTGTCCTCTGATATGCAGCAATCGTCCCCTCCTGCCCGGCTGTCAGCAGCCCCTGGGCTGCGGGCCCGCTCCTCGGCCCGGCCCCGCAGACCTGTCCGTGGGGTCTGTGGGCGCCATCCCTCCCGATTGTGAGGCACGCAGCTGCACTACCGCCCCGGATGCTCAGGAACCCGGGGTCTGGTCCCCGCGACCTTGGCCAAGGCGCTGACCCCCCCGCTCTTCTTCGGGAAAGTGGGGGAAATGTCTACTTTTTTGGACAGGGCTGTTGTCAGACTGTGTGAAAGCTCCTTGGCAGGAGCCCAGTACACATTTATGGAAAATTTACCAGGATACGGCCCCTTGCTGCTGTGAGTGTGGTAGGAACCCCCTCCCCATCCGCCCAGGGTCCCCCACCCCCATCCCCGCACTCCTCAGTGCCTTGTCATTGGACACTCAGGGTCTAGCAACGCCAGAACGGGCCCTGACCATCTGCCGTACTACTTCCCCTACCCAGAGCACTGCTCTCGCATCCCACTTATCACAACTGCCTTGAACATGCCAACCCCCCATTTACCTCAGGACTTTTGCTCTTGCTGTTTCCCATGGTTGGAGTGTCTGTGGGATCTTTACACAGCTGGCTCTTTCTGCTCCTTCCTCTGGTCAGATGTCTCATTTTCAGTGAGGCCTTCCTTGACCACCCTCTTTCTTCCCTTAGTCATTCTATTTTATTATTTTGTTTAATTTTCTTCGTAGCATTTTCTCTGATTTGAAACTATTCTATTTATTTGCCTATTTTCTGTCTCCCCAACTGGGATGTAGCTTTATGAAAACAGGTAGTTGTGTGATTTGTCCACTGCTTCATCCCCAGTGTTTAGAAAGCACACAGTAAGTATTCAGTAGTATCAATTCAATGAATTAATGTGTGATCTAAGGAATGACCCTGCCTTCCTGTTATCTGTGCTTTATCTCTTCATTTAGTGTCGTCTAACTTACTTGTGAAACTTGTAAGCAGATGGAAGCTTGCTCTCATTTTGTGAAATGTCCTTGACCCCTTTATTTGGTAACTGTCAGAACAAGCTGTGATATAAAATCTTACATTTTTATAATAGTTTAGCTTCTTTCCACACATTCAGGAGACATTTACTGAATTCTGCATTATCTAGGTCAGCTTTTTGTTAGGCCCTAGGGACACAAAGGAGATAGCAACAGGGTCCCTTTCCCCAGAGAGTGCAGGAGCCCAATGGAGAAGGCAGGCCAGCCGACAGTTCCACAACAGTATTTGACACCTGCTGTAGTAGAAGGGCCTGAGCCATGGAAATGTGGAGGAGGTAACAGGTGGTGCTTGTGGCCTTGAAGGATGATGAGGAATTTGCCAGGCAAGAAAAGGCACAGAAATGTGAAAGGACAGGGCTAAAGAAGGACCTTGGCCCAGTGCAAAATGTCAGTTGTAAGAGCACGGAGTGGTGGGGACTCTGGAGAACCAGAACCTCACCCAGCAATTTTCTAAAAGAAGTCAGAACTCCAAATTGTATCAGTACTCTCCTGATTTTTAAATGTTAGCAATAGCTAATCAAAGGTTTTTCAAAGTGCTGTGAGCCAAACCAGATACAGACCTCATTCACTTTGGTTGCAGGATTGTCAACCTCCAAGGCAGGCTATGTGGGAGGGAGGAGCTGTGAGGAGCTAGAAAGGTAGCCTGAGGCCAGGGAGCTAGGCTCTGAGTGCCTAGGTACTCATTTGATTGTCACTGGAACTTTGTAAATAGCAGCTGTAAAACCCATATTACAGAGGAGGAAATGGAGGCTCACGAAGTTTCAGCAGTCTGCTTCATAGCAAGCAGCTTGGAATTTGAACCCAGGTCTCCTGCATGTCAGCATTTTTTTCCTGGCTCCCTCAACTCTTAGTGTTCTCTTTTGGTTTTTAATTTGTTCTGGAAGAACAACATTTAATTTATTTAATGTTTTTCCTCCATTTAGCCTTTTTTTTTTCCTTCAAAAGATTCGTGCAGGGTTAATAGTAATCCTATTTTGGCATAGTCTTCTCTGGAGAGCTTTGATTTTCCTGAGAATTTAATTTTAATTTGAGTTCCTGAGAACTATAAAATAACTTGTTAACAGATTAAAATGTGTTAATTTGGTCTTCTACCTAAATGTTAGAGGGTACACTTGAATTTGTCTATTTAAAATAAAGTCTTAATTTTCTGGATGAAAAAAGTGCTAGACAAAGCAATTAACAGTGAGTAAACCAATTGTTTTCATGATGCATAAGATAAAACAGAAACCAGATTTTTTGCTTAAGACTATTGATTTAGCAGTCGGGCAACTATTCTTGGTCTAAGTGTGTATTTATACTTAACATATGATTGGAAAGATTCCATTTTTACATAATTTTCTTTAAGAATAATTAATTCTTAATAATTTGTAGTTGGCCTTTTTGTGATTGTGTGAACTAGTTTCAACATCAGTCCTTTAACTTCAGTATGGGAACTTTTGAACATATTCAAAATAAGCAGAATAGTACCCAGCTTCAACAGCTACTGGTCGGTCTTGTTTCATCCCTAACCTCATCCACTTACCCCCATATTATTTTCAAGCAAATCCTAAACAATGTGTCATTTCTTTTTTTTTCTTTTTTTGGCAGCTGGCCTGCATGGGAATCCGAACCCTTGATCTTGGTGGTATAACACCATGCTCTGACCATCTGATCTAACCAGCCAGCCCCCGTTTATTCATCCATGAATTTTTCAGCATACTTCTAAAAGATAAGGATTCTTTTTCAAACTTGAAAAAGCAATGATTCCTTAATATCATCAAAGTCAATATTCAAATTTCCAAGTGTCCCCCGAGTTTTATAGTTTTTTAAATACTTTTGAGGTAGATCCAGATAAAGTCCAAACACTGTGATCGGTTTATATATCTTTTAAATTTATTTTAATCTGTAGATTCCCCCCTATTTCATTTTTCTTTTACTTGTAGCTTATCTATTGAAGCAATTTGGTTTTTCTATAACATTTCCTTAGTTGGACTTTTACTGATTCCATCTCTGTAGTGTAATTTAATGTGTTTTTCTGTATTTCCTGAAAATTAGTTGGATCTAGATGAGGCTTGGTAAGATTCAGGTTATATTCTTGTGTCAAGATGCCTTTCTGGTAGGCTGTGCTCTTCCATCTAGAGGCACCCTGAGATTCTTTGCTCATCCTTGTTTTACAGATGAGTGCAGTCACTTGCCCCAAGTCACCCAGTTAAGTGGCAGACCCACTGGGGTCACATACTGACTCCAAAGTCCTGATCTTAACCACCACTCCACGCTGTCCTATCACATTTATTCTCCTGCTTAGTTTTGCCTTTAACAAACATTTACTGGGCACCCACTCTATAATTAGTAAAGGATTTAGAAATAAATCAGACACATTTTCTGCCCTTAAGGAGTTCACAGAGTAGAAGCAGAGGTAGACTAGCAATGCAATATAAAATGAATACAGTTAGGGGTGGCAAAAAAGAGGGGGGGCATGCCCAGCACAGTTTGAAGGGAAAGGCTATAGAAGAAAACTTGCAAGAGAAGCAGGTGCTTGAACTAGATTTTAAAGGAGGATGAAGGTTGGCCAGGAGAACAAAATGGGGAGGGAAGTCATTTCAGGGAGATAGAACACCTCCGGCAGAGGCCTAAAGGTGTGCAGTAGCCAGTATGTCTGCTGACTCCACGTGGTTTGATATTGCCCAAAAGTGGACCAGAGGTCCTATAGTCTCCTGTGCTGTGCTAAGGATTTGAATCTTATTCTCAAGGCAGTCAGTCACAATTGAAGGAATTCAGACAGGAGAATGGTATGATCACTGCTTATTTTCAACAAATCTCTCTTTTTAAAAAATTCCTTATTTTGAAATAATTATAAATTCACAATAAGTTGCAGAAAAAGTACAGAGAGGTCCCATGTACCCTTTTACCCAGTTTTCTCCAGTGGTTTTATATTTACATAACTATAGTACAGTATCAAAACCAGGAAATTGGCATTGGTACAATGTGTGTACAGTGTCATTTTATCACATGTAGAGGTTTGTATAACCACCACCATCACAATCAAGATACAGAACTATTTTATCATCCCAAAGATCTCCTTATGCTACCCGTTTTTAGCTACAACACCCCTCTACCACCCCACCATCTATAACCCCTCACAACCACTAGCCTGTTCTTCATCTCTGTAATTTTGTCATTTCAAGGATGTTGTATAAATGGAATTATACAGTATGTGATGTTTTGAGGTTGTCTTTTTTCACTAAGTGTAATGCCCTTAAGATCCACCCAAGTTGCTGCATGTATCAATAGTGTGGTTCTTTTTATTGCTAAGTAGTATTCCATGGTATGGATGGATAGCAGTTTGTTTTACCATTCACCCATTGAAGGACAATTGGATTGTTACCAGTTGTGAGCTATTACAAATAAAACTGCTATGAACATTCATATACATGTTCTTGTGTGAACAGATCTCTCTTTCTAAAGTGATTTGGGTACAGTGGTTTGGAGGCTGGGAGAGCACTTCTGCTGTTGCTGGGTCTGGGGAGTATGAGAAGGCCTTCCCAGAGCACTGGGGGTGGTGGTTGGAGAAGGGATGGACAGGCTCAGGAGAATGGCTGGCAGAGAGGAATCCTTGCTGGATCTTGAGGATCCATCAGTGAGTCAGGTGATCACCAAATACTAGTTGTTATTCTGTATCATAGTATATACGTGGTTTAAGAAGTAATGTTCAGAAGGATGGCCCTGAGAGACTGTAAGGTTTTGATTAGCAAAGAAAGGTTAAGTTGTTATGCTAAGCTATTTTTTATAAGAAATAAAGTAGGAAAATAGAACAATTTATTAAAAATTTCAGTAGCAGGTATTGAAAGAAAGAGGGTGATTGTGAGAATCTGCTTTTAATCACATTAATTGGTTTATTTAAGTATTGCATGTCCTGGGTATTATGAAACTTTAATGTGATTAAAGGTTTGCATCTGTGGATCACTGAATCATCTTCATCATCAGAAGAAAAAGCATTTTGGTAGGGGGAAGCCAACTTGATGAAATGTGAAGGCTATGTCCTGACCAACCCTTTGACACATGGCTTTACTTTCTAAATAAACTTAGTGATATTAGAGTGGTATGTTGGGAGGAACATGAATATTGAGATGAAACACACCTAAATTAAAATCTGGGCCATGCCAGGAACTTGGGCAGCTCTGTTTCTGTCTCCAATCCTCAGGTTCCTCATTTTCAGAGTAGGAATAATAATATGCCCTCACAAGTTGTTATGAGAACATTTATAAATAGGTACCCAGAGCCTGGCACACTCTCCTGCCCCCAATCTCATCTGCCTCAAACTCATCCTCTGTACAGGTGTTAGAACGATCATTCCGCAGCTTCTCATGTTAAATATTTTGTTTAATCAGTTTTTTTTAATGTGAAATATGTGCATGGTTTAAAAATAACAAAAAACAGAACAGAAAGTTATAATGGGAAGAGTGAAAGTTTCTCATTTACCACTGTTTCTCCGTACTTGCTAGCATAGTGTGTGTTCTTACATAGATTGGCATTTACTATGTACACTCTTCTTCAACTTTCTTTATTTCCTTTATATGTCATAGACATGTTTCAATAACAGTATCTAAAGTCCCTGCATTCTGTTTAATGGCTTTATTGTACTTCTGTTCCATAATTTATTGTCAGTCCATAGTGTACATTTTAGGTTATTTCTGGTTTTTTGCCTGTTGTGAGAAGTGCTACAAACATCCTTGCACAAATAACTTTGAATACTTGTTCACATAACATTTGTCAGATATATTTATAGAATTGTAGTTACCAGGTTAGGATTCACGTGCATTTAAAATTTTCATTAGCTATTACCTGTATTCCTTCCAAAAAATGTTTTACCAATTTACAACTCTTACCAACATGTATGAAAGTACCCGTTTCCTCATGCCTTGGTTGATACTGTGAACAAACAAGCTCAGGTCTCTCCATCTCCAGGAAACATTCCTTTACATCCCTCTCTCCCTGCTTTTAAGGAGCTCATGGTCTGGGGGAAGGAGGCAAATTGCAAAAGCTGTTACAGTACAGCCCGATGGTGCTGCTGAGTGCAGAAGTGGTATGAATGGAGCACTGTGCTGGTCTGATGATAGTGGAGATAGCAGCACATCCTGGGAGCCAAGGGTGAGGAACCAGCACCCACTGGTATGGGAAGCAGAGGCAGCAAACGCAGATTTCTGTGTATTGCTAATGTAGTTGCATGAGGAATTCTAGTACTTCCTGATTTGTTAAACTGTTTTCTGAGTCCCAGTTGATGGTCCATTTTGCTGAAATATAATCTCAACAGAGTTGATTCATTAAGAGCTAAATTACATGCTTTCTCAGGTTGCCTTGAGGTACTTTCTTTTGCTCTCATGAAGCCCAAGCTTGACAGAGAAGGTAGCTTTGACACATTCTCTTAGTTGATTTTTTTTCTGCCTAATAATAAAGGTACCTTATTTTAACTTTAGAATTATTTTAAATCTTGCAAAGAAATGATATTAATAATTCTAGAACCTCAGATGATTGTGCTCCTAAACTTCAAAGAAACTCTCCTAATATTGTACTAGTCAGAGTATGGGTTGCAAACAGCTATAGCAGAGAGAGTTCCAGAGTTGCTGAACAAAGTTGAGATTGATTTGTGCCAATCCCAACTTGGACAGGTGGTACAGAGTGGGAGGCAGCTCTGTGCCACAAGGTCACTCAGAAACCCAACTGGTGGGCCGCTCTACCATCTGCAGCATGTTACTTCCATCTCTGGATCTACAACAGCTGATCCCTCAGCCATCAGTAAGGGAGAAAGATAGATTGCAGGGCAAGCAGCTTTCTGTAAAAAATGTGACTGGAAATTGCACACACTGCTTCTAAAAAGTTGGTCATATGGCCATACCTGACCCAGGAAAGCTGCCAAATATCGTCTCTGGTTGGTAGCCATTTGTCCAGCAGGACTGGGGGGGAGTGGATCCTACAATACATCAGCAGCCTGTATCTCAGTCACACTGTTGTCCCTTAGGAACTTCACACCTTCCTGTCCAAAGCTGCACTTGCCAACTCTTTCAACGTATCTTCTGCTTACCTCCATCTGCTTCACCCTCATTTCTCCTCATCTCCTCCAGGTCAGCAAGTCACGTAAATTCTTCCTGAAAGCCATGAATTTCCTTCTTTATCCCACCTGTCATTTTTACCTGACCTCCTTATCTTCAGTCTTACCTACTCTAGTCCATTCCTTTCTTAGCTTCCTGAATAACCTCTCTGAAAGACAAGGCTGATCATGTGCCTCTGGTGCTTTGATGACTTCCACAGCCCTCAGGACCAAGCCCACCCAGATGGCTCTGACTGGCTTCCAGGATCCGTGGTGGTGTGGCCTAATTTTCTCTCTTCAGCGTCATTGCCCCACTACCTGGCAAAACTAAAGCTCAAGTGACTTGTCACATTCAGAACATGCCTCTACCTCTCTGTACATGTTACTTCTCCTCCCCATATCCCCAACCTTCTCCATCCTTCTGGGTTTAGGTCTCTCCTTGTGTTGGGTCTCTTCCTGGGTGTTCCCACTGTGTGTGCTTTGTAAGCTTACTGAGGGCAGGCACTGTGTTCTGGAACGGGAGTTCATCCACAGTGGGTGCTTAGTAAATGTTTTGTGATGACCATTGTTGCTGGTGTATTTACAATATGGCAAAGGAATAGCTGCCACCAATACAGCGGGTTTTAACAGGTGCTTGCCCTTTTACCATCTGTCTCTAATCCTTTGCACTTGCCTGCTGCTGGCAAAACAATCTAAAGTAGGTTCCGCCTCCCTCATGAAGCCTTCCTTGTCTTCTGCACTCCTGCCAGGGGTAGGATTTCTTTTGCCTTTTGCCTTTGTTTACATTTTGCTTATGGCCCTTACTTCATTGTAAGTTGTATTATAACATAGACAATGAACTTGCTCCTCACACTTCTCCCCCACATAGTGAATTATATACTGCTTTAAGACTGGTTCCTAGCTGATCGTGGTATATCTCCTACAGTACTTATCACTTTCTTGTACAAAAGCATCCCCTAAATGTTGAATTGTTTCAGCTTCTTACAAATTATAAATAACTTAATCTTTAGAAAAGGACATTCCTTTAGATGATAGTAAAATGAAGCAGGATTGTGGGAAATCATTAAATGCTGTGGTGTGCGTCAGGTCAGCAAAGGTTTATTAACTGCTTATGCTGTCCCAGGGGCCAGTGCCTCCCTGTCCTCCTGTCCCTGGAATGTGAGACACCATGGTGAGCAAGACACACAGGGCCTTCCTGGAGTTTAGGATACAGTGACCTGACAGACTGGGTCAGCTCCTCTGTCCCCTCCTCACAGCAGTGTGGCTTGGGTGGTTATTCCAGCTCACTAAGCCTTGGGTTGCTCCAGTGTAACAGGAGACTGACAACCTAGTTGTGCGGGTCCATCAGGAGCAGTCCTGGCCAGGTGCACTGATGGCTCTCAGCAGGAGTGGCTGGTCAGACTAATAGCTGTGTGCTTCAGCAGTGGTCAGTTGGAGAAATTATTAGTTTGACTTCAGTCCTGTGTTTAAGCTTGTTCTTAACCAATTTATTTCCATGTTTAAGGGAAATCCTAGACATGATTGTGTTGAAATACAAATCATCACTACAAAAACTCTCATTGGATAGGCATTAAATATTAGATAGTAGAACAAAAAGGCAGGACTTTGATGGAGCTGTAGAATAAAATTTAAATTCTGTGTTTTTTAACAGTATGGAATATTTACCTATATGATTTTATTATTGGATTTATAATTTTTTAAAAGGTCAAAAGAAATAGCTTGTTGACTTTTAAATAAACATCATCAGACAAGGGCTAGGGAACCAAGTAAATGTAGCCACCTGCCAATTTCTGTGTTCTTTTTTTGTATAAAATCATCCAGGTTCCTGCAGAGTAGGAATCTCAGCCTACTGCCTACACCACAGAAAAGCTGCTTTCTGGGGCTACTGGTTTATACTCATACATATGTAAATAAACTTCATAGTGTCGATATTATTGACTGTAGGTTGCAGCAGAATTCTTTGTATATGGATATCTATACTGAAGCCCAGTAGTGGTGTGAGGCTTGGGGATGCAAGCCAGTTCCTGGCCACTCTCATGAGGCAGGGGCACATTATGGGTATGCACGGCACATACCAATAGCACCAGTCTTCTACCAGCCTGTCCTTTTGGCATATGGATCTAGCTTTCTGGTTTATCACTTTAACTGGAATCTGTGGACTTAGCAGAAGACTGGTCCATTTCTTCAGGAATTTTTGAAGTGATCATTTTGAGACAGTACACCCATCTCTGGTTGAGATAGCTAGGCATAAACTGGTTCCACAGGAAGCAAGCTGATGAGAAGCATATAGGGCTATAGTTTTACTATGGCTAGCAATAATGTATACATTCTTTTCCCCACAGGTGGTTATTTCCTAATCCAGTCCCTTAAAATGTGGTCTTGTGGGCCTCAAAATTCCTTCCTGTTATAATGGTCTTGTACCACTGAAATATATTTGCATTTTTTGTGTCTTGCTTAAGTTCAGAACTTGTTCAAACTGAGTTTTTCAACTTATAGCCACATTGTGTTATATACCAGTAAAGTTGAAACGCTATTAAGTGAGCTATGTCTTGAATAATTTCAGTAAGAATGCACATTCATTCTGTTTTTCTTTTAAGGAATCTGACAACTCTACCAGGTCTTCGGAATATTGTATGACACTACATCATGAGTGACAGTAAATGTGATAGTCAGTTTTACAGTGTGCAAGTGGCAGACTCAACTTTCACTGTCCTAAAATGTTACCAGCAGTTGAAACCAATTGGCTCTGGAGCCCAGGGTATTGTTTGGTAAGTATGGTGTGTTTTAATAGTGTGGATTGAGTGTTTGCTGTAATAAAAAGTAAAACTAAGTTGTCAGCATTTAGAAACACTGATGATAAAAAATACTCTGTTATAGGTTTTTGAGCTAAATTGAATCAACCTCTTGCTCTAGCTATATGTAGTCAGGTTGTAGGATACAAACCCAAATTCTTAGAATGCTGCATAAATTTAAATAGGTAACAATTTTTCTTTTCCTTTGTTTCTTTTTTTCTTTTTCTTTCTTTTTTTCTTTTTTCTTTTTTGTTTTGTTTTTTTTAATTTTCCCTGTCATTATATCAGAGTGATAGGTATGACAGTGAGTTGTAACAGAAATTTGGAGTTTTATTCATTTCTTCATCATGGCCACCTTTTCCCCCCCTCCCCCTTTTATTCCCAATCACTCCTATTCATTTCTAGGCGCCATCATTGCAGTGCCTTGCCATTCATTGGCAGGATGAGGCCAGTCAGTGTCATTATCACTCCATGGATTAACCAGGAAGGGATGCTGTGTGAGGGGTTGGGCTGGCCGTCTCTTCCCTGGTGTCTCACTTCAACTATGTGTCCAGCCCAGGACGTCAGAACCGTTAGTTTGACCCTGAACCTTAGTCTCTTGCATGGTAAGACAGTCAGCTGCCGCGACATCACTGGCCAGCTAAAGGTAAAGTTTTTCACATGTTTTCTAGACTACAGTTATCAGCACCTTCCAAACTTTTTATCCCTTATTTTTCTGGGCAAAGCTTTTTTTTTTTTTTTTTTTTTTTTTGTCAATAAAAACAAGATTATCTTTGCATCTAGAAGAAACTGTAAGGAAGCTAAACATCTAATGTTTACAGCTCGTAGGCAGAGGAAATTCAAGATAAACAAAAACTCTTCTGGATGTTCTGGTAGAGGAGTTTATGTTTTTATGTAGAGATTTTGAGCTTAGAGAATCTTCATCAGTGGTTTTTAACTGATCCTCTGTTACAAGACATATGATCAGGGAAATCAATTGTTCTTTGGCCTCGGTGTCTGAAGCCCCTGAGAGCTAAGAGAAGATGGCAGTCCAGAGCTTCTGAGAAAAGCTAATGAGGGGGAAGAGGCTGTTTGGAAGGAATACCTAGCTTGTATTTAAAATAGTGGAGATCTTAACTTCCAAATGATAATGTGCTATGTTGTTACTTAAATCCAGTGTGCCAAGAGAACTTTTATAGTCAATGGATGGTTCAAATTAGGATACTTGGATTTTAATAAAAAGTTGTAAGAAGTAAAACATTCTTTTGATTTAGAGTCTATCTCTTACTTGGAATTAGATGGTAATTCGACCTAGCTAATTTGGTGAGAAAGAGACAGGGAGAAAAAGAAAGAAGGGAGGGAGAAGTGGGAAATATCAAAGGTCTTGGGGGAATGTTTATGGCTGTGGACAGGCAGTCATTTAAAACATGGGCTTCATTTTTTATTGGCTTGTCATTCACTTGTTTCTGAAGGTTAGTCATAATGTGAATAGTGTATATTATCTAATCACTACGAGCTCTGCCATGACCCTCACAGTATAAATGGTGAGATTAAGAACTAGGAAGGTTCATTGACTTCTCCCCATCTCACAGGGTGTTTGTGGTAAGCCTGGGACCAGAACTCAGCTGTTGGCCTTTGGGGATCTTATTGCTTAAACTGAGAAAAGGCTTGTTGATGACTTTGAACCACTGATACTTTTTGATTTGACCAGGATTCTGACCTAACCTCTGTTTAGAATCTTACTTTAGAATCTTAAAGTACTAATCTTAGTACAATTCCAAACAGAGGTTAGGTCAGAGTCCTGCCCTATGTCTTCATAAAGCTCTAATTTAAATAGAAGATCAACTAGTTGTGTAGTGTATTACTATTATGATATTTTATTTCTCCAAAATGTAAGACCACACATGGCCCCTGTATCATTATTTATAATGGATATCATAAAGATATTCATTAAATACCTATTTGAAAATTCTCAGTTAATTGTATTTGTCTCTATAAACAACTGTCATGTTCAAGAACAGTTTTAATTTTTATAGCTATAACTGATATTCACTTTTATGGTATCTTTCTATCTTATGTTCTATTAGGGAAAGTAAACACATTATAAGTGATTTTAGCCTCCTTTTTCTCTTTCTGTTTTGTGTCCATCCTTCACCAGGCTATGAGACACCAAGTAGAGTTGGGAAATAATCTGGGAATGGCACATTTCTGTTTTTAAAAAAGTTTACTTTTTCTAAAAATAAACTTAACAATAGATTAGTTATTACTTTGACAACAGGAATTGGATTTTTTATCATATTCCTTATTAAAATATTTCCATTATACAGTTAATTGATGATCTGAAACTTCCTTTGGTCATTATTGTACTTTAAAATCATCTGTTAGCGATCCTTTGAGAGTGTGGTAGGCAGAATAATGGCTTCACCAGAGATGTCCACATCCTGATCCCTGGAACCTGTGAATGTGTTAGTTTACATGACAAAAGGAATTTTGCAGATGTGATTAAATTAATGATCTTGAGGTAAGAGGATTATACTGGACTAGCCAGTGGGTCCAGTGTAATCACAAGGGTTCTTTTAAAACAGAGACAAGAGGATGATAGTCAGAGAAGTGATGACAAAAGCAGAATTTGCAGTGATATGGGGCCACAAGCCAAGCCAAGGCATACAGGAAGCCTCTAAAAGCTGGAAAAGGCAAGGGAACAGATTTTCCCCTAAAGCCTCCAGAAGGAACGCAGCCCAGCTTACATCTTGATTTTAGTCCCATAAGACCCATTTTGGACTTCTGACCTGCAGAACTGTAAGATAACAAATTTGTATTGTTTTAAATCGATGAGTCTGTCGTAATTTGTTACAACAGCAATAGGAAACTAATACAGGGGGCATGTGTGTTTTTGAGAAATAAAATATCATAATAGCAACAGTGTATGGTTTATACAACTAGTTAATCATCTATTTAAATTAGAGTTTTTTGAAGACAGAGGGCAGATAAACTAAAGTGTAGGTAGGGCCAGTGACTTGTACAGGATTAAATGGAAGAGCTGGCACCAGAATAAAATATTCTGACTCCTAATTTTAAATTGTTTTTACAATTGTCTTTGATTTGTTTGTTTCTATATTTTTGTTTATTAAAAAATATTAGTAAAATTTATTAAGAAATAAGTTTTTAAATGTTTATCATTTTGAAGTATTCATAAATATCAACTAAGTTATATAATAAAATTCAGTAATTACAGAATTTTGAAGCTGTAGTGGGGAAAATGTGTGTACATTTATTTTATGTATACAGTTTTCTCCTAAAATCCCAATTTGTTCAACCAAAATAGTAAAGGTTATTTATTTTAAGAAACAGTTCTATGAAGTGTTCAACCTTTAAAAAAAAATGTGTTTAATATTAAGTTAGGCAGAACTTAGAAGTAACAATTACTTCTAAGGAGTAACTTTAACATGAAATAATCGGTATAGCTCTTATTCCTTTTTGTTTCCTCTAGTTCTATACAAGCATGATCATTGGCCTGTTCTTAACACTGTTCATAAAAATAAATAAAAACATCATAATGTCCACAACAAAATTTCTGTGATAAAGGAGATACATGGTATAAAGCATAGGATGGCTGTGATTTAGGAGACTTCAGTTCTGAACCCAGCTCTGATCCTCATAGTAGTAGTACTTTATGACCTTGGGCAAATCACTGTGTCTTTATGGGCCTTAATATTTTCACCTCTAAAATCAGTGGTTTGGAACTTCTGATTTAAGATGGTGGATCAAACAACTAAACAAAGAGAACAAGAGGGCATTAATAAGTGAGTGAGAATTTTAACAAATTTATGAAATATAAAAAGTAGTTGGAATCATGATATAGGTAAAACAGCAGAGGAAGTAAAAACAAGTAGACAAGACATTTGCAACAAGGAAGGAACTTATGTATGGGAGAACCTCAAAGAGGCTGTGGGTTAGAGATGACAAGTACAGAAATTGAGGATGAAATGAGTGGTTAATAGTAGGGGGGTTAATTAAAAGTGTGACTGTGAAATAACTGTGCCAGTTTGCTCCCAACATTCCTACCCCCTCCCCCATGCTCAGAATTTACCCCTAGACAGTTAGTAAGTTAGTGAAGAGTTATTAGGTCAGGATCCAGGAAAGGACAGAAGCCTAGTGAAGGAAGTCTAGTGAAGGGAGCCCAGCATTTGGGGCTGTCTTTCCCTTGGGGGCATTTGAAAATTCTGGAAGAGGCAGTTGAGAGATTGAGTAGTGCAACAGTTTTAGAAGTGTGAGGTCCAGCACACAATTAAAAATAACTAGGCACTCAAGGAGATTAAGACTACATGAACAAAATCCAGCAGACACAACAGACAAAATAGATGCACAGGAAATATTAACATGATTACATCCAAATTTTTAAATATCTATGATGTTATTTATGTTCAAGGTGATAAAAAGCAAGATGAACAATTTTGGTGGAGACATGAAAACTTTAAAGAAAAAGAACTAAACGGAAATTCTAGAACTAAAACCTGTAGTAACTGAATTATGAACTTAATGAATGTGTTAACAGCATATTAGGTGTAACTGAAGAGAGAATTAGTAACCTGGAAGATTAGATTAGTAAAAAAATATCCAGAATGAAATCTGGAGAGACAAAAGAATTAAAAAATCCAGAAGAAAGAATGTATTAGTTTTCTATTGCTGCATAACAAATTACCACAAACTTAATCATTTAAAAGAACATCCATTTATTATCTCATAGTTATGTAGGTCAGAACTCTGGGTGGGCTTGCCTGGGTTCTCTGCTCAGCCCCTCACAAGGATGAAGTCAAGATGTTGTCTGGGCTGGGCTCTTAAATGGAGTCTCTGGGGAAGAATCTGCTTCAAGCTTACTCAGGTGGTTGATAGAACCTACTTCTTTCGAGCTCTAGGTTTGAGGTCCGCAGTTCTTTGCTCTCTGTCAGCCAGGGGCCAAACTCTGTTCCTAGAGGCTGCCCATTTTCTTTCTCAAGTGACCTTCTCCATCTTAAAGGCAGCAGTGGCATGCCCATTCCTTCTCATGATTCAGATCTCTCTGACTCCCCCTCTTCCCATCAGCCAAAGTAAACTCTGCTTTTAAAGTGCTCTTGTGATTACATTAGGCCTACCTGGATAATCTCCCTTTTGTTAAATTAATAAGTATGCTTAGCCCCTTTGCAGGACACAGGGTCAATATACCAAAAAAAAAAAAGAAGAAGAAAAAAAAGTAATCAATTGCAATTTTTATATACTGGCAGCATAGATAAAATGAAAATTGAAAAGGACATTTAAAATAGGATAAAATTTTTTTAATTATCACACATGTAGGGAAAATATCTAGCAAAATGTGAAAGAACTTTAAAAACTAAAAAATGTTAGAAAAAAGAAAACTTAAATAATAATGGGATATATCATGTTCATGAATTAGAATACTTAATACTATAAGGATATCAGTTTTCAAATTTGCAGATTAATTGAAATCTAAATCTGTCTTTTTTCAAACAAAATGGACAAGCTGATTATAAAATTTATGTGTAAAAATAAAGGTCCTAGAATGATCAAGGTATCCTTTAAGAAAAAGGGAAAGGGACTCACTCTGCCAGATATGAAGACTTACTAGAAAACCGTGGTGGTTAAGATGGGGCGGTGTGGGTGCAAGGAGAGACAGTAGACCAGTGGAACACATAAGGAACCTAGAAGCAGAACCACACACATAGGGGCTTCTGACTTATGACAGTGGTGGCCTTACACAGCAGTGGGCAAAGGACAGTCTTTTAAATAACTGGACATATGAATATTCATATGGAAAAAAGTAAAATTTGACCCCCACTTCACATTATACATAAAAATCAGTTTCAGTGGAATTGCTCTAAATGTGTAAGGTAAAACAATAAAACTATTTGAAGATAATATAGGAGTATTTCTTCATTATTTTGGGGGTAAGAAAGGATTTCTTTAAACAAGACATGAAAAGCATTTATTACAAAAGGAAAGATCAATAGATTTGTATTAAAGTTAAGAACTTCTGTTTATTAAAAAAAAGCCATCATCAAGAAACTGAAAAAACAAGCATAGAATGTGAGAAGATATATGACTGAACAAAGTCTCTTATTTAGAGTATACAAGGGATTTCATCAGTAAGATAAAGACTGACAACCAGATAGAAGATAGTTTGTCACAAAAGAGGATATCCAAATAACCGATTATCAGAGGAAGAGGTGCTGGATGGCTTTATTCATTAGGGACGTGCAAATTAAAATGACAATGAAATACTACTGTAGACTAAGCAGAATGGTTAAAAACTAAACAACTGATAATGCCAAATATTGATGAGGATGTGGAACAGCTCACAGACCTCTCTCAGATGTTGACCTTTCATGCACTGCTGGTGGGCTTAGAAATTGGTAGAACCACTTTGGAAAACAGTTTGGCATTATCTACTAAAATAGAATACAGTAGTCCCCTCTTATCTGCAGTTTTGCTTTCCACGGTTTCAGTTACCTGTGGTCAACTGTGGTTAGAAAATAGGTGTATACAGAACAAAAAATATTTTGAGAGAGACCACATTCACATAACTTTTATAACAGCATATTGTTATTATTGTTCTCGTTTATTAGTTATTGTTGTTAATTTCTTACTGTGCCTAATTTTATAAATTAAACTTTATCTTAGATATGTATGTGTGCATATAGGAAAAAACAGGTGTATATAGTGTTTAGCACTATCTGCAGTTTCAAGCATTAACTGTGGGTCTTAGAATGTATCCCTGCAGATAAGGGGGGACTACTATATATACATTTCTACTCTTAGCTATCTACTCATCAGAAATGCATACATAGTGGACCCAGATTCATGTACCAGAATGTTTATGACAACATTTTTGTAATCACTTGAAAACTAAAAGCAACCAAAATAGATATCAACATTATGTGATAATTCATGCAAAGGAATATTATAAGCAATAACAAAAAAAAAAAAAGAATGAGTTATAACTACCTACAACAACAACGAATGAACTTGCAATGTTGAGCGAAAGAATTCAAACACAAGATTCCAAAAACCTGTCAAAAATAAACGAGGGTGGCTTGAGGATGCATGTGTAGCTGGTAAAAGCAAGGAAGTGATTATCATAAAAGTCAGAAGTAGTTATTATCTTGGGTGGACTGCCTGGAGTGATTAGTTGGGGATGTCAGAGGGGCTTTTGGGATACTGACAGAACATGACTGTGATAGATCATTGAGCTGAGGAACAAAGAAAGAAGCAAAATGGATGAGTATTAGGAATAAGCCTTCTCACAAACAACACTTAATGTTAGAAATCAGGGGAGCAATGCCTTTAAAGTCTCAAGAGAAAATTGATTTTGAACTTAGAAGACAATCTATCAATCATGGGTGAGGGCAGACTAAGATCATTTATCTTCCCTGAACTTTTTCTGAGGAAATTCCTTGAGGACATACTCCAACACGAAAGACAATACAATATCATGTAATATGAGAAAGTGGAGGGAGGCCAGTGAAAAGAAATCCCAGGAGAATAGCTGTGTAGCAGGCTTTGAAAGAAGCTCCAAGAAAAATGTCTTCAGAAAGAGTGGAATAGATTGCAAGCAATAGATAATGTGAGTAAGAAGCTAGGAAGTACTGGTGATAGGCTAAAAAAGGTATAATTTTCTTCTCTTAATAAGACAAAAAAAGGTTTATTAGAAACTTGTGGGGGGAAATGCTAGAAAAAGTCGTGGTCCGAATATAAACCAAATTTAAAAGGACATGATGTTACATCAAGAAAAGAGAATCCATTTGCCCTTGATGCTGGAAACAATCTCATTCTCTTATGAGTGGCAGCAAAGGTCATGTTGTCTTTAGAAAATGAAATGTAATCCCAGCTTTGCAATTAGTAATAGTTACATGTGCACACACATACATACACTCTATGTATTGATTTTCAACTTTTAGACACATCCTAAAGAAGAAACACATAAGACTTAATTGTAAATAATAAATAAACTGTAAAGCTTGACCATGTAAGACAGAAGTTTGGAGGAAAAGAGAGGAGGGTAGAGAGATGGAAGACAAAGGGGATGGAATATAATAGTCTCATTTTATATCCTGGGAAGTCAAGAGGTTCCTTTGAAAGTTGGTGGAACAAGAAATTCAGGCATGCTAAATTTACAAAGGTAACCAAGGTAAAACCTAAAACTAACCTGAGAGCAAAAAAACTGGGAGGTGTTGGGGATTTCAAGTATGTGGTTAACTCTTTAGTTTTCATAATGGGAGTAAATAGATTAATTCTAAAGTTGATAAATGACAGCTGGCTGGTTAGCTTACTCGGTAGAGCAAGGTCTAGGGTTTGGAACCCTGTACCGGCCAGCCACTGCCAAAAATTAATAATAAATAATAATGATGATGATAGTAAAGTTGATAATGAAGAAATTGTTATAAAAATATATTCTTTGGAGTTGAAAAGTGGCCACAAAACCCAAACCAGGAATAACTGAAGATAGTTGCTCCTGGAATTGGAACTAAGAATGTGGAATCATGTGTCTACCCAGATGTTTAGAATTGGTCCATTTGGCTCATTTTAGACAAAAACTTTTTTTCAATTGACAAATAAAAATTGTGTATATTTATCACATACAACATGTTTTGAAATATGTATACATTGTGGAATGGCTCTATCGAGTCAATTAACATATGTATTACCTGACTTTTTGTGCGTGGTGAGAACACTTAAAGTCTTAGCAATTTTCAAGAACACCATACATTTTTATTAAGTATACTCACCATGTTGTACAATAATAGATCTCTTGAACTTATTCCTCCTGTCTAACTGAAATTTTGGATTAAAACTTTTGAGACCAAAAAGGTGTCTGTTTTCAAATTCTTGAGTCTGAGAAATAGGTACAAACACATACATGTGTACAGGTACATTAACTAATGATTTATTTTACAATAGATTTATCTTCAACATTTTATAATTCCTATGAATGGTACATTTGCTTATGGGCATGTGGATTTACATATGTGTATGCATGTGCACAAAATGTAAACTGAATTAAAATGAAATTTAAAATAACATGAAGTTTCTAATAATTCTTAACCAAATGTTACAGAAGATAGCCTTCAACTTAAAAACAGATTAATTAAGTTAGAGTTGTTTGGCAAAGACATTATTAATAGAAGAGAGTAAGTGTTAACAGTGTTATAAACTTAATAGAATTAATAAATAGAAACAGTATTTAAAATGGTGCTTGTTTTCTCAGGTGGTCTTTAGCAGCTTTTAACCCCTGATGAATAGTCAAAAGGTAATAATATTAATGGTGCTATAAGTACTGCATAGTTAGAAATCTGAAAATGTGTAATCAGGCTACTCAATTTTTTATGTCTATTTTCTGGAGGAAAATGAACCCTAAATTTCAACTGGGAACTTGAGATGCTGACTAGATTTTATTCTTACTATAATAGGAGGAGGTATTTTTAGTAGAATTTCACATATAGCAATTGCTTACATTAGGGATTTGGTATCTGGGGAATTTACCATGAGCTGAGATTTTGGCTTCTGTTTTCTTTTTACATCCTTTTGTTTTGGAAAAACACAATCAATCAAGATTATTATATTTTTCTCATGAGTTCAACCATTTCTGCTGCTGTGATACTTCAAAATATATTTACATTTTAATCTGTGATAACAGTGACTTTTTTCCCTAACTTCTTGACATGTTTAGACTGCAGATTTCATTGGTCTTATATGCTCTGTATTAAATGACCCGATTCTGAACATAATGATCTCAACTAATATAATGAGAATTCAATGTGCAAAGGATTGCTGAATACCGTCTTAACTGCAGCTGTGCTTCTGCAAAGAAGTTAGTCCATCCTGCAATCTTAGCAACTCGTTTTGCTCTTCATATGTAGAATTACTTTGAATAGAAAGGAAACAAGCAGAAAGATTTTTCCTTATTTGTTATTCATTAAAAAGATAATACATTGAATGTACATTCTGCATTGCTATATTTTCCAAAACCATTCTAATGGAGTGTTTATTATATTTCCTAATTATAGTGCTGCTTTTGATACAGTTCTTGGAATAAATGTTGCAGTCAAGAAACTTAGCCGTCCTTTTCAGAATCAAACTCATGCAAAGAGAGCTTATCGTGAACTCGTCCTCTTAAAATGTGTCAATCATAAAAATGTAAGTTAGGTATATATTTCCTCTGTGTGCTTTGATGTTGTCAATGGTGTTATAATCTTCAGGGTCTTTTGGACATACATTGAGTTCAGACCTAGGACAAACTAATGATTAAAATGGCTATTAAAATGGTTATATTTTATTGATAAAATTCTTAATTATCGTTGGGGTAGTTGAAGTTAGAAAGTGGTGTCATGGTCTAGAGGAATTTAGATCACTCAGTTATGGTAGGAATGTCAGTTAATCCTGTAACCATTTGGTTTCCACTGTTTCTGTTTCTATAAAATAGGAAAAAATATTGACCTAACAAAGTGAGAGCCAACTAAATAATTTTTGATAAACATTATTCTACAAGTAGCTTTTTACCTTGCATATGGATGAATTATAGATGAATTTTTGTATATCTCTCCGTTTTGTGGGAGGGTTTTTTGGCAGCTAGCAGGTATAAGGATCCGAACACTTGACCTTGGTATTACCAGGTGGCGTTCTAACCAACTGAGCTAAGAGGCCAGCCCTGTCATCTCAGTTTTAAAAACATGTTATTAGATGCTATTACATTCAGGATAGCTGTACTTGTCATCTCCATGTCTTAAAGAAAAATAATATGTCTCTAGAAACCACATTGTATGTCCTACTAGTGGTCTCTGAGCATTATTTTGATAACCTTGCCATGTTATGAAATCATAAAATGTTAAATGTGGAAGGGGCCTTGGGATCAACTCATGTGACCCCTTTTTTTCAGAGAGGGGATGAATATTTAAGATTATGCTAAACTCTATATGGTTCCTTTTGCTTTAACATTTATGCTGGATCTTTCTCATGTAGGAACATTAAATACGAAACTAAAATAGGTTCATTCTTTTGAGTCTGTGGTTTGAGTTGGTTTCAATTTCTCAATTTTACTTATTTTAAAATTTTTTTCAGGTTACAAAAAAATATGTGGTTATTTTTAAAAATTAAAACAATATAAACAAGAAAGCAAAAATCCACGAATCTCACCACCCACAGATTACTAGCAGTAACATTTTAGTGAGCATTCCTGTGCATATGTGTGCACAGAAGCAGAAACGAGATCAATTATGTTAGTCTTCATCCTCCTTTTTTTCCTTTGTGGAATGTTGGTACAGCTCATATACTTCAATGAGCATAGATATATACCATGATTTAAATGGCTGTGTAGTACAGGTACACAATAACTTATTTAACAGGCCACTTATTGTTGGATATACTGTTTCCAATTTTTTGCTATTACAAACAACATTGCAGTGAATATCCTTATAGATGAATTTTTGTATACTTGTCCAGGTGAAGTTTCTTGGTCAATATTGCTGGGTCAAAGAGTGCTTCTGGTTTTAATATGTGCTGACAAGTTGACCTTAAGGAAAACTGTCAGTTTTACACTTTCATTAAGAATATTTGAGAATGTCTTTTACTTCAAAATCACCCAGCCCTACATATTGTTGATTTTTTGTTTTACTTTTGCCAATCCAATAGATGACAAATGATATCTTACTTTTATTTCTGAGGTTGAATTTCTTTCCATATGTTTATTAGTCATTTTAAAAATTTTATTGAGAATTTGCTTTTCATGGCCTTTGTCCATTTTTCTCTTGGCCTCCTGGTCTCTTTCTTTCTTTCTTTCTTTTTTTTTAAAAGGTGACCAGTAAGGGGATCTTAAC
This sequence comes from Cynocephalus volans, assembly GCF_027409185.1. Lineage (NCBI taxonomy): Eukaryota > Metazoa > Chordata > Mammalia > Dermoptera > Cynocephalidae > Cynocephalus > Cynocephalus volans. The sequence goes on along the minus strand of NC_084461.1, from coordinate 159,984,569 downwards.
CCTTGACTTGGTGTTGTCAGCACCACGCTCTCCCAAGTGAACTAACCGGCCATCCCTATATAGGGATCCGAACCTGCGGCCTTGGTGTTATCAGCACCACACTCTCCCAAGTGAGCCATGGGCCAGCCCCTCTGGTCTCTTTCTTTTGCATTTGTAGGAAGTTTTGTGTGTTAAAGTTATCAACCCTTACTTTTAAAATTTATTTTTGTTTTTGTATTCAATGTAATTAAATATCCTAGGTTTCTTGTCATGCTTTAAAAAGACTATTTTACACAAGGATTATATAAGTGTTTATCTATATTCTAATGTTTTACAGTTTCATGTTTTAGATTTAAATCTTTGTTCCATTTCCCATTTATCTTGGGGTAAAGACTGAAGTATGGACGCAGTTTTATTTTTTTCCTTGGCTAGACAGTCACTCCAATCTTATATAGTGAATAATTCATCCTTCCCTTGGTCATTTGAAATGATTAAAGATGTGTGTTTGATGCTCAAAGCAATGCAACTCAGTGTTTACAACCATGGAGTGCCAGATGAAGGCCTGTGATGGGGTCAGCTCTTTAACCCTCTTTAAGTAAATATATACAGCATGCTATGAGGTGGCTTATCTTCATCACACCACACATGAGCTTAGCCTTCATATTTCAGAACTTTTTAGAAATTTGTTCATAGTGTATAAGTTTTCAGAGTTAAGATATTGCTTTATTTAGTGTTTTTCCACCCATAATTTCTAATCTTTTCTGTTCAGAGCCAAAAAGACATTACGAGAGTACTTCAACAAGTTCATGGAAAAATAGAATTAAAATATAGTACAAATCTTTCCGTGAAAGATTTTTTGAAGACCTCTCATATGTGTTTAAATCCTGTAATGATAATTTAAGTTACTAGGGACACATAAAAGTGATTTGATTTAAAGTACATCTTATTTTCAATCGATGTTTAACTTTTTTCAAATGCCATATAATAGAATGTTTTGGTAAAAGCAATAATAATGATAAATACTGAGCTCTGCTGTGATTTTTTTCCCAGTTTTACTACATTTTAATGTTAAACTTAATTTTTATAGTCAAGTAGAGTTATCTAACATGCTAAGGTATAATTTTTTCTTTTCAGATAATTAGTTTGTTAAATGTGTTTACACCACAAAAAACTCTAGAAGAATTTCAAGATGTGTAAGTATCATTTTTATTTAGTAATGCACTATGCATCAAAGACTGAAAATTTAGAAAAGGAAGTAACTGCCTTTTGTGCTTAGGATATATAGGTGGCAATTAATTTTTAATGATATCATAGATACTTTTCTCTGTGGAAGAGAAATATTAAGAAAAATGGATAGTAATATTCAGTTATTTGTGCCTAGAGGGTTATTATCTCCATAACAGATAAAGGATGACTGAAAAGGATTCTTCAGAGCAGGCAGTGACTATCGATGCCACTGCTCTGTTTTATTGAACTACAAAATGTTTTTCTCCAGTACCTAGTCGCCAGTATTGTAGGGTTCAGGTGTTTGTAAGTATCATTTGAAATGATTAAGTCATTAAATTTGTGTCCAGAACCTTAAATAGAATTAACTTACCAACTCACAGTGAAATAGAATATTAATTTATCATATTGGGGCATGGTGTCCAACTTCATCCTAAATTTATTGGTGTAGTCAGTCATCCAACAAGTATTTGATTGCTCACTGTGTACTAGGCACTCTCTTGAACTTGGTATATGTTAGTGACCAAAACAGCCCAAAATCCCTTTATTACTTAGGTGATAAACTCCCTCCTAGAGACTGCCAGGGAAGAGAGACAATAAACATAATAAAGAAGGAAAGAATGTAGTTCATTAGTATATGGTCAGTGCTGTGGACAAAGAGTAGAGTGGGGTCAGGGATCAGAAGTGCTGGGGTTGGGAGTCAGGCTGCAATTTTAAATAGGGCAGTTGGAGAAAGACCTCAGTGAGTTGGTGACATTTGAAGGAAGCTTTAAAGTAGGTAAGGGAGTTGGTCCTACAAATATTTGGGGGAAGGTGGAATGGAGATAGGAGAAACAGACAGTGCAAAGGAGTGGCAGTGGGAGCATACGTGGTGTGTTCTAAGACCAGCAAAAGCCTGGTGTGGCTGGAGTGGAGGGAGCAGGGGAAGGAGAAGAGGGTGGGATCAGAGAAGTGATGGGTGGGACACTGCAGGGACCTCTAAGCCTTTGTAAGGATGTCCTTTTGCTCTGAGGCAAGTCAGAGTAAGATTTACAGCAGAGCAGTGAGCTCACCTGACTTACGTTTTAAAAGAATAACTCTGGTTCTTGGGGTGGGAACCCACAGAAGGGACACAGAAGACGAGTTAATTAACAGAGGCTACCGCAGCAATTCAGGTGAGAGCTGATGGTAGGTCTGTTAGGACCAAAGGATAATAGTGAGGGTGAAGGGAATAAATTGTATGCTGAACTGTTCCAAAGATAGAGCCACAGTATTTGCTGATAGATAGGACAGGTGGTGAGTGAGAGGGGAGCTGAGGCCTGAGCACCTGAAGGATGAAGGAGCTCTCAGCTGAGAAGAGGAAGGCTATGAGAAGAGCAGATTAGGAGTGGAATCAGGAGTTCAGATTTGGACGTGGACTTCAAGCTGTCTAATGGACATTCAAGTGGAGCTGTGAAGTAGGCAGTTAGATAAATTAGCCTGGAGTTCAGGAGAGAGCTCTGGGTTGAGGGTAGGAATTTTGAAGTTGACAGTATATAGATTGTATTTAAAGCCGTGAGACTGAAGATCACCAAGAAAGTGAGTGTAGTTAGAGAAAGGAAGAAGGCCAAGGACCGAGTGCTGGGCACTCCGACAGTAAGTAGGGACAGTCAGGATTGTAGGATTGGCCATTGGATTTAGCATCATGGAAGTCATCAGTGACCTTGAGGAGGACAGTTTCAGCAGAGTAGTGGGGGCACAAGCCTGACAGTGGGATTAAGAAAAAAAGAGAAAAGAACTGGAGATGGCAAGTCTAGACACCTCTTTGGGGAGTTTTGCTTGCAAAGGGAGCAAAGAAAATGGGGTGATAGCTGGTGAGGGAAGTGGGGTCAAAAGTTTTCTTTTTTATTGTAATTGTTGTTGTGTGATCACTTTTTTAAAAATATAGACTTCATTTTTAGAGCACTTTCAGTTTCACAGCAAAATTCAGTGGGACGTACAGAGTTTTCCCATATACTCTCTTCCCCCACACATGTAGGGCCTCCCCATTATCAACATCCCCCACTAGAGTGGTACATATGTTACAGTTGAACCTGTAACAGCATGGTTTGTATGCTGACTGATCCAATGGCAGCAAATTTAAGTAGAGGAACTTGAATTATGAGATTCTGTTTATTACGATGTAAAAGTTGTTTTGTTTTTAACTTGAAAGACATTGGGTAAGTTAGTTGTTTTTATATTCTTTGGAAAATTTTTACAAAGTTCCGTTATATATTTGCTTCTTTTTGAGACACCTTATAAATACATAGAGAAGACAAGTTATCTTTTTACTTTAGCTAGTGTTGTGATTAGATAATAAGTTGTTATTGTTTCATAGAAAATTCCAGTTTAATACCCATAAAGGAATTCTGGATAATTTTCATGCACATGGCTGATGTTTTTTTTCCTGCACAGGTATTTGGTTATGGAATTAATGGATGCTAACTTATGTCAGGTTATTCATATGGAGTTGGACCATGAAAGAATGTCCTACCTTCTTTACCAGATGCTTTGTGGTATTAAACATTTGCATTCAGCTGGTATAATTCACAGAGTAAGTAGTGATATCATATTAATTTTTAAAATCATAATCATTTGGTTGTCATAATTCTCAATATACAAAAGAATATTAAGATATTTTTAAAAATTTGTCAGGGTTGAAAATCCAAATAAATTATGGAATTGTGTTGTGTTTCAAAATAGAGAAAAATTGCAAAAGTAGGACAAATAACTCCCAAGTACCATTTACTATACCTAGATTTACCTACTGTTAATGTTTTTGTCATATTCGAAATCCCATTTTTAATGAGAAAGAAATTTAGATTTGTGGTGGGGGAAAGTTAGAGGCCAAGTAGTAAATGAGACAGATGCTTGAGAATTCTTTTTTTTATTTTTTTATTTTTTATTTTAACTTCTCAATATACATTATAGTTGATTTTTGTGACTCTTTACCTGTTCGTCTTTCCTCCCTCCCTCTCTCCCTTGTCCCCCTTGAGAACTCTTACTTAAATTATGTACCCAATATCCATTTCTCATATCATAAAATTTTGCCAATACAGCATCCGTGTCTCACTGATGGGAGCAGCATCACTCTTTACCCTGTGCTTTGGGAGTGGCCCTGGGTGAGCTCCTTGACTAGGCTGAGGCTGGGTTTTGAATGATGGTGTTGCCTGTACTGTCAGAAAGTAACATTTAAAAACCAGGGAGATAGAATGTAATCCTCTAAGCTGATTTTATAAGTTTTTGTTATTTTTTGGCTTGTACTGCTGTATAATTAGAACATCATGATAGAATTTTTTTAAAACACCTGCAATATTGAGTGAGACTAGAGGAGGAGGTAATATATATATATATATATATATATATATATATATATATATATATATATATCGGAAATAGATATTCTTAGCATTCCTTAAATTATTACTATACTATTTTGTTGGCAGACTATCTAGCAGACTATCTTTAGATTTTGTGTTCCAACACTGAGAAGTTGTATTTTCTCTGAACTAAAATCTGTGTGGGGAAGAAGACAGTGATACAAGAACAATGAAGTAGATAGTTTTTTGATGGTATAGTAGTATCAATTCTTTGAGATCTGTTAGGTGCCAAGAAGGGTTAGTTCCATCACAGCCACTGAATGGAGGTCTCCTGCACTGATAGAGCCCTTGCTTGTCCTCTCAAGCCTCAGGTCTGTGGCACAAGGCCAGTGTCAGGGTGTGGCATCTCTTGTCCTCCCAGGACTTGGTACACTGATAAGCATCTCATTTGCAAGTGTGCTGATACTTAAAATATAGCTTTTGCTGCCACCAAGTGGTCAGTTAAAATAATGGTGAATTCGGCTTAAAAATAGTAACACTAGGCTTCTTAATTAAACATAAAGATTTCCTAACTTACCATTCTAATTATCTTGCTAAAATTTTCACAGACCGGGCTGGCCCCGTGGCGCACTCGGGAGAGTGCGGCGCTTGGGAGCGCTGTGGCGCTCCCGCCGCGGGTTCGGATCCTATATAGGCATGGCCGGTGTGCTCACTGGCTGAGCGCGGTGCGGGCGACACCAAGCCAAGGGTTGCGATCCCCTTACCAGTCACAAAACAGACAAAAAAAAAAAAAAAAAATTCACAGACCTTTATATAATTTAAGGCATTCTTAATATCTCTTAGATACATCTTTTATTAAATTTATGCTTTAGAATAATTTCCCAGATTCTTAGGTCTTATTATGTTAAACCTTATTCATTTTGCAAAGGTAAATGGTTTTCCTGACTTGCTTCTCCCCACTTGGGCCCAGAGGTAAGTGGGAAAACAATATCCTCCTATTACTGGAGATTTCATGAGAGCTGCAGCATACATCTTTTTAATGGTCCCTACAGCTTGGGTCCACCCTGCTGACCAGCAGGTCAGACAGGACCCAAAGAAGCATTGGGTTTGCCCAACACGGATTTTAGAAACCTAAGACCTGAGAAAATGACTCTGTTTCCGCCTTTGTGTGCTGTTCACCAGCCTACCGGTTCCTGCCACATCCTCCCCATTAGCTTGTACCCTCCTTCTTTACACATTCATGAGGCCTTGCCAGGCTCATGGCTGCAATTGTGTCTGCTTGTGAAAGTCATACACACTCATGTGGAAAAGTTTCAAACAATGCACAGGTATATAAAACAAAGAGTGAAAGGTCCCAATTTCCCACCCCCACTCCCACCCCTGTCAAGGTCCCAAGAGCTGAGGAACCCTCAGTTAACCCTTTAGGGTGTTAGCCATTTATGTGAACCATCCCCGGCCTTTTTGCTCTCTACCGTGCCATACACAGAAACACTTTTAATTTTGCTCATTAAAACTTTCATGCTAAACATAAAATGTAATTATTTGAGAAGTAGTTTTACGTTTGATCCCACCACTTTTTGCTTTATATGATTCAAAAAATTAAAAGAAATAAAAGTACCTCAGCTCTCCATTACCACCTGGAGATGACAGTGATAGCAGTTTGGTGCATTTCCTTCCTGACTTTATACTGACACTTCTCTATTTAATGATGTTAATGCCAACATATCTGTTTATACTTATGTCCTTTTTAACTTGTATTTTTCAAAGATGGGATCATCTTGTATATAACTGTTCTGCAACTTGCTGAACAAGTTGGTTGGTTTGATTTTTATTTTTATTAAAGATCAGATCATTCTACAAATATTTATGCAAAACAGATCCCCCACCTCCTTACTCTATTTCTCCCTCCCTAGAAGCAAACCCTTTCAGTTCTTTTAGCTGATTGTTTTGGTGTTTATCATCATATCTTGCAATAATATGTTTAGATATCTCTTCATTGGTTTGTTTTCACTTTGAGGCATAAGATGCTGATTTTGCTGCCTTTCACCAACCTGACCCTCACTCCTACTGCCTTTCCTCTCTCTCCTTACCCCCAGGATAGTTATAATGTAATTTTGTTTGGCTCAGTATTGTGTTTTATGTCATCATGACCATGTGAATGCTTTTCACAACTGAGTCTTCTATTTATACTCTGATTATGTTTCTTTCCCTTGCAACTTTTTGTCCCTGGAGTTAACAACACATCTTTTATTTGCTTGAAGTTGATTTTATTTTTTTTAAGGGGGTACTAGTTTTCTATGTTTTTAATTGCTAATTTAACCCTAAGCTTTCTGCCAAGTGTCTAAATTTTCTCTCAGTGTGTCCAGATGTCTTAGGTATTTCATAAATTTCATCTTCTCAGAAAATCTCTCAAGAGCCTCCATCCTGCTCCCATCTGGACTGGTTGCCCCCATACCTGCTGCGGAGGGGGTTATCCTGGGTCTCCTCCAGTGTTTTGCTGGAGATTTCCTTCGCCTCCTTCCCATGTTGGATTCCTTGCTTCCTGACCTTCCTTGTCTCTTTCTCTCTTGGTTCACTCACTTGTTTGAGGGAACACATCCTCCAAAAGATTCTTTAAAAGATTGTGCATGAGAGGGAAATTTTTTGAGGCCTCAAATGTTTGAAACTCTTTATTCTTCCCCTCACATGGTTAAGAGCTTGGTTGGATATAGAATTTTATTTACAAATCAGTTGCCCTCAGAATAATGAATTTAGTACCCCGTTGTAGAGAGGCATCCAGTGTCATTTCTAGTACCCTGGTTTGGGTTTCATTTTGATTCTGTCTCTGGAAACTTTTTAAATTGTTTTTTACTTGTATTCTGAAATGCTATGATGATATGCTTTGATATGGACATTTTTTTCATTAATCATGCTGGGCACTTGACCCTTCAGCTCCAAGCACATCACAGTGTTCTAAGAAATTTGTATTATTTCTTTTATAACACCCTCTTTCCTCTGTTCTTTATTATCTCTTTCTCTGAAGCGCCAGTTTGTTGGAACTCTTTATCCTTAAAAGTTCCTTTTTATAGTATTTGTTCTTGTTGCATGGATGAACTATTACCTCTCTAAGGGTAAATTTGTTTTGAAGTTTTTTATTACTCCCTGCATTGTGTTTTCTCTACCTTGAGTTCTTTTTTTTAGTGTGTTTTGTCTCACCCTGTCATTTCTCAGATGGGATGTCTGGTCATCCTTTGTGATCTGATCCTTGAAGGCCAACTGGCAGTGCTGAGTTCATGGGCTGGAATTGTTCAGTGACGGTTCCTCTATGGCAGCAGGTAGCCACAGGTGTCACTCTCTATGTTCTTTTCTCTGGGTGCCATTTAGTTTCTCTATAAAAGACTCTTCTAGTCTCTTGACAGAGGGATATAAGCCTGGCTGCTGTGTAGGGTGGGGCTGGATTCTTACGTGGCAGAATCTAGACTTCCACTAAAGAGCCCTGTCTTGAGGCTGGGCCCCTCACCCATGCCTTTTCCTGTGCTTAATACCAGCAAAAAAGAAAAAAAGAAAAAATACTGTGCCTGAGGCCCCTAAGTCTGGAAACTCGGTTTTAGTTTCTCTAGATAATAGGCCAGTGGAGTGAGGAAGGAACAGAGGCCTCACTTGAGGGGTGGAGTTGGGGATCCAGAAGCTCTAAGTACTCCTTACCTGGATCCCTCTGTGTTCTACTCCCTGCCTCAACTCACCTTCCGCAGTACCTGGGGTTCACTTCCTGAGCCTGTCCTGGGTGTGTGGTCCAAATTGTCCTGCCATGGGCCAGTTGCAAAGGTTGGTATTTCCTTCAGTCAAGTCATTTACAGCTTCTCTGCCACTTTCTGTCCCCACAGAGAATGGGTTTTTTTATTGAAGACATTAGCTTGCCATGGTGGGATTAGACATGCAAGAGATTTACTGGGAGAAGGCCTGGGAGGAGAAAAGGGGAGAGCATGTCAGAAGAGGTAGGTAAGCCATCAGAGGGCAGTGAAGGCCTGACCCCTTGAAGGAGGGAGAGGAGGAAAGGAGGGTAGGGAAGCCAAGCGACAGGCTGCAGTGCAGCTCTAAGAAAGCATTGGCCCGGCCACGGAAGTCCTTGAGTCATCCAATAGATGATGCTGGGTCTCATGGGAATGGGCCTGCTTCTGCCCTCCTGCCCACTCAGTCACTGGCTGAGCTGTCTTGGGAGGCATGGCCATGGCTGAACAGAGAGGTAGGTTCAGAAAGCAGCAGCTGGGGCCATCTGTCGTGTACTTACACAGTAGGGGATCAAGTAGCACATTCCATGGCCCCCCACAGTCTACCCTGGCCCCCCGCAGCTCTACTTTGCATAGTTGGGGAGCAGCTTCCCTGTGGTTCCCATGGTCCCTCTTGCTCAGGGGGAATTTAGAAGATGGAGGTTGGTGGGACGGACACGCTGTAACTCCTGTCTCTACAGTTGATCTCGGGGCCACAACGAGTACTCATTCTCTTCCTTCTCCATTATTCATAATCTCAGCTGTCACCTTGGCAGCTCTCTGTGGTTTACCTAGTCTGTGATCCGAAACTTCATTCCTGAAGGGTCTGAGTCTCACAGCTCATGGTGGACATCTGCCCAGTCCCTGATTGTATGGCTGGAGCTCATAAACTTGGCATTGGGAGTAACCCCCACATTAGTTCTTTAGACTGTGAAGTAAGAGTTATGATGGGAAGGCCAAATGGAAACCTGAAACTGCCTTCCTTGAGGTAATAAATCACAAACATTATTGCACCCTATGGGGTGGGAGGTGGATGGAGGAGATTAGTGCCACCATTAAAACCTCAAGGTTTCAGGGACGGTGGTCCTTCTCAAATATCAGTTTAATTCACTAGTCCAGCCCTTGAAGAAACTAGATGGATCCTGGAGAATGACTATAGACTACCACAGGCTTACACAACTAGTAGTCCTGGTTGCAGCTGCTGTGTTGGATGCGGTGTAGTTGCTCGAGCAGATTAATAAGGCCTCAGGGAGATGATGTTCACTGGGCAAATGCATTCTTCCATACTGATTAGAAAAGAGGGTCAGAAAGCAGTCACACTCGGGCCGGCCCGTGGCTCACTCGGGAGAGTGTGGTGCTGATAACACCAAGCCAAGGGTTAAGATCCCCTTACCGGTCACCTTTTTTTTAAAAAAAAAAAAAGAAAGCAGTCACACTCATGTCAGCTGGGCAGCGATATTCTTCTACAGTTTTGCCCTACACCTATGTTAACTGTCCCACCCTCTGTTATAATATAGTTAGAAGAGACCTGGACCACAGTCTGTTTATCACTTGGCCCCCTCAAGCCCCACCCCCAGTGGAGGAGGCATGGTGATGCTTAGAGTCTTTGGGTTTCGGTGTCCACTCAGAAGCTGTGTCCAATTGTCCTCATAATGTCTGGTTATTCTCCTTTCCCAGTGCACAGCCACCTGAATAAATGGCTGTAGGTCCCTGTGGAGAAGGACTAGGGAAATCCAACAGTAGACACTTGTCACGATATACAGAGTCCTCCCTCCTGGAATGGATACCTCTCCAGTCAGTGGGTCTGGGCCTGGGAACTGCACAAGCAATTGTAGTGGTCAATTGGGGTGACCTCCCCCAGCCCCTGCTCTTGCCTTCTTCTGGTTGCAGGTGTTTTGCAGCCCCTTGTTGGCTGCCCATAGAGATGCCATGTTCTAGGAGCCATCTCCACAACTCTCTGTGGGTCAGCCCCCAAATTCAAGTATCGTTTGTATCTTGTGTTTCTTGTTTCTCTTGTTTCAAAATGTTTTCAAGATTTGTAGGAGCAGTGTTGTCTTTACTCTGCCATCTGAAAACCAAAAGTTCAGTTAAGTTTTGGAAAGCTGACTCTGGTTGTTTTGTGGAGGCTATTTGCAGAGAGTCTGTGGCATGGAGAGCACTCTCAGGAGCCCCTGCGACCTGTTCTATCATGTCCCCGTTGGCAGACATCTATCAGGAGGTGAGAGCACCTCTCACAATCCTGCTGGTGACACCTTGCACAGGGCACCGCAGCAAGGAAATCTCTCCACATCACAGACCTCCCAGATTTGTGTTTCATTATCGAAGTTTTCCAGCAGATGGCAGTAAAGTGTGTTATTCCAACAATCAGTTTATGGTGACAGTTTTCTTGCAGGTACTATCTTGAGATGAACATGTTTTCTGGCTCACTGGAGGCTCATCAGGCTGGCAGGTGGCCTGCTGAGATGCTTCCCACCATTGCTGTTTGTCCTCAGTAGGACCAGTGCTGCTCTAAACATCCTTGTTCATGTGGCCGTGCTGTTCTAGCAAGGTTGGATTTCAGGGACTGCTGGGTGCTAAAGTATATACATTTCAATCTTTTTAAAACTTAGCTACCTAAAGTGAAAGTACCTCTTGATGTCCCCACTGACAGGTAAGGAAGGGTCTCTTTCTCTCAGCAACATTGGACGTTACTATTCTTTTTGTCATTGCCATATGATAGACTAAAAATGGATCCTCATTGTTTTGATTTTTTTAAAAATTTTGTGAGGTTGAGCATTATTTTATCTATTAGTAATTTGTATTCTAAAATGCCTATGCTTGTCATATTCTCTAGTTTTAAAAAAGGAAACTAGAAAAAAATTGGTCCATTTGGTCTTAGCTGTATTACTGACTCCTAGTAGAGGAGAAGAGTCCCTGAGTGGAGTTTAGGGCAGCTTCTTTCCTGACTTTGCTTTATGCAGAATAGCAGATGCATGAAAAGGGAGGCCCCGCCTTCTCCACCCCAGGACACTCTAGGAAATGGGGGTATTTGTACAGTACCCTGAGGTGGACTGGAGGGGTTGGGGGGGGGACTCTGTATGGGATCCAGGAGAGATTTCCATTGCATCTTTAAACATTATATATTTATAATTTAAATTTTACTGTATCCAGGAAGTTTGGAAAGAGCATTCAACAGTATTGACACATAATTGCAGCTGTTGTAAATTTTCAAGTGGTTTTCTGCTTATCCTGATAACAACTTCACAGCCTTCACTGTCTGGAAGCACACCTGCAACCCATTTACAGCCTTTCAGTTGGGAAGTTTTAAAGTCAGGTGCTGGACAGTTTTAAGTGTGAAACTTCACACTTAAAGTACTGCCAGGTTCTACCATGTGGCAGTGATTTGTCCATTTGACATTGCAGCTACACATTTGAATACTCTTGTGAAAAGAATAGATGTGAATTGTTTTAAAAGTCACAGTTTCTGGGGTGAGTTTGCAAGCTAGAGTCCCCAGGCAAAGGTCAAATTCCTGTGGCCTGAGGAAAGTTCTGGGATGTGGGGGATCAGCATGAAGAAAGTGTGGTGGAGTATAGCAAATGTGTTCATCCAAGAAACATTTTCTGAGTGTCTGCTTGTGGCAGTCCTGCTCCTGAGTACTGAGAGCACAGTTAGGGCCTTGCTCTCAGAGTCAGCATTGCAGAAGGGAAGACAGATGGGAACCAAAAAATGAGCAGGTGACTTCATTTGTGCTATGTGCCATTTGTGGAGACAATGACACAGGTGGTGTGTTAAGGAGAGGTGAGTCCATGGTGGGGGGCGGGGGGAGTTGAGATTGGTGATCATGGAGTTCCTCTTCCAAGGAGACAAAGAGCCATGGGAAGATTCCAGGGTCAGAAAATTCTAGATCTTAGCTGTCCAGTATGGTAGCCACTAACCACATGAAGCTATTGAGCATTCAGAATGTGACTATAATTGTAAAATACACACTGGACTTCAAAGACTCAGTACCAAAAAAAAAAAAAAGTACCAAAAAATAATGTAAAATATCTCATTAATAATTTTTTATGTTGGTTACATTTTGAGTGATAATACTATGGATATATTGGGTTAAATAAAATATATTATTAAAATTAATTTCATCTGTTTCTGTTTATGCTTTTTAACATGGCTACTAGAAAATGTAAACTATACACATGGTTTGCATTATATTTCTATTGAACAGAGCTGCTCTGGACTGAGTGAGGACCTTGGAGGATGGCGGGGGAGGAAGAACTGGAGTGTTGGAGTCAGTTGAAGGAAGAGCAGGCATGGAGCGGGGGAGGAATGAGGAGGACATGAGGACAGAGAGGCAGGGCAGCCTGCAGGGCCTGGGAGGCCATAGTGAGGAGTGTGGAAGCTCTCAGAAGATATTAAGCAAAGGAGAGTCATGTAGGTTTCCACTGAGAGTTAAGAGGACCATCTGATCTCCTTAGGCTGATTTGTATTAGTTCCAATTTGAAGGTAGGATTTTCCAAGCTCCCAGAGTTCAATTCTAACTATCTCTACACTCTCACATACTTCAGTAGTCACTGACTTCACAAAACCCTCACCACTGTAAGATTGTTTATTAAGCATGCTTTGGTTCATTACATTAATTTAAAACATTTCATTCCTAGGATTTGAAGCCTAGTAACATCGTAGTAAAATCAGACTGCACGCTTAAGATCCTTGACTTTGGCCTGGCCCGGACAGCATGCACCAATTTCATGATGACCCCCTACGTGGTAACGCGGTATTATCGGGCGCCTGAAGTCATCTTGGGCATGGGCTACAAAGAGAACGGTGAGTACAGACAAGACTGGAAGAGACTGTGCTGTTTAAAAATAGTGCTAGAGGTCTCTAGTTCATTCTCTTTTCTTTGAACTGTATGAAGTATAACATGGGGACTGTTGTACGTAGATTATCATGGTCCACAGATATGAAATAATTAATTTTGTATTTCCATTGGTTACAATCATTCACTTTTAAAAATTCACTTTTAAAATTAGTATTTTTGAATTTTCTATCAAAGTATAACATACTTATAGGAAAGTATGCAAATCCTGAGTATACAGCTCAACGTGAGCACACCCACATGACCAGCAGCCTCCGGCAACTCGCCATGTACCCCCACCCTCTAGGTCTCAACCTATAAGAGTAGTCATTATCCTAATTTCCAGCACCATAGATTGGTTTTTACATACTTCTGAACTTGGTGTAAATGGAGTGGTGCAACAAAATTGGTGTTTTTTAACATCAAAACTTAACAAATTTGTTGAAAAGATCTGCATCACATTTTTTTGGCAGTTGGCTGGTACCGGAAATTGTACAGGTCGTAACACCGCACTCCAAAAAACTGAGTGAACCGGCCAGCCATAAATCACGTTTACTTGTTAAAAAAGACTGAAAGTTTGCCTGAGTCATCTGAAACAAGTTTTGCTTCAGGCTTATTTAGATTCTTTGTAACCTGTGCTCTCACCCTAAGAGGCGCACTCTGCAGGCTTCCTTTGGAAGGGAGAGAAAATTAAATTGCCTGCTAACTTCTCCCCACCAGCAGGGGCATTTAGATAGCTCTGCCTGCATTGTTTGAGGCTCGGACTTCAGCTGGGGCCCCACAGAAGAGGGTGGACTCTGTGGAAGTCAGGGCACCTCTGGCAGGGCCTCACCAAGAGCCCCACAGAAAAAGCCCACCACTGTGGGGCCCATTTCCCCACTGAGCACTGCTGCCTTTTTGACACATCAAAGAGATTTTTTTTCTGTTTAGAAAATGATTACTCAGGTGTAGTGTCAATATTTTCCAAAAGCTTGCACTGATAAAGCTGGTGAAGTTTACTGAGATTGTCTCTATTTGGGAGGGGGTTTGGAGAAAAGAGATATGGGGCTCTCTAGCTGGTTTTTAATCACCTGGTGTTTGGTAGTGGACATCTGGTCTGTCGGGTGCATCATGGCAGAAATGGTCCTCCATAAAGTCCTGTTCCCAGGAAGAGACTGTATCCTTCACAGGGAGAGACCCAGTACTTGGCCATGGAGGCTGGGGGCAGGGGTGGGCATGTGGCCCTGAAACGCTTTGTGTTCACAGGCACTTCTTGTTTCTGGCTTTTGTTTGTTTGTTTGTTTGTTTAAGCTGTAAAGTATTGGAATCTTTGGCACTAAAACCCCAGATTGCTGCAAACTGAAGGCTAAAATAGAGGTCAGCAATCATTTATATTGTGTAAAAAGTTCACCCTTAGCTAGAAATTTATTTTTCCATATTTGTGTGTTTAGTACACTGTTAGAATTCCTTTTCCTCACCTTTGTTTTGTTCATGGCACTTCATAATTTTATCATTTCATTTTATTTTCAGTTGATATCTGGTCAGTGGGTTGCATCATGGGAGAGCTGGTGAAAGGTTGTGTGATATTCCAAGGCACTGACCGTATCCTTCCCCGGGACCTTGACCCCAGCTATGCTTTCCATAAATGCCAAAGGCAGCATGATCTCACCTGCTCACATGAACGCTCAAAAAGAAACTATTGTAATTCTAGACTGTGTTCTAAGGGGGTCTTGACTATGGTTGTTAAATTAGTGTCACAAACCGAGTGGTTCAGTTTTACATTTTCTTTTTTACATGACTACCTGTGATGATTTTATTGAGACTTAGAGTTAAATCAGTTACACAAGGGCACTTCAAAAAGCTCATGGAAAGATTTGTATTATCTCTTAATTCTGTTTTTCCATGAACTTTTTGAAGTACCCTCATATTAGTTCTTAGATTTATCAAAAGTAACTGGACATATAGAAGAAATTATTTACTCTTTGATAAATGTATTCTGATATTTAAACAAAGATACTGTTTTATGTAGTTCATTCCATCAATTTAACTAGGAAAAATGCTACCTAAATTAGGCTAGTATGCTTGTGTAATTTAATTAACATACTATTTTGTTAGTTATTGATATGCATTAAAACATTTTTCCTTAAAGTGAAAACTGAAGTACACTACATAAGACCTAAGTGAAAAAGGTTAAAATGAAAATTTTGTGAGGAACAATATATATTAAATTTTCTTGTTTGTTACTCTGCTGACATTTAATAGAAATTTTAAAAACATCCATCTAGAGGGTTATTTTGTGACACACTGGGGAAGTTAAAGTGCAAAAGATTAACTTATACTGTGGTCAGCAAATCATATTAATAATATATCATAAAGAAGAATAGATAATATAATAGTTATAATAGCTTTCTTTCCTCATACAGTCATTCTCCCATCTTTAATATTTTTCACCCTGACATGGTCCTTCAAATGTACCCTTTTTCATTTGTGTTCTAACCACTTAGTATTTTCATTAGTCTTTGATTTTGTTTTTGTTGTGAAAGCTTAAAGTGATCTCTCTCTCTTAGCAGACTGATGATTGCTTTTCAAAGAAATCAAGCTCTTTAGTCAATGTGTTGCATGTATTTTATGAAAGTAATTTTAGTTTTTTTATGATTTTGAGGGCTGTTTCCTTATAAATTTTTCACAACACAAACTTGGAATGAAAAGATTTTATTTCTATCATTTTGTTATTTATCTTCCTTTACATTTTTCACATCATAAATTATATACGTGAAATTAAATATAACATTTTATTTTGTTCCAATAATTTTTGTAGCAGTTTTTCATAGCCTTACTTCAGATTCACTTGTTTCAAACTATAAATAAGGATGTCTTTATTTTGCAAGTAAACTCAATTAAGAAGGGAAAATTTGAGGTATTTTAAAGATTAATAACTTAGAAGTATCTACTTCATGTTCAGTTTCTCTCAATTCTTACTTATTTTGTGCCTTTCCTTGTTTTATTTATTAAGAAATGTTTTCCTCAAAAAGTACAAAAGTGGAAAATGTGGGTACTTTTTGGTGCATTCTAGTAAGTAAATTTCTACTTTACATATTAACGTGCAATGTCAGTAATTAATGGTTTTATAATCAAGACTCATGCAGTGATTAACATCATTTTCTAAAGAAAATTTTGCCAACTTTTTCAAACATTAGATTGAAAATTTGGGGCATAGCAAAAGGTTCTAGAAACCAGACTGAGGTTCTCAGAGATTTGCTTTAAATTTGTGACCTGAAGTATAAAAAGAACTCCTGTCCCTACTATGGCCTATGAGAAAGCTTTATCCAGGTCATCTTGGGCTTAAGTTTGGACTCCTCCACACGGTAGCTCTTCATCTGTGAGAAATTCAGGGCCTCTCTGAGCCTTGGTTTAAACCCCTTTTGTAAAATGAGAGACCTATGGTCTGCCTCTCAGGGTCATGGGAGTTAAAGAACAACAGTGTCTGTGCACACCCTGAAGGTCCACCTGGCTTGTTGAGATCTCTTTCTTTCCTACCTCCTGGTCCTCTATAAAAATGACCCTTTGTAATTAATCCAGCACATATATATTGAGCACCCACCCATTTCTAGGCTACTGGTCTGACTTAGGTTTTAAAAGTACCACTCCAGCTGCTGAGTTGAGGGTAAGGTAGAAGCAGGAGACCAGTGCACCAAGCTGGAGGAGTGTAGGTGGGGAGAAAGGCTTGAACTCTGCATCTGCTTTGAAGGTCAACCCTTCGAAGAGCCTTTTGAGGATTTGGAGATGTCTTTTAGACAGTGGAAATATGAAGCATGGAATTCAGGAGAGAGGAGGTCTGAGATCGAGAAATAAATGTGGGAGTTGTCAGTCTGTTGATAGCACTGAAGCCTTGAGATGGTAGAGAATGCTTGCAGAGAGGGAAGAGAAAAGCACCAAAGACTAAGCCCTCTGGGGTGGTGGAGAAAAGAGAAACAAGGAACGGAGATTAAGAAGGCAGTCGCAGTGACACCCTCCTCTGAGAGTGCGAGGGGCCCTGGAGAGCCAGAGAAAGTTACTGAGGCAGCCCCATTAACTCTGTAAAAAAGATAGGGACTGAGAAGTGACCATTGGATTAGTGCTGGCTACTGGCAACCTTGATGAACACAGTGTTCATGGAGTAGCACTGGAGAAAGCCTGTTAAGAGTAAGCTTAGGAGAGAATGAGAGGCTGGGAATTAGAGATACAAGCATAGACAGCTGTTTAAGGAGTTTTGCTGCAAACGGGAGTAAAGAAATAGAGTGATAGCTAGCAGGGGATGTGGAGGTCAAAAGAAAGTGGCTGTTGTGTTAACATAGGAGAAAAAAACATCATGTTTGAATGGTGATAGAATGTTCCAGTAGAGAGCAAAATTTTCATGACTTAGGAGCGAGAAGAAGGAATTGTGGGAGTTCATCCTTGAGTAGGCAAGAGGGCAGGGGTCTAGAGCCAAGCGGGCTTGGCTTTAGCAGGAGCCCAGACGGTTCCTCAGTGGAAAATGGTGCACAAATGCTGGGGTGGTGGGGGCACTACTGGGAGTCTGTGGGTCTTCTCTTGCGATTGGTTCAGTTTACACAGTGTAGAGTGAGCATGGGGAAGAGGTGTCAGAAGGATAAAGAGGCAGGAAAAGTGTGAAATCGTTTTCACATTTTGGCTAAATAGGTAAATAAAATGTAGGCAAAATTTTGATTTGGTAATACATTTGAAACAGATGAGTGGAGAAGAAGAATTTGCTAGATTTGAATGCCAGAAATTTATTCCTGGGCAGGTCTTCGGAAGTGTAACATTCTGGAAGAACATGTGTCTGTTCCCTAGGTTATTTCATGGTGACGTGAGTTCATTTTTCTAAGATATGCCTCAGTTGGTTGCTTTTTTAAGCTGTTGCTTACATGATTTGTTCTGGCTTGCATTCTCCTATATAGTTGACTACAGTTTCGATATCACTTTGCACATATATTATCCCAGTTATCCCAAGCCTGTGACATAGGCAAAGCTGGAATTGTCTGCATTATATAAATAAGGAACATGACCCCAAGGAAGATTGACTTTCCTGATACCTTATGTTTAGTGCACAGATGACCCTAAAACCCAGGTCGTGTACTTTGAAAAGAAATAAAATGCATTGCCCAGGTATTGCAGTGATGGCTGGGAGGGTCAATGCCATGTAAAGCAGGATGACATCTCAAAGCCATCATTGCTCAGTCTAAGTCTAGTTGCAGGAAAGAATGCAGTCCCTTGGGAAAGGACTGCTCTGAGGACTCATAAAGCTCAGAGCCCAATTCCTGTCCTCTTCCTCACCATGCCACACCCAGTGGGCGTTCCACAGGCCTTTGGTTCCCCAGCTGTACACTGAGGAGGTCAGACAGGTCTCTCCACAGATCTCTCAAGTTCCTTTCTACTTTAGAGAGCTGTGAATCTAAGATAGCTTTAGTATGAAAATTGACTTCAGTTTGTTAGGTAATTTTTATCTAATTTCCTGTTTAATTATTTGTCATAGGTATTATTAGTTACAAAATAGCTTTATTTTGAACTCTAATGGGAAGGCATATAGACCTCATTGTTTTGATTTAATAAGCTGTGACCATAATTCATAAAGATGCAGACTATAAAAGTTTTTAAAAATCCTCCAACTTGGAAACCTAAAATTTATTCAAATATTATTTCAAAATGCTTTGAATGATGCTACTACCTGTAATATAAATATAGACATTTCAGTTGTATTTTCCTCAAGAGACCTCTTAGATATTGATCAATGGAATAAGGTTATTGAGCAGCTAGGAACACCGTCAGCAGAGTTCATGAAGAAACTTCAGCCAACCGTGAGGAATTACGTGGAAAACAGACCGAAGTATCCTGGAATCAGATTTGAAGAACTCTTTCCAGATTGGATATTCCCATCAGAATCTGAACGAGACAAAATAAAAAGTAAGAGATCCTTTTGTTCTTATACTTATTTTCATAATTCAAGTGAAGGTTTCACTTTTCCATGTTTGCATTCTAAAAAAAACCTGTGAGTGTTAGAAGATAAAATAGTTGAAACCTTGAAATAAAGTCAATTACAGGCTAGAAGTCTGATCTTTTTTAAAGAAAGAGCTTAAAGACCTAGAAGTTTTGTCCTCAATAAAATGGCATAACTGAAGCCTTTGGCCAAAGTTAAAATATTCTAATCAGTCTGAAATACTCTTAGAATTATAGTAACTGGAATTCAAAAAGTTCTCAGGTATAAAAAACACTTGAATAAAAATTCTAGAGTCAGAAACCAGTTCAGTAAAAAAGGTCCTGCTCACCTTTCTCCCTTCACTAAAATGTGAGTGCTTAAGGAAAAAGAATAAATTTGTTTCTGTCCACATCAATGTAAACTGTGCCTTAGTCAGAAAAATCCCAACCTTTCCTTTGCCTGTATATACATGTTGTGGACTTGAATTGCTGAAACGTAGGTGAGTCTTATATTTAACTAAGTTATTAAATTTGTTGGCTTTTTTCCTAGCTACTAATCTCTAGATTTTAAAAAAAAATCATGTGTGTTGCCAACATTGTATACAGCTGGCAAAGCAGAGGCATCTGCAAAGTGTTTTATACTGTGGGAATGTGAGATTATTATATGGTTTTAAAAGTGTTATAATTTTATTTTGCTGTGACATGGAGAAAAAAGACACCCCCATGCCTCACACCCATACTCTTGGCAGTGCCACCCTTAGCTCAGCTCTTGCCACCCTCTCTACCATGGTTTCTCAGCATCTGGCCCTGTCCAGACACTGGTCTGAGGCTGCCTGTTTGCCCTTCCCCATACCACTCCCCTCACAGAGACATAAAACCACATTGAGAGCCTGTTTTGTCATGAAAGTGGCTGCTTGCCTTTTTCTTAAAAGTTTTGGAGCTCTATTGAACCTGTCAAACATTTCTCAGAGTTAGTATATCTTTGTTCTATCTGTGCTATCAATCATATTTAGTTCTTTATTGTGTGGTTTTCTTTGTTTCAGATTAACAACATTAGTTTATTAATGTTAGATTTGTTTTCACCCTAGCAAGTCAAGCCAGAGATCTGTTGTCAAAAATGTTAGTGATTGATCCAGATAAGCGGATCTCTGTAGATGAAGCTCTGCGCCACCCATACATTACTGTTTGGTATGACCCCGCTGAAGCAGAAGCGGTAAGTAGCTATGTGGCGGAGACTAACACGTAGAGGCAGGGCTTACATTTCCTTGGATTTTATGTCCGTTAGTCTGGAATGGCTACATAATGATAGCAAGTTCTAGATTTTAGGGCTTCTGATTATAAAAAGGTCAAGGTTTTTTCACTACCCCTTTAGGGGTACTTGCTGGAGCTCTAGCTCAGAGTACCTTGGCAGTCAACATGTTTATGCTGAGGAGACATAATTATCTTCATTTATGCAAATGCTGATAAGCGACAATAATTTATTAAGCATCCGTTTTGTACCTAGCACTGTTCCATGGGCTTGGGTTACATCCTCTTACTTAGAGAGACTAAGCAACTTCACAAGTTTGTTCATCCTTCCCCATCTCCATTGCCCCCACAAGGGAGTTTCCCTCTGAGTTTGGTGCCGGTGTGCGTGTTTCCATAGCAACACCAGTATGAATGACCTTTAGCTGGAAATGAAATAACAGCATAGTGCCATACTTACTCCATGCCATTTTTATGTCTTGGCCTATGGATTTAAGCACCATTTTAAACATTGTTTTATATAAAAAAGGATCTGATTTATAGGCAGACTTTTGGAATAGTCCATTTATGAGCTGGGGATTGGGTTTGGGGGTTCTAACGTGCAGCATAAACCTGAAATATGTTTTAAGAAAGAACTGCACCTTCCACAGTTTCCAGCACAGTGCCTTACCCATAGTGGATCTCACAGAAGCTGCTTGTGATTATTAACTTTGTAATTACATTTGGGCAGATGTCTTTAGAGTGTTTTGAGATCATGGGATTTTTGAGTGTTAATAGCTTCCTTCTTTGGTTAATTTTTCCTTAATTATTTTTATTCTGCAACTGATATAATACCACACTTGTGACAGAAATCTTTAATAAACCATGTATTGAATGAAACTAAATGCATATCATAAAAAGACTAGAAATCTTCCAAGTGATTTTACCTTTTTTCATACCTCATTAGTTTTTGAACTGTTGACTTTACGTGAAATTTAATTTTTAGCCACCACCTCAAATTTACGATGCCCAGTTGGAAGAAAGAGAACATGCAATTGAAGAATGGAAAGGTAAAGACAGAGCTTCTTTTAATCCTTATGACATTTTTTACAATCCTATAAAGTGGAGGCTTTTCACTTTTTAACAACTGCTCTTTGGAAAGGAGCAAGAGACCCTGCAGCCCACTTATCCTCTTTCTCCCCACATCCTAGTAGAAAAAGAACTTGAAGATAAAATAATTAAAAAGAACATATATGAATTCATATTATTTGCTTTAGTAGTGAAAAATAACGGCTTCTTCACATGATTTTACATTATCAAATATTGGTTTGTAAACTGAACTCAGTAATTGTATCACGCTTGCAAACTGTCAAGTAACCCCAAGTCATAGGCCATGCATTACCTGCAAAGTTGCCTGTACAGGCAGACATGAGAGAGCCAAGCTGGAGGACATATGAACTTCTGCACTATTTTTAGCCATGTAGTTGTATATTTGTTTTTAAAATCTAGTTTGGGGGAAATTAGAGATCAAAAATAAACAAATAGGTATTATTACCACTATGAGTGTATTTCAAAAAGTTCATGGAAAGATTTGCATTATCTTTTCATTTTATTTTTCCACAAACTTTTTGTAGTACCCTCATATAAGATTGACCAAACAACCCACAGCAAACTAAACCTGTAAAGGGGAGGCGGAACTAACACTTTTTCATTAGAAAGCAAGATCAATAGTAACTGGGAACCCGGACAGTGCAAGTCAGCACTGATGATAGGTCCTGCCCATCATCAGGATGATGTGGGCAGTGCCCGTTACCTACATGTGCTTGCATGTGCTTGCATGCGTTCAGCAGGGTAGTACACACAGCCACATTCACAGGCCTCAGTAAATGCTTGCAATGTGGTAATGCTAGTTCATAAATACCAAAATTTTGGCAACCCCTAATAACTTCCTTAGTAGGCAATTAGTTTTTCTTACAAAGGAAAGTTGAGGAAAACCAAAGTTGATGCCAAAAAAAAGACAGGTTTGTGGATTCATTTCTGGCCAGTCTGGAGGAGTTCATAGCCCACATGTGGATGCTGGTTACATATGGAGAACCACAGGTAATGACAGAGAGAAATGCATTCAGATGCATGTAAGGACATCCAGTCCCTTAAAATGTCCTGTGAGAGCCACTCTGCTAGTCCTCCATCTCTTTGTAAATCCCCCTGTGGATTCAGAATGACCTATGTTTTGTGCTCGCTTCGGCAGCACATATACTAAAAACAGAATGACCTATGTTTTTTACTACTTTAATAGTCTCATTGAAAGATAGAAAACTACATTACAGAATTGACTGGATATCACAATTAAAAAATAATACATCACTATGCCCATGGAGTGGCTCCGATTGATTTGGAATCAGAGTTTAGAGATGCAGAGAAACAGATGATATATTTTAACTTGCATTTCTATTTGAAGAGCTCATTTACAAAGAAGTAATGGATTGGGAAGAAAGAAGCAAGAATGGTGTTGTAAAAGATCAGCCTTCAGGTTAGTGATTGCTTTAATACTTTGATTGTATAATAGTTTTCTTTCCCTATTCAACTTTTATAAATGGCAGCAATGTGTTAACCACCAGCTTCACCAGCATTGGATTTGAAAACCCCTTGTGTGAAACAGTTTCCCCTCTTGGCTTGTCCTGGTTGTGGTGGCAGCTGCTAACATTTTACTGATGTGCTAGGCACTGAGCTGTGTTATAAACATTCTTGTTTCATCCTTGCAACAACTGCTATCAGCTCCATTTACAGATGAAGAAATTGAATTTAAAAGCTTTTCAATGTACATTACCCTCTTTGTATTGATTCCTCCCCATTAAAAAAGAAAATTAATGCAAACCTAGGTAAAATGGAATTTGATTTTCTTTTCAGAAAATTGTTCATAGAAATTCCCCATTATCCTACTTGATCCACCTAGCAATAGAAGCTAAAAGACTAAGTAATTGTACAATTAGGAGAGACTCTGATGTTAGTGCATTAACCTATGTAACTTTACTAAATGAAACTCTTAAATTCTATTTTCCCACTCCCACTGGAAAGAGCACGTACACACACTCACACAGAGAAGTGCAAACTGTGCAGCTTCTTATTCTTGAATTTTATATTCAACATGATATATATGTCAAGCATCTAGAGATTATATAACTTCAGTGACCATTTAGGTGCTGGTTGTTAACAAAGTACAAATTTAAGACTGCAGACACTGATTTCAGAGAGCCTGGATGTTTTACTTTTGTTCAGGCCAGACTAAAAGATGGATGGTATAGAATAGTTTCATTTGCCTTGAAAGATTAAAATGTCAGCTTTCTGTATTCATAAAACAAAAATAAAATGTACAAGAGGACACTAAATTTTTTTTCTTTTTTTTTTTTTTAGTACACAGTCTTTATTTCAGGAGATATTTTTAATCAGAGAAGATTTCTTTGAAGGTTGATACTTTTTTCCTTGGACTTAGTATTTATGTTATATTGAAATGTCTGATGATAACTTGAATGCTATTTAGACTTAAACCTTTTGTGATACTGTGTTTTAGGATAAATTTAGCAATTTTCTTTTAAGGTCTGTTTGAAAGCAGTAGATATTTTCTTTCTTAAGTGGTTAACATGATTATATATGACCTCATATATATTCAGCCACTGGGGAGAAACGGAGAATGTTGCAGGGAAAGACATAAGAATATTTGGGATTCTGGGCCTAAAGAAAGACTCAAGGAAAAGTTCAAAATGTACAGTTGACTAGTTTCTTATTTATGCTAATAGTTAGGATTGAGAAATTACAAAAGGGCAGAGCCAAGAAATGGCCTGAAGTCTCTTTGCCTGGATTTGCAGCAATGTCGTGCCTCAGATTTTATTATATTTGGTTTTCTTAGCACAGATGCAGCAGTAAGTAGCAACGCCACTCCTTCTCAGTCGTCATCTATCAATGACATTTCATCCATGTCCACTGAGCAGACACTGGCCTCAGACACAGACAGCAGTCTTGATGCCTCGACGGGACCCCTTGAAGGTTGTCGATGATAAGTTAGAAATAGCAAACTTGTCATCGGTGAAGGAACTCTCACTTCCACAAGCCTGAAATGCTTAGGAGTTGATGGAACCAAATAGAAAAACTCCATGTTCTGCATGTAAGAAACACGATGCATTGCCCCTACTCAGTTCTTATAGGATTGCCTGCTTAGATTATAAAATAAAGCAGATTATGTCTGAAGAAAAAAAGTGCAAGCCACACTTTTAGCAATTTTGTCCAAGATCATTTCAGGTGAGCAATTAGATGAATTTTTTTGAAGTCGTGTGGTAATAGTAGTGACAATTTCCCATCATCCGTAACTGTTGGGACTTATATGCATGTGACCACAGATGCTTGTTTGGACTTGCTGATCTAGCACTTTGGAAATCAGTATTTAAATGCCAAATAATCTTCCAGGTAGTGCTGCTTCTAGAATTATCTCTTAATCCTCTTAAGTGATTTGGTGTCTGTCCAGAAAGAATAGAATTTGTGTGTTAAATGGCCACCATATTATATCTTACCCCCTTTTATGGCATTATTTATTCTATCTTTTGTATTTCAGAAGGAATATAATTAAGTCTATTTAATAAGTACAAAATATAGCTTTTCTTAAATTTGTGATGTTTGGGGCTGCAAACTATCACTGCTAAAACCAAGACACTTATATGAACACTCTGTTTTCTCTACATTGTCTAGTCTGGGACGAGTGTACATTCAGCTTTACTGCATGATAAAATTTTCAGTTTTGTGCTGCTTAAGACAAATAACTTTGAAATCCTATCTACCTTATCTCTTTTTTCTCAATCTTCTGGACTTATTAATTTAAACCGCTACCTAGAATTTCATGTTCTTTATTAGGCATGTAACACTCCATCTCAATAATATTATGGCAAATAGACTCTTGAATCCATTGCCTAATGTTAGAATAGAATTTTACAAAATGATCACTAAAGATTATTGTAATCATTTACTAAGTGCTTCCTTCACCAGAGACTGGCTGGGTTCTTTACTTACCTTCCGTCATTCAGGTGAAATTCATGATTTCACAAGGCAGCCTTTCCCTTTGCCGATACCATGTTCTTAATCGATTTTCTTTTTTCACTGAAAGAAACCAGATAAACCCCCCTTTGGTCTGTTTTAGGAGGCAAGGCTGATTCAGAATGCCTGTTTGCTGTTGTTTTCCATTTTGTGGAGGCATTTCCTTTGTCTAAGGGAAAGCCATGAAACTTCTGGGAAAACTCTTCAGAGGGATATGAAGGAAATACCCTAAAGAATAGTAATTAACTATTGAATATTTTCTGATTTAAAACTGCTCACCTGAAATTGATACTTTCAGACTTTTTGATATGTAAATTATTCGAACTTTATTAAGATACTGAGTATTCAAGTGTCACTGCAGAAATGGAGTTATGATGATCACATTTTGGCTACCTGTGCTCATAATGTTTTTTGCCTTGAGCTTAATTTGTTACCAATTCATATCTTTTGTTCAATTATCTTGGAAGCTTTTTGGTCAACGTGCTATAGAATGTGTTCTGAGGAGGAACTTTGATAAGAAAGTTATTATAAATATTATCTAAAATGTATGATTCTCTTCTGTACCAGTTGTATCTTATTGGTCGGTCTTATCACTGGAAACTGGAACCCTTGATGAGAAAAATTAATATTGAAATAAGAAATAGTTTTATGTTGTGTCTTTTAGACACTTTCAAGTACAAAATGGAAATACTAACTTGGACTGATGCAGAAACACCTATTATATGGCTTGAGATTCTTTTAGCCTTGAAGGCCTGATGGTATAGTTAAGAAAGTTATCACTATACATATATAAACATCTTAAAATGGCCTTCTCTCTAATACACATTCTTTTAAAAGACTTTATTTACTAAATCTATCTTTAAAAGGAAAAACAAAGAAAAGGGAGAGTTTTTAAAATGCACTATCTGCTCTATGCCATGTAAATGCAGCACGCTGATAATGAGGGCTCATTGGGGTCCCACTTACGAGAAGATGCTTGTAAATGGAGCAAGGTGCCCCACAGGTTGGCTGTCTGCTCACTCATTCCTCTGTGCATTCAGCAAGCCTGTTGTCACGGATGGAGCCCGTGATGTGTTTCCTGCCAAGACCATCTTCTGTCAGGTAGAGGTGAGTGCACCTAGGACAGGACACCAAGCTCCGTAGAAATACCTCACCCCAGTTTTAGGGTCCTCCCTCCTGAACCTAGATTTGCCAGGGTCCTGGTGCAATGCAGATAGTTTCAAACTGATCTCTGTGGATAAATGCTGATGTTGCATAAAGAACAAAAATGTGCCCAACTTTTTCATCTTTTCTATTTTATTTTTGTAATTTATTTTGTACACAACCCTGGAAGTAACTATTTTGGACATGTATTTTTATAAACCAGGTAATTTATTGTTATCCTGGAATTTGGACTAGGTTTGTTTCATTTGTTGGCTTAGTTTTCAGTCAAAAAGGAAATGACTGTTTCCCCTTTGTCCAGGTCTTAATTTCAAGTGCAGGTTCTGGAGAGCAGACAGAATTCTATCAGAGTAGGAGAGCAGTCTAGAAACACTGGCTATGCACATTGAATCAGTTTTAGGCCTAGAGATGGAAACGGCTCTGTTCTTATCTTTGGAATGCAAAACTCAGAGCCCCAGTGCTGAAAGGAGAAAGTCCACTGCAGGGCCCCTTGCTGATACCTAGAGTCCATTATTTGAAACACTGAACAGGAAACTGGTTTAATCCAGATGTAATGCTGTGTAAGTCATGATAATGACATATGAGTTCATCTGGTTGATTTTTAATGTAACTCCTCCAGTATTTCATACTGGTAGTAAATACAGGTGTGACCTTTCAGATTGCATATCTCAAAAGTAACATTGCCTAATGTTTTATAATAAAATATATTATGTGTGTTTTGATTGGTGAAAATAATACAGACTACATTTTCAAAGAGAAATGTATAGCATGTCCAATTTTTGTGTTTTTAAGTGAAAATTGACTATATTTCGACATCACAATCTCTGATTACAGATTTAACATGAACATGGGTAGATGTTGGAGTGTCATGATTTCAAACAATACCAGCAAATGTTTTTAAATTGAAAGGCAAAAACGGTTCTCTGTTCATTGTCTTACTGAAAATATTCTGCAAATTCCTTAATATAAGTTTTCAAAAGCAATGGCAGAAAGTTTTGGCTTCAAAAACATGCAAGGACAAAATTGAATATTCAGAGTATTGGTGTAATTGTCTTCTCAGAAGATGTGGCCAGGAGAATCCACCAATCAGTCTTTACTTGTATTGCTTAAAATCATTAATGGTGCTGGTGGTTTTGTCCATGGGAAGAGCCACTTTCATCTCACTTCTGTTTTTGTGGCCCTTTAGGATGTCTGATACTGAAATCCACAGGAGTAAAAGAGTCCTCAGTGTCTCTTTCTGTTCTCTGTTTAAAAAGACTAGAGTCATTCCAGATAGATGAACATCAGTCTTACTTTTAAAAGGTCTGTAAAGAAGGAATATGTTTCTCTTAACATTGGTCTGGCTTCTATTTCTCTGTTATATTTCCCTCCCAATTTCAATGTAGACAGCATTAAAATACCTTTTATTTATTTGTTGAAATGATAAATATAAGTGGGGTTGGGTTTTTTGGGAGGAGGGAGGATGCTAGTATTTCAAAATAACTTCATAATTAACTACCTGATGTTGTCCTGAAGATTCTGTGGCTACTCGTGTAAATTTAAGCATAAGGTTACCTTTGACAATAAGGCTGTTTTGTAATATTTTTTTGTTTTTAATTAGGAAAGTTGGTAACAAAATAAGCACTAACAGAGAGTGGTCAGTCACATCTTCTTGCAGCTGAATGTGATCATGATTTAAGAGGGATGAATCTGACACAGCCATTGGGAACTAGTCATATGCTGGGTCCTCAGGGCCTGGGGACCTCATGCTTCTCCAGAGTTTGAAAGACCAAGGCTTTGGGAAGCCGAGGATTATTGTGAGCAGGAGTGTTTTCTATTTCCCTTTGTCTTGGTGTTTTAGAGTTGGAAGGGAAATTAGGAATCATTTCTTGTAACCCCCCACCATACAGCAATGAGGAGGCTGGAGCCCCAGAAAAGAGGAGCACCTTACCGGGCATCAGAAAGTGAGTGACAGGTTGGCCCCTAACCACGTGCTGCAGCATGTTCTTGCCAGTCTTACTCTTCACTCTCTTTTAGTCATGAACACCTTTGAGAATCCAATGAAAACTATGACCTTCTCCCAAGAAAAATACCATGAGCACAAAGTTTTGCCAAGCTTTCAGAGGAAAAGGGGAGAAAAAGAAAATATGGGTAACAAGAAAAAAATGAAATAAAACATACATAAGTCCTAACATACCAGTAACTAAAATCTAGAAGACTGGAATGCCACAGTTATTTAACTTGGGTTCATAAAGAATATTATACCCAACAGGCAAATTCCTTTTGATCACACATGGAACTTAAAGGAAATCAGGCCACAGAGGAAACTTTAGTAAATTCCAAAATCTGTTTCAACAAATGCCCACTGAGTATCTCCTCTGTACCAGGCCCTTGGCTGGAGACAGCCATAAATAAGACTCACAGTCCCTGCTTCGGGGGACCTTAACACTCCATGGCTGCAGTCAAATAATCCAGCATTAGTGGGTGTAATTAAATAACCACATAAATTTATTCTTAGCCTCAGCTGGGGATAAGTGTTGAGAAGGATGGTTCTGGAAAGCTTTGTAACAGGAGGGTCACCCTGTTGGGAAGGTGAGGGAAACTTCCCTGAGGAAGCAGTGGCTGACTTGACAACTAAGGACAAGGAGAAGTTCAATGGTGCAGGAGGATCTAATCCTGTCGACTTCATCCTTCTCCCTATCTCCATCATCACCTGACTGCAAACCATTCGTCATGCATGGGGACAGTGACTATATTGGCCTAAAGGTTCTCCTGGCTTCCACTCTTGTCCAGCTCCAACTGTCCTTCACCCAACCTGGAACGAGCCTCCTGGGATGCAGCTCTGACCTACATAAAGCCTCCATGGGTCCCAGTTGACCATAGGGTTGCTTCTCAAATGGGCTTCCCATAGCCATGCTGCTTATGCACACCTTTACTTCTCCACTATAAAGGTTACCAACCATCATATTTAGGACGTTGAAATGTCTTAAAACTATCTTCTGTGCTTTTTCTAGTGGTCAATTCTAAAAACTTGAAGGTCAGTAAACAGTATTGATGCTGTAATGATGGTACCACTGCCAAGACAAGTGGTGTCCTCGGATTCCATTTTCTCTCTTGTACACATCTTTTTTGCTTTTCCTAGAGTTTCTCTTTAGACTTCTGTTTTTATTTTACTTTTACTCTCTTTTTTCCAAGCTTTACTTTTGTTCTCACTTTTCCAAGTTTATTTATGGTTTTATGTTCATGAGTAGAACCAAGCCACGGTAGACAGGGTAAAAGTGATCACCAATCTCTTTCATGGATAAAGATCCCTTTCTAAGTCAAGGAAGTGTTTAGATACACACATAATAACAGTCATACTGTAGTGTCAACTGTTTTAAAAACTAGATTATGTCAAACACCTGCTATGGATGAAGTGAAGTTTTTTCAAAAAACTTTTCTTTGAAGTATATATATGTACAGAAAATTGGACAAGTTTTAAACAGCTCAATGAATTTCTACAAGCTGAACACACCTAAATAAACAGCACCCACCCAGATCCAGAAATGCAGCATTGCTGTCACCCAGAAGCTCCCTTATGACCATTTCCAGTCACCAAACCCCAAGGGTAAACACTCTCCAACCTCTAACCATATAGATTAGTTTTGCCTGTTTTTATATTTCATGTTATTGGAAGCATACAGTAGATACTCTTATATCTGTGAGTCTCTCCATGTTATTGAATAGAGTTGTAGTTTATCCTCATTGCCATTGCACAAATATACACAATTTAGTTATCCATTCTACTGTTGATATGTATTTGCGTAGTTTCCAGTTTGGGGCTATTGCCAGTAGTACGGCTATAAGCATTTTGTGCATGTCTTTGGTCATGCTTTTCTGATGGGAATGGGATTGTTGAGTTATGGGGTATGCACATGTTCATCTTTAGTGGTGCATTAGTTTTCTGTTGCTGTTGTAATAAATTACAACTAAAATAGTGGTTACAACAGCACAGATTTATTATCTCACAGTTGTGTGAGTCAGAAGTTGAGGTTGGCTCAGTTTCTCTGCTCCAGGTTTCTCAAGGTTAAAACGAAGATGTCCACTGGCTGGGCTCTTATGGGAGACTCTGGGAAGAATCTGCTTCCTTCTGAGCTCCTTCAGGTTGTTGGCCAAATTCAGTTCCTTGCTGTTGTGGAACTAAGGTCCCCATCTCCTTGCTGGCTGTAAGCTGAGGGCTGCCCTTGGCTCCTAGAGGCCTCTCTTCAGTCTTTACAGGTGGCTCCTACATCTCAGACAGCAATGGTGTGTCAAGTCCCTCTTGTTCTTGGAATTTCTTCAACTTCCCTTCCACTGCATCTGTTCTGCTCCAGCCAGGGAATTTTCCCTGCTTTTAAGGGCTCATGTGATTAGATTGGGCCCACCCAGATAATCCAGGATAATCTCCCAATTTTAAGGTCTATAACTTTATTTATTTAATGTATTAAATAAATAAATAATGACTTTTATTGCTTACAGTTTCTGATGCTGGGAAGTCCAAAGTCCAGGGAATACATCTGGTGAGGGCCTTCTCTGGTGGTGGCTTCAGTGATACAAGTTATCACATTGTGAGATGGCAGAAGCAGAGAGAGAGTCTGACCTCCTCGTTCACTATCTTTTTAAAGCCCTCAGATCCATTCCTATTATTCCAGGAGTGGATCAATCCATTCTTGAGGGTGCAGTCCTCACAATCTAATCACTTCTTCAAGGCCTTACCTTTCAATTACCATAATAGGATTTCCCACTCTGAACAATATCACAGTGGGGGCCAAGTTTCTAATACGTGGAATTTTGTGGGACACAATGTAAGGTTCAGTGAGTTTAGGGGGGGACATTCAATCCACAGCATTCCAACCTTGGCCCCCCAAAGCTCATGTAAATACATCCATTCCATTTCCAAAGTCTTAACCTGTTTCAGCTCAAAGTCCAGAGTCTCAAAGTTCCATCTGTAAAATCAAAATAAGTTGTCTACTGCCAAGATACAATGGTGGGACAAGCATAAGGTACATATTCCCATTCAAAAAGGGAGAAATAGGCCAAACGAAAGGAGTAACAGGTCCTAAGCAAGTCCAAAACCCAGCAGGATAGGCATTAAGTCTCAAAGCTGGCAAATCATGTGCCTTGATTCCATGTCCAGCATTTTCTGCACACTGGTTGGGGGCGGAGGTAGGGTTGGCTTCCAAGTCCTCAGGAAGCTCTGTTCCTATGTATTACCTGGTCCGAGGCCATGCTTTAGCTCTCCCAGGCTGGCATCGCACACTGGTATCTCCACAACTTTGAGGTCTCCATGGCTGTCCTGCTCCCACAGCTCCACTAGGCATGGCCTTGGTGGGGTTTTTCTGCTGCAACTCTGACCCCACATTTCCTCTCAGCATTGCTCTAGCAAAGGCTCCATGCAGTGAATCCACCTGCTTTGGACTGATTGAATTGTGTCCCCAAAGTTCATATATTAGAAGCTAAATCCCCACTGTAACTGTTGTGGATGGGAAATCCTATTACGGTACTTGAAAGGTGGGGCCTTGAAGAGGTGATAAGGTTGTAGGACCACTCTGCAGTGAATGTATTAAAAATAGTGGTCATGGGCTTGGTTCTGAGAGCTTTAAAAGAAGAGCACAAGAGAGGTTAGTCTTTCTCTGCTTTGCCATTTTCTGCCATGTGAGACCCCTGGGTCACTGTCGCCAACACTAAAGCCTTCACTAGATGTGTTTCCTGGACATTGAACTTCCCAGCCTCCGAAACTGCTAGCAATAAATTTCATTTTCTTGTAAATCGCCGAGTTCCAGGTATTTCTGTTATAAGCAAAAGAAATGGACTAATACATCACCCCTTCAACAGATCTCTTCTTGGGCCCCCAGACTTTTCCATATATACTTTGAAATGGGGGTGGAGGCTCCCAAGCCTTCCCAGCTCTGGCATTCTGCAAGCCTGCAGACCTAACACCACATGAATGCTGCTAAGGCTTCTGGCTTTTATTTTCCAGTGCTGCATGTCCAGCCACATCTGTGACCAATTTAGCCATGGCTGGAGCAACTGAAGTAGCAGGAGTGCTGGTGTGGGGAGCAGCATCCCAAGGTAGCCCTGGGCAGCGAGCCCATGGAGAGTGCCATGGGCCCATTCCCCAAGACCATTCTGTCTCCCTAGACCTCTGAGCCTGGAATCAAGTTCTGTAACTTTACATCTTTGTAGTCTAGTCCTCTTTGCCAAGTGACATAACATATTCACAGGTTCCAGGGATTAGGACATGGGCATCTTTATTTGACCTACAGTAGATACTACACAACAATTTTCCAAAGTCATTGCTCCCATTTGCATTCCTACCAGTGGTAGATGAGAATTTAGGTGGCTATGTAATCTCTCTAACCCTCAATATCTTCTGTCTTTTCCTATTATAAGATAAGCTAACCCATAAGATATCTACTGTGGGTCAAAAAGTTCATGTGTTGGAAACTTGATCTCCATTGTAACAGCGTTAAGAGGGTGAAAAATTCAATTATGATATTTGAAAGGTAGGGCCTTTGAGAGGTGATTGGATCATGAGGACTGTGCCTTCGTGAATGGAAGCACATGAGAGAGCTCTTGCTCTTGGTCCTGCCATTCTTGCCACGTGACACCCTGCATTGCTGTAGAGAGTCACCACCAACAAGAAGACCCTCACTAGGTGTGTTTCCTGGACCTTAGACTTCCCAACCTCCAGAGCTATAAGAAAGAAATTTTCATTTTCTTTATAAATTATCCAGTTTCAAGTATTCTGTTGTAAGCAACAGAAAACTGACTAATATAATATCCCACCTTATCTTCTGTTTTACCCATTCTGGTGGGTCTGTAGTGGCCTTGGTGTGGTTTTAATTTGCAGTTCCATGATGACTATTCAAGTTAAGCACTTTTTCATATGTTTATTAACATGTGACTATCTTCTTTCTTTTTCAGAGATTACAATTCTCTGTTGAAATTTTTTATCCTTTCACCAATTTTGTATACATTTTCCTCTATTTTCTTGAAACCTAGTGATTTGATTTTATTTTTCCATAGTTATTTTAAAGTCCATATCTACTCATTCCAATATCTGGATCATTTGAAGATCTATTATTATATGGCTTACATCTTCACATGTATACTAATTTATTATTCTAAACATTGTGATTTAAAAAGTAGAGGCTCCAAATGATGTTTTCTCTCACCAGAGGGGTCCCCCTTTCTTCTTTTTGACATGGTCTTTCCTCAGTTGGTGAGGGGGCTTATCACTTCATTCCATCAGGTACTGAGTAGGTTCAGTCTGTGTACCAGCTTTTATAAGTCTGAACTCCCTGCTCCCAGAGCTTTCTGGATTATTGAAATTGCAAGAGATGGAGCTTCACTCCTCAAAGGTGTTAACCTTCCACCCACATACTTTCATAATTTGGCAAGGATCTTGTTGAGGAGACAGGTTTTGTGTTGGCATCCCTTTACCCCAAGCCTCCAACTTTTGTCACCCCCAAAACACCAAAGTCTGGTGAGTTTTCCGATCCCTGGTAGTGGCTTCCTTCCAGGACTTAGCCTGGATTCTCAGCCTCTAGCTGTGCTCAGAATTGATAAGTCCCCCCAGATGAAAAGTGGTCATGGATCCTCAGGGTCAAGTCTCTGCCTGCCCTCGTGTGGCTTTCATTTGTTGACTGCTTTGTTTTCAGTTCCCCTCCCCCAGTGGATCTTGTCTCCGAGGCACTGTGAGACTAGACAAATAACTTTGCCTCTCAGAATCGTTTGAGCAGTTAAGCACCTCTCTCCATCCCCTACTCCATCCAACAGACTCAGAATTCAGCAAATGCTTTAGGGAGAAATTAGCCTCAAATCTCCAAACTTGTGCAACTGCTAAAATCTTTGCTGATTCTCTTTCCCCCAGCATTAGCCCTTTCTACCTTCTCTAAGCCCCATATCCCCAGTCCTTGCCTGGAATCCAGCAAATACCCCTGAGGGAAGAAAGCTGCCCCTCAACTGGCTTACCTCAGAAGGGTTCTGCCCTATCTGGAATTTTAGTCTATGCAGTCCTTGTGCTTCCATAAATCTCTGGTGCCTTCAAAAATATGATTTTTTAAAATGTATCCAGCCTTTTCTGATTGTCAGAAGGAACACTGATCTGCCACAACCTACTATCCAGAAGCAAAAGCCCTTTTTGACTTTTTATTATGAAAATGTTCTTACTTGCAGAAGAGAATAGAATAATGAACTCTCTTCACCTTGATTTAACAGTTAAGATTTTTTTGATATCTCCTTCTATAGACTGAATTGTGTCTCCCCTCCCCATTGATATGTTGAAGTTCTAACCCCCCAAAGTGACTATATTTGGAGACAGAGCTTTTAGGAGGTAATTAAGGTTAAATGAGGTCATAAGGGGGAATGGGGAATCCTAATTCGATAAGATTGGTGGCCTTATAAGACGAGGAAGAGAGAGAGATTGATCTATGTCATGCACTGAGGAAAGACCATGTGAGCAAACAGGGAGAAGGCAGCATCTCCAAGCGAGGAAGAGAGCCCACCAGAGCCTGGGCATGCTGGCTCCCTGATCCCAGACTTCCAGCCTCCAGAACTGTAAGAAAATTAATTTCTGTGGTTTAAGCCACCCAGTCTATGGTATTTTTACTATAATCAAAATAAGTTATTTATTTATTATAAGTTACTTATTGACATCATAGAAATTTATGCCTAAATTTTCCAGTATGCGTCTTTAGAAACTAAAGTTAATACCAAGTCTATATTCAAATTTCCTAAATTACAGAACTCTTTCAGAAGAAAAATAGTTGCACTGAATTCCAATGCTGCCTTAAATTATTTGTATTGTAGTCTTATTTAGATGTGTTTGAACACAAAATCAAATATAACCAGCATGTTGAATAAGCAGGGCTCATGATATAGAATTAGTATTCAACTTTATTTCTGCCCCACCCCCACCCACTGCCTCCTTATAGTCAGTGGGGGAGCAACTAATTGAAAACATTGATAGATCCCATGACTTTTGGTCACTCATGAGAAACAGAAAACTCAATGATCAATCTAAGTCAGAAGTTCAGTCTCACTTCAGTAACTAAAATGGCCAGTGTCATGTTAGAGTTAAATTTGCCAAACTCATTCAGAGTTAAATTTTCTACCTTCTCTGCCCAGGGTATTCAGTAGGCAAGAAGGCAGGGGAGGGGGCATGGGATATTCCTCTCATTCCCCATATTTTGCTTCTATCCTTTCTCTCCTTACTAGCTTGAGTTATTTATCCCAGTAGGGTCAAAAATGGGGAGTGGGAGATAAGGAGAGGCAGGAAGGTTCTACACCCAACTGGCCCATCTTAAGATGGATTTGAGCT
This sequence comes from Cynocephalus volans, assembly GCF_027409185.1. Classification (NCBI taxonomy): domain Eukaryota; kingdom Metazoa; phylum Chordata; class Mammalia; order Dermoptera; family Cynocephalidae; genus Cynocephalus; species Cynocephalus volans. The sequence continues at coordinate 159,948,754 of NC_084461.1, read as the reverse complement.
CTCCCATCTTTGAGGATCTGTTTCCCAGGATGCCACTCCTGGTACCAAGTTGGGCCACCAGGCAGGGTCCAATCAGGGAAACAGGAACCACACTAGGTATTTCAACAAGGAATTGAATGGAGGTCCTTGGTTAAACAGATGTCGGAAGGCTTAGAGAGAAAAACAAAAAACAAACAAACAAACAAAAAACAGGTAACAATGAAGTGACTATAAGAGGCAGCTACCACACTCTGGGGAGTCAAGAATAAAGGGAAGATTCTGGGCTTACCAGAGTCTAAAAGTTCAGAGGAGTGCCCCACCAAGATGGGAACTAGATTTGTGAGAGGGGCATGGCCAGGCTGGTGGTGGCCCCTATGGGACAGCGATTGAGCTGTCCTAAGAGGGTGGAATGAAGCTGAACCTGAAACCAACCACCACTGTCTGCATGAAAGCCCATTGCTGCAGGCCACCGTCAGGACAGTGAGCATGGCAGGAAAGAGCAAGTGCCTTCTCGTCTCCTTCTAGAGCCTCCCATGGCAGAGCCAACAAGGAGCCAGCTGGCAAAGGAGGAATGTGTACCACCTCAGCCCCAGTTGAGTGAAGAAGGGAGGCTTGGAGCCCAGAGACAACAGCTTAATAACTGGCACAAAGAGATGGTGTCCTCCCCTTTCCCTCATTTTGCTCCCATCCCACCTCCTCCTCCAGCTTTGGACCCCACCAGGCTCAAAGCAGGGAGAGAGAGAGAAGGGGCACAGGTAGGTTATCCACTCAACAGCATCTGGTAAGATGGTGTCAGGCTCTCTGGCCTGGCACGTGTTAACACATGACTTGTTCTCACATGGGACTCAGTCACGGTGGTGTAGAGATGTCCCCTCACGGCTGATTTCCGTGGTCTCTCCAGGCAGTTCTCCAAACCCAAGCAAAAGCACTTCTCCCTACCAATGCTTCTCTCCTCACAGCCCAGGGCCTGCTACATAATTAGCAGGGCCCAGAGCAAAATGAAAAGGTGGGGCCCCTTGTTCAAAAATCCAAGAAGTGGTGCTGTTAAATGTACTAAAATATAAAACTTTTTCCTCTTTCTTTCTCGACTTGTCCTGGTGTTTTTGGTATGCCATTTAGTGTCATTCTCCGTAAGGAAAAATTAAAATTTGAGATTATTAGCATGAACTTTACTGCTCATCTTTATATTGTTCAATTTCAGTTTTAAATGCAATTATAAGAGCATTTAACACCTATGCAGAATCACAGAAATGACACAATTTGTATTTTGTAGCTTGTATTTCATTCTTACCAGAGCTGTGGAAATGCTGCACAAAATTAACTCAACTATTTTTATTTCACTTCTTGACATGTATACATTCTCCCCACATTCTCTATCCCCAGCTAATTAATGAATAAGGAAGGACAGACAAGGAACTATGAGTTGCCCTGTCTTTCCCTTTCCTTCTCTGTTGCCATTTTCAGCCTGTTTGACTAATATGAGGAAGTAACACAAGTGAGAAAGGATATGATCAGGTTCCTTGGCCAGTCATGATTTTTAGAATGCCATTGCCTTCTCTCTGTGTTTGAAGCAAGTTCTGCTTAGAACAGAAAGCATGGCCTCTCAGGGCTATTGGTGCCCCCACTGACTCAGCTGTACACGCTCAACTTGTACTCACTTTGAGTCTCTGAACTGCCAGGCCTCGTGCTTCCACCAGTGTCCTGTGCTCATAGGGCACCACGAACCCTAAACATGGATGGGCTAGCAAGGAATAGCAGTGGAGACGAGGTTTGAACTATTTCTCACAAGCATACCACATTGTCCCATTGGACTTCACTTAGAAAACACCAGGTCAAAGATCAAGTTATTAAGAATTTCGAGATGGCGGCTGCAGAGCAGTGAACCACACCCAGCCAATGCAGCTGCCCATGAAGCTGGCCCTGCCTCAGCCTGGGAATTCTGCAGTCCACTCACAGTTCCTCCTGCCCAAATCCCACCCCACCAGCTCTTTTGCACACATGGCCCCTGTATGCTCCATCAGAAACGCACCCTTCACCCCAGAGAACTCTGCAAGGGCACCGTTCTGCAGCTCACCACAGTCACTGCCCTGCTGGGAGGTTTGCTATAGCATGTACCTGAAAAGTCCCCATCATGGACACGTGGGCCTGGGGTCCAGCCCATTCTTCACTCACCAGGAGCCTCATCTGCCTGGATCATGCAGCAGGTGCCTGACTCACATGTGCTGAATGAGCTCATGTCAGTTGGGCATCTCTGTCATTTTCCCCAAGAATGTGGGTGATGTTGCTCCCTCATAACCTGCAGCACATTTCAGTTGTCTCCAGGCTCTCTGGGAGAAGGGACTAGTCCAGCCATAATGTACATGAAAGAAATGTTGAGATGATGGATCCCAAACCTGACTGGGCTCAGAACCACTCCGGGCACCTGCTAATAGATTCGGATTCTCAGGCCCAACCCAGACACTTTGATTCAGAGAGGTCTTGGCAGGGGTCTTGGGCATCTGTGTTTGTAAATAAGCTCCCAGGGAAGGTCAGGACTATTTCACGTCCACTCTGCTCAGCCAGGTCCTTGGCTCGGGGAGGGCAATCCAATCCCAGCCTTGATGTCTCTGCACCCACACACAGGGCAGCCAGTGTGAAGCATGAAGGGTTTGGACCCTGGCTCTGCTGGGCCACCCACACAACTTGCCTGTCCTCTCTGAGCCTCTCTTGTGGAATGGTGTTTTAGTTTTCTGTGCTGTTGTTGCAAATTACCACAAACTTAGTGGCTCAAAATAACACAGTTGTATTATAGGTCAGAAGTCCTACATGGGTCTCACTGGGCTTAAAGTGAGGTTCAGCAGGGTCAGCTCCTTCTAGAGGCTCTAGGGGAGAATCCATTTCTTTGCCTTTTCTAGAGGTCACCCACATTCCTCGGCTTACAGCCCCCTTCCTCCAGCTTCAAAGCTACCAGGTAGCATCATCTCTAACCTGCTTCCACCATCATATATCTCTCAAGCCTCCTTCTGCCTCCCTCTTCCACTTTTAAGGACCTGTGTGGTTACATTGGGCCCACCCAGATAACCCAGGATAATCTCCCCATCTCAAGATTCTTAATTATACATGCAAAGTCCCTTTTGCCATGTAAGGTAACATATTCACAGGTTCTCGGGATTAGGACATGGACATCTTTTGGAGCCATTATTCTGCCTACCACAAATGGGGATGATAAGCCTATATTCCTTTAAGTCAGCATTTCTTGAAGTGTGCCCTATCTTTGGCCTGTATCAGCATCACCTGGGCCACTTGTTACAAATAGAGAGTGCGGGCCCACCCAGACCACAAACCTGAGTATTGATGGGGGAGTCTCTGGATGGTGTCTTGTCTTCAGGTGTTCCAGGTGATTCCTATGCACGCTGACACTGGACAGCCCTGGATAGGCGTGATCTTGAGTCTGGCAGGCACATGGGGGGTCTCAGGAGGGGAGAGGAGGTTTACACATCCGTTCCCTACTAGAACCTGATGGGCCAACCATGTTGCAACTCTCCTCCAAGCTTTGGGGACTGAGGACCTTTAGGAGGTGTTTCCCATGCCTGCAGATTTAGGCTGTGCTGGACGCTTTCCCAGGCACCCAGTAAGGGCTCCTCCAAACCTAAATCTATGCTCAGGGACTCTGGTTTCCTCATGCCAGTGACTCAGCAGGCAGAGTAAGCACCTTTGCCAGCAGGGGTTATTGACCCTGCCTCCTGTTCGTGAGAAGTGATGCGGTGAGGGGACTCTGTCTAGGATTCACCACTGTGTTTCTGTGTCCAGTTATAACCAGGGATGGGCCACTGTAGCAGCCATGGCCTGATGAGGGAGGGCATGCTAACCTGTGCTCCAACCCTGCAGGTCACCCCCAGGTGCACCACCTAGCCTGGCAGAAGTGCTGCCTGTGGGTGAGGGGACCTTAGGAGGGGTGGTAGAGGAGGGAATTGACCTCATGCACTTAATGTAGAACCCAAGGGAATCTGAATGTTCCAAGGGGTGGATTGCAGCTGGCGAGTTTTGCACCCTGCACTGAAATCACCCACCTGTGTTCAGCACAGCCAGGTGGGTGGTTCTGTACAGGTGCTGCCCAGTGGCCCACCTCAAGTTCACCTTTGCTGCCTCAGGAATGTTTCTTAAGTGGGGAAATCTGTTCAGCCTTCACACAGGAGCAACCTGGAAGCATAGGGGATATAGGGAAATTCTCTGCCCAGCAGGAGAATTCTGAGATGCTTTCTGCACAGTTCCCCAAAGGGTCTCAACAGGGCTGGGCCTTTAGTTGGCCATGATGGTGACCATCCTAATAATGCACCCTTTATGGGTTGTTCCTCTGTATTAGTCCATTTTCTTCCACTTATAACAGAATACTTGAAACTGGATAATTTATAAAGAGATTTATTTCCTACAGTTTGGGAGGCTGAGAAGTCCAAGGTTGAGGGGACGCATCTGGTGGGGGCCTTCCTTCTGGTGGAGACTCTGTAGAGTCCCTAGGCAGTGCAGAGCATCACATGGAGAAGGGACAAGAGATGTCCTAACATGCTCTCTTCTTATGCAGCCACCATTCTGTTCCCAAGATAACCCATTTATCCATTTACCCATTAATCTATGAATGGATTCATCCATTCATGAGGGCCGAGCCCTCATGGTCTCATCACCTCTTAAAGGCCCCTCCTTTCAAATACCATATTGAGGATTAAACTTCACCATGAGCTCTGGAGGGGACAAACATTCAAACCATATCACCCTCCTTCCCTATTTCATGCTGTCTGGGATCCCCTCCCATGTAAACAAACTGCAGCCTCATCTCAGGCTCTGCATCCAGGGCATCCCATCCGTGATACCTTCCTTCTTCCTCAGGCCAGCCCTACTTGGAGCCTTGTGATGGGGGCTGGAGACCCAGATCAGAATCAGACCCACACTCACCTCACACACACAGGCACACAACACCACACACACAAGCGCCACACACTACACAACTCACATGTTATACACACAGGTGCTGCATGCACATGTGCCATGCACATGCATGGAATACAACACCACACTTGCACACACGCTGCATACACACACATGCACACACACCTCCCAATCCTTGTCCAGACTTGGCCAGTAGGCAGGGCCCTGGTCTATAAAAGATAATTAAACGTGACACCCACAAGTGGTGGCTATGCAATGACTATCTCCCAGAGCTTTGCCCTTGTAGTAACTTTGGAGAATTCTCACCAGACCTAAGAATGGATGAATTATGGGTTGCACTAATAAAATGCATTGGCCAGAGCTCAGAGTTCTGTCCTTGTTGTTCTCTGATTTTATTGATGATCCTGCTCAGCAGCCTCACTGGGTGTCACACTCCTTCCTGAGTCATCTGCTGTGGCTGTGCCAAGAGTTGGGGGCAGATGTGCTGCCGAGGCCTTGCAGGTTCCCAGTGTTGTCTGAAGCTTCTGGAACCCCAAGGATCTCCTTCCTTCACCCCGAGGGCCCCAACCAGACTGTGCACCCACAAGTCCAGCCACCTCCAGATGTCCCCCAAATACCCCTGGCCCCAGTCTCAGCAGATCCCCATCTACTATGAAGGGTCTCCTCACCTCCCTGGGAAAGATGCCCCCATTCACACTGGCCAGACCCCCACCACCTCTGTTACTCCTCACACATTCTCTTCATCTTCCTATCATCCAGCTCTGTGGCTTCTCCCCCAGAAACAACCCTTGGGTCTTCCCTATCCTCTGCCCCTGCCTGGGGTCTGCACACATCAGCCCTCCCCCGTCTGCCACCTTCTCACAGGCTCCTGCCTGCTGCCTCTCTCACACGTCTTCTCTCAGTGGGCAAGGACCGCAGTCCTGCCAACGCAGTGCTGAGCTGGTGGGGCAAACTCAGGTGGTCTCAGAGTCGCATGTGTGGGGCCATGGGCAAACAAGGCGAGGTGCAGGGGATTCTGGGAAAGGCTTCACGGGTACCAAGTCCAGTATGGCTGAGGACAGCACCACCACCTCCTGCTGGGGGTGCTGCAGGCAGAACTGGGGCCATGCCTGCCCCCTACAGCCACACCCAGAGGATGGAATTCAGCTCCCCAAGACCCTGCCCAGGACACCCCACTCAGCCTTGTCCCCTCCCACTCCTACCCCGGCTCCTACCACTCTATGGCCTCTTTTGCCGCCCCCCTAAAAAAGATGCAAAGTTCATGGGGGTCACTGGGCCTTCGCCCCTGCTATCCCCAGAACATTCTTCGCACAGATCTATGTGGCTGGCTCCTCACCATTCTGGTCTCAGTCCAAACCCCACAGGCCCAGAGAGGCTTTTTCTGAGCCCTCCTGTCTAAAGTGCCCCACCACACTCAGCAACCTCCCCCATATGGGTTCCTTTCTACCACTTAGCGCTCTCTGAAGTGATCATTTTTATTCTTTTGTCTATGTGGTTAGTTTTAAGTCAGATCACCGAGGGGGCAGGCACCCCGCATCCTGCTCGCTGCTGTAACCACAGCCCTCACCTGGCACAGGCACACATAGGCCCTCAGTAAACATCCACCCGATGACTGTCACAGGGTGGGTTGTGGATCAGGGTGGGCTGAGATGATGGCTCTCGGGAGGACTCACCCTCTGACCCAGTGCCTATGCTCTGGGGATTAGCCCCTGGGCACATTCTGGAACGGGGAGGTAGGCTGGAGTGGTGCAGTGGGGTGGGGTCGGCCTAGGGGCCTTGTGGGACAGTGTGCTCTCTGGTGGGCCAGGAGGGGTGTGGGGACAGACATTTCTGGGGCACAGCTACAGCACCTGCAGCCAATGTCCGCCAAAGCTGGGGATGGCTCAGAACAGAGCTCCATGCTGGCCTCAAGGCTCAAATAGCTGCCAGAGACCTCAAGGGACACAGACTTTTCCCCCCTTGTCTCAGGACACAGCTTTGCCTCACCACCCATGTGGGACATTGACCTGTGGCCACAGGCAAGTCCACCCTCATGTTTCAGCTGTTCTGCCAAGTATTGCCTGACTCTAAGCATCCCGCACCTTCACCCAGCATGGCGATCATGCCTCAGTGGTCCTGGCCATTTGCCAGCTGAAAGGTGCTTCATCAGGGGCCGCCAAGCCTTCGCTCACAGAGAGGTTGTGGGCTGGGGAGAGGCTGGCCCCTGCTCCTCTGACTTGGGCTTGTTTAGGAGGGCCCCATGATGCTGCTCAGGCGCCAGTGTGTCACAGCTGGGTGGTCAGCTCTTCAGAGTTCTTTCTTGCAGCCTTCTCTCCCTAGAACCCCGCTGTGCCTCTGGGAGGCTCACCAGGACTGACCCAAGGCCTAGGGACATGGGGTGAGAATTGGAGAGGATGCAGGGATTATGTCCAGCAGCAGCCTGAAGCCAGGTCCCAGTGCCTGCTGGGACCCACGCACACCCCAGTCTGCCCACCTCCCTTCCTCCTCCCCTTCCCCACACCTGGCCCTTGGCATTACTTAGACATCACCCTCACTGGAGCCAGCCCCTGGCCCTGTCCCAGGCCCTGCTGCCTCCCTGCTTAGCCTGCCTAAACATCTGTATGCCCCAGGCGGGTGCCTGTTCTCTAGGCCTCAGTTTCTCCAACTGTGGGAGAAATGGGCTGTTGTTTTCACCTGTCCATTCTTCTGGAAACAGCCCTCAGTGCATGCTCAGAGCAGCACCCTGCTCCATTCTGCATCCATCCTCGGGATTGCCTCAGGGCTAACTCCACCAAGGCAACACCCAGACCTGTTGTCCTCACACGCCAGATCACATTTCTGTAATCTGCAGAAATGGCCTGAGCTGAGCTCCTCGGAGCCTGTGTGGGGCAGCCCTGGCTCTCCTTGAACTGTCAGGCAGATGCACCCTTTCCATGGGTGTCAATCCAGGGATGCTGGGGGCTGTTCTGCCACAGAAGGACTGGGACATGGGGGAAATGGATTCCTACTCATACTGTTTAAGCTCCTGGATCTGGCTATTCCTGAAAGCTGCATGGTTGGCTTTTTACTCATGAGCCAATAAATTATTTTTACCTAAGCTAGTTGGGTTGAGTTTCCTGCCACATCTCACCAGGCAGGTTTTGACAACCAGAAGACAGACGTCCTGACCTCTATGCTGGGACAAACCAGGAAACTTATATTGTCCAGGCAGAGCCAGTTCCAGAAGGTCACCAGATCCCGTTCTGGCCCCCTCTCTCTTTCTAAAAGTGAAATAACACACTGTTAGCCTCCCACACGCCGGTGTCATCCGAGTGGTGGCCAGTTCCCTGGGCTCTCCCTCCTTCCCTCACGAGCGGGCGCTAGTGGGGTTGTGTGCAGTCTCCTCCACCCTCAATGCCCACCCTGTGTCCACGGGACTCAGGGACACAAAGCATAGTTCAGTGGCCATTGTAGAAGGAAGAGAGTCAGAGGAACGGCCAGGGCCCAGCCTTGACGGAGGGGGGCGAACTAGGCCAGAGGCTCCCCAGGTGAGGGGGTCAGCGGAGGGCAGGTCTGCCTGATGCTCAGAGCCGGACAGTTCTGGCCTGTGGGACCTGGCCACGGGGATAGGAGGCGAGCGGCGGCGGAGGGTCCTGAACGCGTCTGGACGCTTGGCCTTCACCCAGAGGTCTGGGAGCAGCGAGGCCAGGTGGGCAGGACCTCCGGGGAACGGGAGGACGCTGGCAGGCGAGCGGGAAGGCTGGTGGCGGGGCTCCCGCTGCTCCACCCCGCGCCGCCCCCCCCACCGCTTCCCGCTCTTCCGTGCGGCCGCCAGGGGGCGCGGCGCCGCGCTCCTCCGGGGCCGACCGGCAGGCGCTTGGGCGGGCTGCGCCGGAGCCGCGCGGGCGGCGGGCAGCGTCCAGGGTCCGCGACGCCACGGCTGGCAGCGGGCGCGGCGGGCGTTGCCCATGGGCCGGGCCCGGGCTTCGGGCGCGCCGGGAGCGGGTGAGTGTTGGCGCGGCGGAGCGGAACAGCTGGCGCTGCGGGCAAGGGCGCGGGGCTCGCGGACGCTGGGGAGGGGCTGCGGTCGGCGACCCGGCGCGGGGTGCGATGAGGTCACGACGTGTAGCCGCGGGACAGACAGCCTGGAGGGATGGCGGGCGTCCCGGCAGCTGGCGGGGACGCGCGGGCCGGCCTCGGGGCACAGGTGCGCGCGCGGGTGACAGAGCGCGTGGCTGGCCGACCGGCGGGGCCGGGAGCGCGGCGAGCGTGAGTGCGCGCCCCGCGCGGTGCGGGTGGCGGTCGGCCGAGGGGCTGCGCGATGCGGGGAGTGTGCCCGGAGGCCTGCGGGGGCGTGTGCCGGAGGCAGCAGGGGCCGGGGCCGCGGGGACTGGAGGTACCTGGGAGGCGGGGAGGGAACCGGCGAAGGGCACACCCCCGGCCGCCTTGCGGGAGACCCGGCTCTGACTCGCGTCCCCCGCTCCTCCACACGGCGCGGGGAGCAAGCCGCTGTCAGCCACTCGGGTGGCGGGAAAAGCCAGGCTGGACCCAAAGCCTCCGCCCCGCACTGGACCTCAGTTTCCCTGTCTGTGAAATGGGGACAGCAAGGCTGGCCTTCGGGATGCTTGTGAAGGAGGGATAGGGAATTGTCCTTGGAGGAAGAAGGTGTTGTCGTCACTGGAGCTGGGATCGGAATTGAGGAAAGGACCAGAGCTACCATCAGAGGGCCTGCAGGGACTGTGGGATCTGCTGGGGGCTCTGGGTGTGTCCTTCACACAGTGACAGCAGACAGGATCAAGGGACCACCTAGTCTACTCTCTGTGTTTAGATGGGGAAAGGGAGGTATGGAGGAACGGCGGGGATGGGGTGCTCCGGACCCTGCCCCACGTTCAGCGCGGGGTGGAGGAGGCAGTGTGGAGAAGACAGACCTGGCAGCTCGGGGTGGTGGAGGGCTCGTCTCAGCCCCTACCTCCCGCTTCCAGGGGCTGTGAGGACGACGTTCTGTTGCACCTCAGGAGTCAGAGAAGGGCCCTGGGAAGATCCACCTGCCAGACAGGTGAAGTTAACTGAGGCTTAGAGAGGTGACAGGGCTTGTTCAAACTCCCAAGACCGAGTAGTATTCCACTGTGTATGTATACCTTATTTTTCTTATTCACAACGGCATATTCCTCTGCTAAAGAAAAAAAAAAAGTGAAATTCTGCCATCACAGCAACACAGATAAACTTAGAGAAAATTATGTTAAGTGAAATATGCCAGGCACAGAAAGAGAAAGACCTCATGTCCTCACTCACAAGTGGGAACTAATAAATAAATAAATAAATTTCAGAAAAAAGGAAGATACGACAATCACAATAATTCGCTGAACTTTCAAAAGGAGGAAACAGAATGAGGCTGCCAGAGGTGGGAAAGGGGGAGGGGGTTAGGAAGAAATCGGTAAAGGGCCGCAAAAAACGATTGCATTGTGTAATGTCGAACATTCTAGTTATCCTGATTTGAGCATCACTGATGGTACACAGGTATTAATATTCAACGCTGTGCCCCACGGATATGTACAATCAACTATGTTTCGATAAATAAATAAATAAATAAATAAATAAATAAAAAGTCTCAGGACCATGAAGTGGCAAGCTGAGGTTTCAACTCTGATAGGACATACTCCAGCCTCTGTGCCAGGCCAACGGGGGAGGCCTGGGGTTGTCCACTCAACTCATCCAGCACATTAATCCAGCACGGCAGTACCTACCGTGCTGCCCCAGTAAGTGCTTGCAAGCAGGTGTGGGAGCAGGGAAGCAGAACAAGTAATCAAAGGAAAAACCGAGGTCATGTTAGAGGATAAGTGCAAGGAAGAAAATAAACAGGGTAATTGGGGCAGAGAGAGAGCAGTGTGGGATCAGAGCTTTAGCCTGTTCAGGGAGTGTGTCCCTGAGCAGTGACCTCTGACTGTGATGTGAGTGAAAGGATGAATCCCACAGAAAAGTTCTGAGGGAACAGCAGGTGTACGGATGGTGGGAGGAGAGCCAGTGAGGGGAGTGGGTGGAGCTTGGATATTCTTCTGGGTGTGATGAGCTGTCCCAGAGGGTCTTGAGTTTGAGTATTGAATGGATGCCTTTGATGGCTGGTGGGAGTGGACTGCAGGGGGCAGGAGAGGGAGCAAGGAGGAGGTTGCTGGAGTCAGCCAGGAGGAACTTTGGACTGGATGGCAATGAGGGGATGTGGAGCTATTTGCAAGTAGCAGCCAATAGTCTTCCAGATGTGGAGTCCACTTACTGGCACTGTAACCACTGGGAGGCACATGTCCTGGCAGGACCAGATACACAAAGAGGGCAGGGTCTTCTGTGAGTTGTCCAGCTTTAGTAGACAGGGGAGCCTGGGAGCACTGCCCCACTCCCTGAGTTCACCCCGGTTCATCCTGCCACTCTCCCACCTCCCTGTGCCCAGTGGGGAAGAGGGCACCTGCCTGGAGTTTGCAGAGGTAAAACCAGATGCTGGGTGTTTGGGCTCCACCTAGCCTCTGGCCCCCTTCAGGCTGGTTCTGACTCCTTCTGACAGGGCCCCCATAAGTCTGAGCTTTGTTCCAGCTCTCACTTGTTCTTGGACCCAGACCTAGAGTCAGCCATTTTGGCAAGAAGCCTTGGCTCCTTTAAGGGTTGGGGTGCAGTGGGGGAGGCTTCGAAACCAGTATCTGGGGTTAGGTGTGCTCATGACACCTTGTCCTGGTTGCCTCTAGGCTTTGTTAGTGGACCCAGCCCCAGGCATCTTTTTTTACTAAAAATTAATATTTCCATCTCCTTCCTTTCACAGTGAGAACCTGGTTTCCCAAAACATCAGTATATTTTCTCACTTGCTTAATCCTAGAATATACCCAAAATAGTTTCAGAATTTCTACATTCAAACCACTACCAACTAAAACCTACTAGGTCAAGTTCAGGGTTTCCTTGGGTGTGTAGTCAGAGTACCATGTGATTGTGTTCTCAATTTGATATAGTGTTAGTTTCATGTGTTTCTGTTTGCATTCCATTTCAGTTTTTTCCTTTAGACTTTATAATATAATTTCATTTTTTTAAATATCTAAAACATGTATATGGTTGAAAGGTTAAAACTATAAAAAAGAGTTGTACTTAGGAGCCTCAGTCCCATCCCTGTGTCTTCCTCCTTGTTCCCACACCATAGGTAATCATTTTAAATAGTTTCTGGTTTATCCTCCCTGTGTGTTTGTTCGTTCGTTCTTGCAAAACAAGACATTTATACATTATCACAAAAGTGATAATATACATCTCTTTTGTACCTTGTTTTATTTTTTTTCAAATAAGAATATCTCCTGAAAATCACAGAGACCTTCCTCATTCTCTTTCACAGCAGCATAGTGCTCCATTATGGGGTTGCACTACAGTCTATTCAACTTGTGTCCTATAGGAGGACGTTTGGTTTTTTCCAGGCCTTTGTTGACATTACAAATAGTAGAGTAATGGATAACCTTGCATGTATGTTGTTTGTATTTGTGGGGGTGTATCTTTAGAATAAATTTATTCTCTGTTAAGGGGTTGCACTGTTTTGCACTCCTAACATGAATGTATGACAGTGTCTGTTTTCCCCACAGCTTCACTGATTTGAGAGCTGAGAAATAGTATTTCAGTGTATTTTAATTTACATTTCTATTATTATGTGTGAAATTGGATGTCTTTTCTTATGTTTGAGCCATTTGATTATCTTTTTTTGTGAATTGTCTGTCTATATATTTTGTGCATTTTCTACTGGATTTTTGCTCTTTTGTTCCTGGATTTAAAAGTTTGTTTAAAGTACATATTAGAGAGATTATTGTTTTACCTTTGCTAGGCTGTAAATATTTCTCTCAGCTTCTTTTTTGTTTTTCACTTTGGTTTTGGTGGGTTTTGCTCTTAAGAGCTTTTTATTTTTATGTAGTTGACTTAACCACACTCTTCTTTTAATACATCTGGATTTTGAATCATAGTTAGAAAGACTTTTCCCAGCCCAATTAAAGAGGAATCATCCATGTTCTCGTACTTATTTGGTTTCATACTTAGTATATGGATCCTACTTAATCTCTTTCCAAATGTCTATTCCTCTCTCCCAATACCATTTATTAAAAAGGTCATCTTTTCTCTAGGGGTCTTAAATGTACCTTTATCATATACTAAACATCCCAAAATCCTGGGCCTATTTCTAGTCTGGCTCATGGATCTGTCTGTTCACATGCTGGTGAAAGCATTAGAGTGTGTGTGTGTGTGTGTGTGTGTGTGTGTGTGTGTGTGTGTGTGTGTGTGTGTGTGTGTGTGTGTGTGTGTGTGTATTTAAAGGTGGGGAAGACTTTATTCAAGGCTATTGCAGTAAGGGAGAGATTCAACTCTCCTTTGTTGTGTTTTTTTTTTATAATTTTAGAAAGGAAACTTCTTTTTTATTCTTTTTAAAATTTTAATTAACACATTGTAACTGTACATGCATATGGGGTACAATCTGATGTGTTGATACATGTATAAGTTGTATAATGTTTGGGACAGGTAGTTAGAGTATCTATCACCTCATGCATTTATCATTTCTTTGTGGTGAAAACATTCAAAAGCCTTTCCTCTAGCTATTCTGTAATATACAAAACTTAGCTTTTAGCCATATAAATAAAACACCAGAACTTGTTCCTCCTATCTATTTGTAACTGTGTACCTGTTGGCCGACCTCTCCCTGGTTTGCCTTCCCCTCTCCCCTCCCTAGTTTCTGGCAACCACAGTTCTACTCTCTGCCTCTATGATATCAACTTTTTTTCCTCACTTTGTTGTGTTTTAATATCTGGTAGGCCTAGTTCCTTCCACTGGTTTTTATTTGGAGGGTTTCCTAGCTATTCCAACTTGCTGCTGGTATTTTTTATTGTGATCATATTGTTTATATACTGACTTAAGGATAATTGACCTCTTTGTGAAGCTGAGCCATCTTATCCAAAAACGAGAGATGTCTTTTATTTGTTCAGGGTTACTTTCAGGAGAGTTTTGATGTTTTCCTAATGTAGATTTTTCACATTTCTTGTTAAATTTATTCATGAGTATTTTACCTTTTTTTTGGTGCTGTTATAAATGTTTTTTTCTTTCATTATGTTTTCTAACTGGTTATTGTTCCTATGAATGTTACTTTCTTTTTTTTAATTTTATTATTTCATTTTCATTTTTATTTTTATTTTTTTAAAGAAAATGTAATTTTATTAATATTGTTTTTTACATTCTAGAATGTTGCTGCAAAGCAGCTGGGAGGGAGAGGGAGAGGGGAAATGGGAAGGAAATGGGATGGAAGAAGGAGGAAGGAGGAGGAGTGGGATCGAGACCCATGATACCTCCCTCATTCCCACAGGGGAGACCAGGGGACTTCCAGCAGTGGCTTGGTCATTGCCAAGCTGGGTGCAGATGTCAGGGGGGTGTGGCAAAAGCCCTCACTCCCCCACCATCCCAGCTTGGGAACCCAGGGCCCTTATTGCTATGCCTTGGTGGTCATTGCTGGGCTGGCTGTGCATGTCGAGGGGGCATGGCCAAGGCCCGAGGCCCCCCACTGCCTCAGCTCACGAGGCCCGGGGTGCTTCCTGCAGCAGCTCAATGGTCACTGCTGGACTGGCTGCAGGTGTTGGGGGGGGCATGGCAAAGGCCCAAGGAGAGCCTGGGGTGCATCCTGCCACAGCTCGGTGGTCACCATGGGGCTGGTTGCAGGTATCAGGGGGCTGTGGCCAAGGCCCGTATCCCCCACCCTCAGGATTGGTTGCAGGTGTCAGGGGGCATTGCTGAGGCCCCTGGCTCTTCCCCCTTTTCTGGCTGGGTAGCCCAGGGGACTTCTGGTCCTTCTAGGTGTTATAGGTGCTCTTTGGTGAAATGAGACCTTTACTAGTTAATGTGAAACTTTGCCTTAGGTTGCAGGTACTTTGTTTTTTCTTTCAGTTCTGTGTTGGATTATTTGCTATTCCCACCACTTAAACTCTGTGCTGGAACTACTTTATTGTCCTTTGCTTACTTCTAAAATGGGGGAACTTCCTGTGGGGACCAGGATTTGAGCTCTGTGGTTGAGCTAAATTGCTGCTTTGCTGCTGATTCCCTAGGGAAGGCTTTTTGTGCAGCTCAGGTTTTAGCGGTTGACCTTATAGGTACTTCTGGCTCTCATGAGATCCAGTACATCTGGGTTGTGTAGAAACTCTGGTATGGGCCTGAGTCTTTCAGCAAACTGCATCCTCTGCAGTTCTATATTCCTGACCAGTCTCCTATGAGTGGTCCTACACTTATTAGGGGGCAGATCAGCTATCCTTGCTGTGCCCCAGTGTTCTCCCAGTGGACTCATCTCCCCTACCACCCGTGATGCAAACACTTCCATGGGACGGGCTGTGCGCCAGTCCCTTGCGATGACTCACTGGCCTCTGAGTAGCTCCTTTTTTTCAGTTGCTGTGGCTCCTCAGTCCTATGTGGGCCCACGGGAACCCTATTAATGGTCTGGTTGGCCTGGGGGCCACCAAGGTCCTCTTCTTCCTTGCCACCTCCAAGCAATTTCATCCAAAAGGCACAGCTGTGGCTTTTGCCAGCTCCTGCTCTGTGCTCCGTGCTCTCAGCAGCTCCAGCCTGGAAGTGGCCAGGGCTCGAAATGGTCAGAGCGGTTTTTCTTTCTCTCATGATGGTTTCTCCCACCTTCATGAACTCCATACATCTCTCTTCCTCTTCCCCTGAGCTCTAGTGGCCCCAGCTTGCCTGTCGTTGCTTTTTTATAATTTTAAATAGGTTGATTTGTGGGAGAGAGTGACACTGGACACCGTCTATTCCACCATCTTGACTGGAAGTCTATTTTATTTTTTTCTACCTTACTAAATTTATTATGCTGTTAGTTTTATCATTGATTCTCAGAGAGTCCAGGTATTCTGTCATCTGCAAATTCAAGTAGTTTTACTTCCTTACTGATTTTTATACATCTATTATTTTCTTTTATCTAATTAAATTGGCTAAATACCTCCAACTTAATATTAAATATTGTAATGGCCATTCTTACCTTGTTCCTGACCTTAGTAAAATGGCCTATAGTACCTCCTCCATTAAGAAAGATGCTGACTTTAGGCAGTGCCAGTGCATGACCAAGCAGGTAGGCCTTGTCGCCGCCACCCAACTCAATCCCCAGCCCGGCTGAGTGAATGCCGACCAGAGAGGCACCCTGCCAGAGAGGCCTGAGATCTGCAGAGACCTCATGCCCCGCAGTGCCAGCACGTGACCGAGGAGGTAGGCCTCACCACAGCCACCCAACTCCATCCCCAGCCTGGCCGAGTGCATGCCGACCAGAGAGGTGCATCCCAAGAGAGGCCCAAGACCCGAGGCAACCATACACCCAAGGCGCCAGTGGGCAACCGAGCAGACACTGAGGCAGCCATGCGAAATTGGCAGCCCCAGCAGCATCCTAGCCAGACAATAGTGCCAAACCATTGGACCATGAAATCCCCTGCCACAATGACTAAACATCAAAGGAAAGATACCAGAAATATGAAAAATCAAGAAAGTACACCACCAAAGGGTAATAACTCTCAAGCTCTAGATCCTATAGAACAAGAAGCCCTTGAAATGTCTGACAAGGAATTTCGAGTGATAATTCTAAGGAAACTGAATGAGATATAAGAAAACTCAGCTAGATAACACGACGAAATGAGGAAAAGTATACAGAACCTGAAAGAAGAAATGTACAAGGAAATCAATGCCCTGAAAAAGAATGTAGCAGAGCTTGCCAAGCTGAAGAATTCATTCAAAAACATAAAAAACACAACAGAGAGTTTAACCAGCAGGCTTACAGAAGCAGAAGAGAGAATGTCTGACCTTAAAGATGGGCTGTTTGAAATAATATAGGCAGACAAAAAAAAAAAGAAAAAAGAATTTAAAACACTGAAGAAAATCTAAGAGAGATATCAGACAACCTAAGCACTCAAATATCCGAGTCATGGGTATTCCAGAAGGGGAGGAAAAAGGAGATTGCATTGAAAACATATTCAACAAAATAGTGGCAGAAAACTTCCCAGGTATAGGAAAAGACACAGATCCTCAGATTCAGGAAGCTCAAAGATACCCAACTGTATTCAACCCAAAAAGGTCTTCTCCAAGACATGTTATAGTCAAATTGGCAAAACTCAAAGACAAAGAGAGAATCTTAAAAGCTGCAAGAGAGAAGTGTCAAATTACCTATAAGGGAGCCCCAATCAGACTAACATCAGATTTTTCATCACAAACCCTAAAAGCCAGAAAAGAATGGGATGATATGTTCAAAATACTAAAAGACAGAGATTGCCAGACAAGAATACTCTACCCTGCAAGGATATCCTTCCGAAATGAAGGGCAGATAGTGTATTTATCAGACAAACAAAAACTGCGAGAGTTCACCACCACACAACCACCCTTACAAGAAATTCTCAAGGGAGTACTGGGTCTGGTACCTGAAAAATAACTACCACTGCCATAAAAACTCAAGAAAAATCAAAACTCACTAGTAAAATTAAAATGCCAACAATGAAGAGAAAAAAAAAAAAGTTTATCTACAACCCAAGGAACCAACAAATAAAGAAGACAGTAAATCAGAAAGAAAGGGAAAAAAGACACTTAAGACATCCAAACAAAAATCAGTAAAATGCTAGGAGTAAATCAACACTTTTCAATAACAACTCTTAATGTAAAAGAATTAAATTCCCCAATCAAAAGATACAGACTGGCTGACTAGATTAAAAAGGAGGACCCGACTATATGCTGCCTTCAAGAGACCCACCTCAACTATAAAGACTCACATAGACTAAGAGTAAAAGGATGGAAAAAGATTTACCATGCAAACAAATGAAAAACGAGGTGTAGTAGCTATTCTTATATCTGATAAAACAGGCTTTAAACTAAAAACTATAAAAAGAGATAATGAGGGCCACTACATAATGATAAAAGGATTGATCCATCAAGAAGACATAACAATCATAAATATATACGCACCCAATGTCAGAGCAGCCAGATTTATAAAGCAAACTCTATTAGACCTAAAGAAGGAAATAGACACTAATACCATAATATCAGGGGACTTGAACACTCCACTATCAATATTGGACAGATCATCTAAGCAAAGAATCAGCAGAGAAACACAAGATCTAAACAACACTTTAGTCTAATTGGACTTGGCAGATATCTACACAACATTCCATCCAACAACCTCAGAATATTCATTCTTCTCATCAGCACATGGCTCATTCTCCAGGATAGATCACATATTAGGTTACAAATCAAGTCTCAACAAATTCAAAAGAAATGGAATTATCCCATGTATTTTTTCAGACCACAATGGACTAAAATTAGAAATCAATAACAAATGAAATTCTGGAAACTATAAAAACACATGGAAATTAAACAGCATTCTACTTAATGACATATGGGTCCAAGAAGAAATCAAACAAGAAATCAAAAAATTTATTGAAACTAATGAAAACAATGATACATCATACCAAAGCCTGTGAGATACTGCAAAAGCAGTACTAAGGGGAAATTTATGGCATTAAATGCTTACTTCAGAAGAATGGAAAGATGGCAAGTGAACAACCTAATACTTCACCTTAAAGAACTAGATAAACAAGAACAATCCAAACCCAAAGTTAGTAGATGGAAAGAAATCATTAAGATCAGAGCAGAACTTAATGAAATTGAAACCCAAAAAATGATACAACAGATCAATGAATCAAAAAGTTGTTTCTTTGAAAAGATATATAAAATTGACAAACCTTTAGAACGGCTAACTAAAAAAAGAAGAGAGAAGACACAAATAACAAAAATTAGAAATGAAAAAGGTGATATTACAACCGATACTTCTGAAATACAAAGAATCATTCGAGACTACTATAAACAACTATATACCAACAAATTTGAAAATCTGGAGGAAAAGGATAAATTTCTGGACACACACAAACTACCAAAACTGAGCCAAGAAGATGTAGAAAATCTGAACAGACCAATAACAATAAAAGAGATAGAAGCTGTTATCAGAAGACTCCCAACAAAGAAAAGCCCAGGACCAGATGGATGCAGAGCAGAATTCTGCCAAACATTCAAAGGGGAATTGACACCAATTCTCTACAAACTATTTCAAAAGATTTAAACAGAGGCAATTCTCCCAAACTCATTCTATGAAACAAACATCACCCTGATACCCAAACCAGATAAAGATACAACTAAAGAAGAAAACTACAGGCCAATATCCTTGATGAATATTTATGCAAAAATCCTCAGTAAAATACTAGCTAACAGAATACAGCAACACATACACAAAATTATACACCATGATTGAGTGGGATTCATCCCAGGGATGCAAGTTTGGTTCGACATATGCAAATCAATAAATGTGATATACCATATCAATAAAATCAAAAACAAGGACCATATGATCATCTCTATAGATGCTAAAAAAGCATTTGATAAAATTCAACACACTCATGATAAAGACTCTCTACAAGTTAGGTATAGATGGAAAGTATCTCAACATAATTAAAGCCGTATATGATAAACCCACTGCCAATATCATCCTGAATGGGGAAAAGCTGAAAGCTTTTCCTTTGAGAGCAGGAACTGGACAAGGATGCCCACTCTCACCACTCCTATTCAACATAGTGTTGGAAGTACTAGCCAGAGCAATCAGAGAAGAGGAGGAAATAAAGGGCATCCAGATTAGAAAAGATGAAGTCAAACTGTCCCTGTTTGCAGATGACATGATCCTATATATCCAACAGCCTAAAGCCTCTACAAAAAACTCTTGGAGTTGATAAATGATTTCAGCAAAGTAGCAGGATACAAAATCAGCACACAAAAATCAGTAGCATTTCTTTTCTCCAATAGTGAACATGCAGAAAGATAAATCAAGAAAGCATGCCCGTTTACAATAGTCACCAAAAAAATAAAATACATAGGAATTGAGTTAACCAAGGATGTGCAAATCTCTATAATGAGAACTACAAACCACTGCTGAGAGAAATTAAAGAGGACACAAGAAGATGGAAAGATATCCCATGCTCTTGGATTGGAAGAACCAACATTGTGAAAATGTCCATACTACCCAAAGTGATATACAAATTCAATGCAATCCCCATCAAAATTCCAATGACATTCTTTTCAGAAATGGAAAAAACTATCCAGACATTTATATGGAATAACAAAAGGCCATACATAGCCAAAGCAATTCTGAGCAAAAAAAATAAAGCTGGAGGCATAACACTACCTGACTTTAAACTATACTACAAAGCTATAATAACCCAAACAGCATGGTACTGGCATAAAAACAGACACACTGATCAATGGAATAGAATAGAGAATCCAGAAATCAACCCACACAACTACAGCCATCTGATCTTTGACAAAGGCACCAAGCCTATACACTGGAGAAGAGACTGCCTCTTCAGCAAATGTTGCTGGGATAACTGGATATCCATATACAGGAGAATGAAACTAGACCCATACCTCTCACCATATACTAAAATCAACTCAAAATGGATTAAATAATTAAATATACACCCTGAAACAATAAAACTTCTTAAAGAAAATGTAGGAGAAACACTTCAGGAAGTAGGACTGGACACAGACTTCATGAGTATGACCGCAAAAGCATGGGCAACCAAAGGAAAAATAAATAAATGGGATTATATAAAACTAAAAAGCTGCTGTACAGCAAAAGAAACAATTAACAGAGTTAAAAGACAACCAACAGAGTGGGAGGAAATATTTGCAAAATATACATCTGACAAAGGATTAATATCCAGAATATACAAGGAACTCAAACAACTTGACAACTAAAAAACAAGTAACCCAATTTAAAAATGGGCAAAAGAGCTAAATAGGCATTTCTCAAAGGAATATATGTGAATGGTCAACAGACACATGAAAAAATGTTCAACATCACTCAACATTCAGGAAATGCAAATCAAAACCACACTGAGATGCCATCTCACCCCAGGTAGGATGGCTAAAATCCAAAAGACTGTGAACGATAAATGCTGACAAGGTTGTGGAGAAAAAGGAACTCTCATACATTGTTGGTGGGACTGCAAAATGGTGCAGCTTCTATGGAAAATGGTATGGAAGTTCCTCAATCTACCATATGACGTAGCTGTCCCACTGCTGGAATATACCCAGAAGAATGGAAATCATCAAGTTGAAGTTATACCTGTTCCCCAATGTTCATTGCAGCACTATTTACAATAGCTAAGAGTTGGAACCAGCCCAAATGTCCGTCATCAGATGAGTAGATACGGAAACTGTGGTATATCTACACAACGGAATACTACTCTGCTATAAAAAAGAATGAAATACTGCCATTTGCAACAACATGGATGGACCTAGAGGGAATTATATTAAGTGAAACAAGTCAGGCACAGAAAGAGAAATATCACATGTTCTCACTTATTTGTGAGAGCTAAAAATAAATAAATAACTACACAAACAGCCTGGGGTGGGAGAGGGAAGAAGACACAACAATTACAATTCCTTGAAGTTGATATTACAACCAAACAGATATGAGGTTGTTGGGAGGGAGGGGGGAGAGGGCGGAGGGAGGGAGGTTTCAGTAATGGGCCACAATAATCAACCACGTTGTATATTGACAAAATAAAATAAAATTTTTTAAAAAAGAAAAGAAAGATGCTGACTTTAGGATGAGAAGAGATAGGTGGCTAGATGGATAGATGGGTAGATAGATAGATCTAAATAATAAATAATGTTAAAGGAGTGTTCATTAGTTCCTATTCTATTGGGTGATTTTTAAAAATCTGGAATGTGTGTTGATTTCTATTGACGCCATATATGGAGACAATTACATGATATTTCTCCTTAGCACTATTAACATGATGGATCATATTAATGAACTTCCTAATATCAGGGACTAGGGTGAGGCAAGCAATGAGGCACAAAATGTACGAATATTAATACTAAGCCATCCTTTCATTCCTGAAATAAATGACGTATTATGTTTTAATATGGTTGTATTAGTTATTGCTGTGTAACAAGTTACCATAAACTTGGTGGCTTAAAGCAACACACACATATTCTCTCATAGTTTCTATGGATCAGGAGTCTGGATATGGCTTCTCTGGGTTTCTGCTGGTGTTGGACAGGGCTGGCTTCTCATCTAGAGGCTTGACTAGGGAAGCATTTGCTTTTCCATTCATATGGTTGTTGGCAGCATTCAGTTCTTTGTGGTTGTAGAACTGAGAGCTTAAAATTTTTTGCTGGATGTTGGCTGGAGGCCACCCTCAACTTCTGGTGGTCACTCACAACCCCTAGTGGCCACCTGCAGTTCCCTGCCACATGGTCTTCCCCAACATGGCTGTGTACTTACATCAAGCTGGCAAAGAGAGTCTCTAGAGCAAATCTGCTAGCAAGACAGAATCATAACATAACAAAACGTAACATAGCATAACATAACATATATAACATGACAATGTAACATAATCATGGAAGTGATAGCCTATCACCTTTGCTATTGGTTAGAGGAAAGTCAAAGGTCCCATGTACTCTCACAGGCATGAATGCTAGTAGACAGGGATCGTGTGTGTGGGTGCCATAGAGACCATCTTCCTCAATGGTGTTGGATTCTGATTGCTAATATTTATTTTTGCTAGTTTCCCCAGTCATCCTTTGGCAGGACAAAGCTTAACTTCTGATGGGTTCCTTAAGAAGGGCGTGTGAGCACAGTATTCCCTGATTTCTTTCTTTCTATACCCTTGATTCTTGAAGAATATATTGGCTGGTTATAAAATCCTTGGCTCACACTTTCTTTCCTTAAATTTCTTCAAATGTTGCTATGGGTTGTGTGTTTGCATGATGTTGTCAAGACATCTGATGTAAATATGTTTTTCTCTCCTTTGTAAGAGACTTGATTATTTTTCTGGAGTGCCAAAGGACTTTTTTTCTATACTTTCAAAGAATAATCATTTTACTAAGCAATGTCTTGGAGTTGATTTCATTTGCGATCAATTTCCTCAGGTACATGGGGGGTCCTTTGAATATGCATATTCAAGTCTTTTATTTCTAGGAAGTTTTATTGGATTATAGTGTTAAATGTTAATTATGTCCCATTATTTTGTTTTTCTTCTTCAGGGATTCCAATAATATATATGAAGGTACTTCTGAAAGTTCATAGAAAAATAAAATTGAAAGATAATACAAATATTTCCATGAACCTTTTGAACTACCCTCGTATGTATGTTAGATCTTTTTCCCCCCATCTTCTATATCTGTAACTTTCTCTATAATTCTCTTTACTACATTATTTCATTTTTGTTTTGTGGTTGCTTTCATTCATTTTCTTAGTAAACATTTTAGTCCAAATAAAATTTAGTCAAAATGAAGATTTTAGTCAAGTCTATTTTCCCTAAGAGATCTTTTAATTTAGGGTTCATTTCTGAGATGATTTTGTCTTTTTCTTCATTTTCTTTCCTGACTTCAGACAACTCTAATTTCACGTTTACCTTTTTTTTTTTTTTTTTTTTTGGTCCATTTCTGTTGAGTTTTTGAATTTATAATTTAGGGCGTTTTTTTTTTTTTAATGTGTTTGAATGTTTTCTTAGGGTATCCAAAAGTATGTTCAGGCTGCTGTAACAAAATATCATAAACCGGGAGGTTTAAAAACAACGTAAATTTATTTCTCACTGTGAAGTCCAAGACCAAGGCACCAGCAGATTAGGCATCTGGTGAGAGCCACTTTCTGGTTCACAGACTTCATCTCACTGCAACCTGACATGGCAGAAATGGGAAGGGATCTCTCTGGGGTCTCTTTTATAAGAACACTAATCTCATTCATGAGGGCCCTGCCCTCATGACTTAATCATCTCCCAAAAGCCCCACCTCTAAATGCCATCATGTTGAGGATTAGGCTAAAACATATGAATTTGGGGGGGACACAAACATTTAGTGTATAGCATAAGACAATTCCCATGCTATATTTTTCCCTTTGCAAATTGGTTTGTGGGGAGAATTAGTGTCGGTTCCTTACATTGGCTTTGTATGGATATTATCTGTTATCTTATGTTAACTTAGAAATGTCTTTGCCCGGACCGTTAATAATATAAGGTACTGCAAAAAGTAGGTGGAAAAATAGAATTGAAAGATAATACGAATCTTTCCATGAACTTTTGAAGTACCCTCATAGAGTAGATGACCATAGGCAGGAACTGGGGGTTTGGGGCTATACAAGGTTTCTTAGTTCAAGAATGCCCTCTTCTGTTGACATAGTGAAGGACAGTGTCTCTACTTGTCTTTTGGAGATGGGAGCAGTCAAGTGTCTTCTGAGTTTGCAATTTACTTTTATTTCTGTAGATCCTTGAATTTCTATGCTTGCTTCTTCCTATCCATTTACCACCAAGCTTCCAAGGGTTGCCTCTACTTCAGAGCCACATGACTGTCCCCTAGAAGCAGGGCCTTTCTGACACAGCCACCTCTGGCCCGTACACTTTCTGTCCCCTTTCCATTCCCCAGCAGCCAGTGCCCCCCCCACCACCAGTCTCAGTATTTCCCCATGCAGGGGGCTGGGACTTTCCTAATTCACACCAAGTGGAAGTATGCAGCATCCTGTCTCCAAGCTGAGCCGTAGGTGTGAGTATGGGTGCTTACATTTGCTCTCCTGGTGGATCTGAATTGGTTTTTATCACAGAAATGTCATTATCTGTGAGGACCAGAAGATGTCTCAACCTTTTTACTTGGAAACCTTCATAAAAATTGATGTACTCTCCACCTAAATTCTTCAATTTTTAACAATTTGGGATATTTGCTTTATCTCACTGCTCATTATTTTTGCTAAACCATTTCAGAGTAAATTGTGGGAATTACGACATCAGCATCACTTTAGAACAAGGAAATTTTTCTACAAAACCACAATTCAATATCACACTCAAGAAATTTAAAATTAACACAAAAATATTTCCTCAAGTGCCGTAATAATGTCTTTTTTGGCCTTACTTTAAAACCCAAGATTCAATCAGTGACCAAGCACTGCATTTGTTTCTTATGTCCTGTAGATCCTTTAATCTACAGCAGTCCCTCCACATTTTTTAAAAATCTTTCCTGCCATTAACTCTTTTGAAGACTCCACATCAATTTTCTCCTACAATGTGGATTTGTTGGATTTCTTCCTCGAAACTTGATTCAGGCTAAGTAGTTTGGGTCAAAGTTGTTTTAAAATTGCAGAATGTGATGCTTCTCTAGAAGGAGAAATCCAGCCCACCTTCAGTCTCCCCCTCCTGTGTCTCTTTCCTAAGAGATACAGCATCTGCCAGCAGGTGTGTAGAGGGTGGGGGGAGGGAAGAGGTGTGGTTCCTTTGGCTGAGTATCCACCAGGAGCCCAGGAGCCAATAATGCCAGTGGCTGGCACAGAGCCAGCCACAGTGTCCACTGTGCATTCATTTTCTTCCCTACTTGAGGACCCAACATGTGTCCCTCACTTTCAGAAATGATAGCGGAGGGCCTGACCCTCCTCTGCCCAACAGAGCTCCCTGAGGCTGGGGCCTGCAGAAGGAAGCCCTCTCCTGCTCTATGAAAAGGTGCTGTATGTCCTGCCAATTTCCATAGTTTCCTTAGGACCTTACTACCTAGGGCACTCCCAGGGAGGATGCCCCCATACTACTGAGCCCCATAAACTTGGCGGAAGAGTGCTATGGACTAATCTATTAAAGACCTATGAATTGGAGAAAGGGGAGTGTGTCCCATTTTACTGTTTTTGAATAAAGCTGACATAGACTCCAGTGTTGCCAGTTAAAGGCCTTTCCATACTGCACAGCGATCATTCTAATGGTGAATTCCTCCTTTTCATGCAATGGATATGGCTAGGGCTAGGAAGGAGCACAGCCTCTTGGAATCAGCTAAATAGTGCCCCTGCAGGGTAAAGATTTACATGATTCATTTGGCCAGTAAGTTGTTCATTTGTTTGCTTTTAAATCCAGACAGCATTCATAAATTCTAGAGTCTGGCTAAATAATAAAATGACCACTGCTCTCTTTGTGGTTTAAAGCTCCATGCGGTGCCACTGGCTGTGTGCCTTAGGCCTCAGGTAATTCTCAGAGCAACTACCATCTATCTAACAGGTGAGAAAACTGAGGCTCAGGGACATAAGGGGACTTCCCAGGGTCACCAGCCAGTGTGGGCTTTGGAGCTCAGTCCGCTGTTTGTGGTTTGTGCTGTCTACAGTCTGGGCTATTTTTGCACAGCGTGGCCTGCCCTTCTGTCTTTATAGGGTCTCCACTCTGTGCACGTCACCCATCTGAGTGTTCGTCCACCCACCCAACAGATAGGTGCTGAGCCTCCACCCAGTTTCAGGCCTGAGCTGGGCTCAGCCTGGAGCCCTCTCTGTTAACACTCAGGCCACTTTCTGCCCTGTCTAGGTTCATCGCCAGAGGCCACCACTGCCCTGGCCAGCACCCGGGATTCCATCGCTGATTCCCTTCTGCTGCCCCAGGAGTTGTTGAGTAATTCACAAGGGTGTGCGGATGCTGGATAAGGAAAGCAAGTGTGAGTGTTTCTAAGTCCCCGATGTGCCCCCTACTTCCAGCACCAGTAGAATAGGCCTCACTGGGAAAGGTGCCATGCTCCAGAGGGACCAAGGAGGGTTAGCAGGACATCGGGTGCAGGGCCGGCCACAGGTGCCCTGTCAGTGAGAGTGGCCCTGCCCCACCAGTGTAGGCTGAGGGGAGCCTCACTGACCCCTGTCTCAGGCAACACACCTGGCTGTACGTTTTGGGTTGAAGTCAGCTGTTGGGAAGCCTTAAATTCTTTGAGTGTTATCACTCGGTGTTACTCAGAAATGTTTGCGGTTAAATGTTACTCTTTCATACAGAACATTTATTGACGCTTACTACCCACCAAGCAGGGCATGCCACGTTCTTTATAAATATTAGTTCATGAGAATGGAGATGAGTAAAATAGAAAACAAACAATAGAGGGGGGAAAAAAACCTTTTGGAAAGGTTAATAAAGTTGATCAACTTCTAGTGAGACTGACCAAGACAAAACAAAAGAAAACACAAGTTACCAATATCAGTAATGAAAAGGGGACATCACTGCGAATGCTACACACATGAAAAGCAGGACAAGGGATTTTTATGAAGTATGCCAATATATCTGATACTTTAGGTAAAATGGACAAATACCTTGAAAGAAATAACTTACCAAAATTGACTTAAGAATAAGTAGAAAATATAAACAATACTATTTCTGTTAAAGAAATTGAATTTATAATTAAAAACCTTCCCAGACAAAAAATGTCAGGTCCAGGAGGTTTCCCTAGTGAATTCTATCAGATATTTAAGGAAGAAATACCATTACACCTCATTCAATTAACGAAAATTAATACATCAGGTAATAAGTGCTGGAGAGGACGTAGATCCATAGAAACGCTTATAATCTTTGTGTGGGAGTGTAAATTGGTCAATCAGTTTGCAAAGCAACTTAAAATTATCTCGTAAAGTTGATACTTTTGTACCCTGCAAAGGAGCAGCTCCACTCCTGGGATGTCCCTGGGAGAACTGTGTGTGCATGTGCTCCAGGAGCCCTGCTCTTGGTAGCAACAACTGGAACCAACCCACGTTCCATTGGCAAGAAAATGGAAAAAGAAATGGCACAGTCACATAATGGACCATCAGACAGCATAATCTTAGAAACATCACGCTACGTAAAAGAGAACTGTATACAGGTTGATGTCATTTTTATAAAACTTAAAAGCAAACAAACATACAATATATTATTTAGAGATGCATATTTCTGAGATAAAATGTTATTCAAATGAATTTTTTTAAATTCCACGCAACAAAAAATTATAAATATGTGACAGGATGGATATGTGAATTACCTTAATTTACCGTTTCACAATGTATATCAAAATACCATGTTGTACACCATAAATGTGAGGATATTTCAAAGAGTTCATGGAAAAATGGAATTAAAAGGTGATATGACTCTTTCCATGAACACTTTGAAGCACCCTCATATATATAATTTTTATTTGTCAACTATACTTTAGCAAATAAATAAATATTTAAGAAAATTCCAGATAGTAGGGATCTGGAGGGGACAGGAGGTGGGTAGAGAGGATAGCACAGCTGATTCATGATGTTCCACTGCCTACCTGGGTGAAGGGCCTCCAGGTGTCTAATATATGTCGTCATGCTTCATGACTTACGCATATGCTACAGGTCATCTTTTTATGTGGCAAATATTACATAACAGTTATTTTAAATGAATAAGAATGTGTTGGAAGGAGTTCCCATATCTTCTTCCCACACTCATGTTAGTCTGCTCTCACTTTGGAAAGCCACTGGATTAATGAATCCACATGGTCATCAGGCACCTTTCTGCAGCAGGCCCTGGAGATGGGTCCAGGGTGTCCCTGAGCTCATGTCCATGTGAGGGCTGCAGTCCAGCTCAGCTCTGGGGAAGCTGTTGGGAGGACGCGATCCCCCAGCTGCTCTTGAAGGTCAAGAAGAGTCGGGGAAAATGTGTGTGGTTGGGGCAGGAGCGGAGATAGGAGTGAAGGCTGGGGCCTCAGCATGAGGAGCACTGGGAGCTCACTGCCTGCTCTCTACAGCAGACCCTGGGCGCCTCCATCGTCACCATCCTGCACAGAGTGAGGGGCACAGCCTTGTGTGTGCAGAAGGGCTCTGGGCCTCCTCAACCAGTCATTTCCTGGTTTCCCTGTCAACCTTCAGCACAGGAAAGGCAGGTAGAGGAGCCAGGAGGAGCACCCACAGCTCTGAGCTGCAGAAGGCTGAGGCCAGCCTTGAAGGGACAGGTCACCCTGCCCACTCAATGCCCAGATCCGGGCCACTCAGTACATTGGTTAGGAAGAGTGGGCTGGCTCTGACCCTCAGAAAAGGTTAATCACACTCCGTAACCTCTGTGGGGAGATGGGATCTACCTGTGACATATTCCCATCAAAATGGTGTAACTTTCCTGTACTTTAATGGTTGACAACGCTGCCCATCCGTCACCTGGGAAGTGGCCGTAACCTGACCACATCAGGGGTTTTCTGCAGCTTAACACTTCTGACAACTGGGATGTTCTGAAAAGCCCCTTAAGAATAAAAAATTACATACTCAGTGGTTTCTGTGAATGTGTGCAGGGCGGATTGTGGAAGGGGTTTAAATAGGCTGAGATGACGACTGTGACAGCTGCTCCTGGGACGTGAATTGCAGGCCCCCAGTGGCCTGCGGTTTGAAAACAGATGTTTTTGCATGAGCGCAGCCAAATTGTATTAGCACTTTGGATGATGAAAAGGACTTTAAGTGTCTGCATGTTGCAGTTCTGAAATACTTGCTGGGGAAAATGTATTTCTATTTTGCAAACAGTGCATATAAGAAGGAGGAACAAATTAAGTTACTGTGCCATAAACAATTTCATGAGCAGAGTCATTGACAGATGCACATTTCACATAATAAATGTGATCAGTGGTGTTGCCACTCACCTAAGGAAGACAGGGAGAGAAACAGGAAGCCCATCATCCCTTCCTGATGCCATCGTCATCCCCAGCTCAGACAGTGAGGAAGACCCAGCAGTCCTGCCCTCCAAAAGCAGAGAGGGCAGCCCAAAGTCACACAGCACCCAGGCCTGGTGGGACTTTCAGGGACAAAGTCACAAACGTTCCTCTTTTTACTTTTTCAACCTTTTCTTACAGAAATTTTCAAAAACATATATGTAAAGAATAGGATGAACATGACCACCACACCCCCATCTCCCAGCTGCCAGGGCCGTCGGCTCGCAGCTCATCTTCCTCTGTCTGTATTCCCTCTCCGTTAGGGTCATAAAGCAAGTCTCCAAACAACATCGTCTTCCTGGTCAGGACGTTGATATGCATCTCTGAACGGATAGGAGTTATATTTACGTAGTCACCGTGCCATTGATACATCTCATGAAATTAATAATAATTTCTTAATATTGTCTAGTAGCCAGTCCATAATCAGATATTCCAATTACTTCAAAAATATCTTTTTACAGTTGATTTGTTCAAATAAGGAAAGATCCAAGTTCCACATATCGCATTTGATTTTTATATGTCTTAAGTCTCTTTAATTCTATAATAGTCCTTCTTCCCTTCCCTTTTTTGTATTTTGGCTTTTGGTCTTTATTCCATTGATTTGTTAAAGAAATTAGGACATGTGTCCTGCAGTGTGTCCTATCTTATGGATTTGGCTATTTGTATCTTTATGATGTCATTTAAATTGTTTGTCTAGCCCCAAAAGGATAGTTAGATCTATAGCAGCACTGTCTGGTAAAAATACAATATGAGCTCTGTGAATAATTTGAAATTTTCTAGCAGCCACACTAAAAAAGGTGAAATTAACATTAACAATATATTTTATTTTATCCAGCGTATTCAAAATATTGTCATTGCAACATGTAATCAAAATAAAAGTTACAAATGATTTATCTTACATTCTTTTCCATACTGTCTTTAAAATCAGATGTGTATTTTGTGTTTCCAGCATATCTCAATGTTGTTTTCATCAGAAATAACTGATCTGTATTTAGATTTCATAAAAAATTACAGTTGGAAAACATACTTAAAAGTTTTCCAATAAATGTACCAAATATCAGTTTTTATCAACTTCTTTTTTTAAACAGCTGTATAATTGACATACAATATACACTCATGACATATGTTAACATATGCAAACACTCATGAAACCATTGCCACAATGAAAGTAATGAACATGTCTACCAGTTGCTATCACTCAGTGTAATTAATTAAAACTATTTTCTTGTTGTTATCAAGAGTTTCCTCCATTTCATTACTGAGCAATATTTCATTTATGGATATACCACCATGTGTTTACCATGGTAGGTGGCATTCTAAGATGACCCCAAGATTCCCACCCCCTGCTATACATGTCCTTCCCTTGAGAGTGACAAGCACCTCTGAACATGATGAGATATTAGATTATTAAGTATATTACATGGCAGAAGGGATTTTGCCAATTAGCATCACTAGTCAGTTGACTTGGAGTTAACAAAAAGGGAAATTATCCCAGTGGGCTTGACTGAGTCAGGTGAGCCCTTACAAAAAGAACAGAGTCCTTCATGAAGTCAGACAGATTTGAAGCCTGAGAGATTCTCCCCTCGGCCTTGAAGAAGCAAACTGCAGTACTGTGGAGAAGGTGAGAGGTCTCTTACGGCTCAGGGCCTGGACTTACAAACACAAGGAAATGAATTCTTCCAAAACCAGTGAGCTTGGAAGAGGATGCCAACACTCAGATGAGATAGTAGCCTCTATAGATACCATGATTCCAGCCTTGTGAGTCCCTGAGCAGAGGACTCAGCTAGAATGTTCCAGAATCCTGACTCACAGGAACCGAGATAATAAATTTATGTTGTTTTAAATCACTAAGTTTGTGGTCATTTGTTACACAGCAATAGGAAACTAATCTATGTATCCATAACATCAGCTGATGGACATTTGGATTGTTTATGCTTTGTGACTCTTATAAACAAAGCTGCTATTAGCTTTTATATCCAAGTCTTTTACATGCAAGTCTTTTTTACATGATTTCATTTTCATTGGGTAAATACCTGCAAGTGGAATGGCTAGGTCATATAGTAAGTTCACATTTAACTCTTTAAGAAACTGCCAAATTATTTTCCAAAGTGGTTGAACCATTATACATTCCATCTACCAATATATGTAAATTCCAGTTGCTCTACATCCTTGCTACATTTGGTATTGTCAGTCTTTTAAATTTTAGCCGTTCTAATAGGTGTATAGTGGTATCTCATTGTGGTTTCAGTTTTCATTTCCCTAGTGGCTAATGATATTGGACATCTTTCCTTGTTCCTATGTGCCATCTGTAAATCTGCTTTGATGAAGTGTCAGTTAAAATATTTTTCACATTATTAATTGGGTTTATTTTCTTATTGTTTTCTGAGTTCTTTATACATTCTTGATACAGGCTCTTTAACAGATAGGTGATTTATAAACACCCTACCCCCAACTGTGTGGCTATCATTTTATTCCCTTCATGGTGTCTTTTGAAGAGCAGAAGTTCTTAATTTTGGTGAAGTCCACTTTATCAATTTTTTCTTTTTGGTCATGTTTTGGTGTTTAAGAAATTTTTGACCTAACCCAAAGTTACAAAGATTTTCTCCTACATTTTTTCTAGAAACTTATTTATAGTTATAAGTTTTACTGTTATGTCTGTGATAAATTTTTAGTTAATTTTTGCCTTTGGCAGGATGAATGGATCAGTATCATTTTTTTTTTTTTGCATGGGATAACTGATTGTTCCAACACCATTTGTTGAAATAACCATCTTTCTCCACTGAATTGAATTTACGTCTTAAAAAGTCAATTGGCCATATATTTGCGGCTCTCTTTCTACACCATCTGTATTCACCTGATCTCTTTGTCTATCTTGATGCCAATACACTACTCTCTTTGATTACTGTAGCTTTAAAATAAGTCTTAAAGATAGGTGGTAGAAGCACTCAAACTTTGTAGTACTTTTTCAAAGTACTTTTAGCTAGTTTCTTTGCACATTGAAATGAATTTTAGAATCATCTTATCAATTTTTTAAATCTATAGATCAATTTGGGAGAATTGATGCCCTAACAACGTTAAGATTTCTGCCATGAACAGATATTTATTTGGGTATTTAATTCCTCTCAGCAATGTTTTGTCATTTTCTATGTACAGCTCTTGCCCATACTTTCTCAGATTTAGCCTTAAATATTTCATTTTTTTAGTCTACTGTAAATAGTATTTTAAAATTTTAATTTCTAATATTCTGTTGTTGGTATGTAGAAATACAGTTGATCTTTGTATATTGATCTTGTATCCTGCAATGCTGCCAAACTCACTAGTTACAGTGCTCGTTACAGATTCCGTAGAATTTTCTACATAGATGATCACATATCATTTGTGAATAAAGACAGTTTTATTTCTTCCTTTCAATCTAGATGTCTTTTATTTCTTTTTCTTGCCTTATGCTATCTAGAGCCTCCATTACAATGTCGAATAGAAGCACTAAGAGTGGACAGACTTGCCTTTTTCTGATCTTAGGGAGTAAGCATTCCCGTTTTTTCCATTAAGTATGATGTAAGCTGTAGTTTTCTCATAGATGCTTTTTATCAGGTTGGGGAACTTCCCTTCTGTTTCTGATTGGCTGAGACTTTTTTTATTAATCAGAAATTGGTTTTGGATTTTGTCAATGCTTTTTTGCATCTATGAGATGATCATACGGTTTTTCTTTTTTAGTCTATTAATACGGTAAATTACAAAGGCTGTGTAACCACCACCTCTATGTACTTTTATCACCTCCAAATAAAATCCCATACTCATTAAACAGTTGCTTCCCACTCTCCTCTCCCCCCAGCCCCCCAGTAACCATCAATCTGTGTTCTGTCTCTATGGATGTACCTATTCCAAATATTTCATATAAATGGAATCATATAATATTTGACCTTTTGTGTTGGGCTTCTTTCACTTAGCATAATGTTTTCGGGGTTAATTTATGTTGTGACATGTATCAGTACTTCATTGCTTTTATGACTGAATGTTCCATTTTGTGTGTATACCACAGTTAGTCATCCATTCATCTGCTGATGGACATTTGGGTTGTTTCTACCTCTTGGCTGTTGTAAATAGTCCTGCTATGAACATTCATATACAAATATTTGTTTGAGTACCTGTTTTCAGTTCTTTAGGGTGTATAACTAGGAGTGGAATTGCTGATCATATAGTAAGTAATTCATGATATTGATAATTGGTGTATTCTCTTTTTTCTGATTAGTCTGACTAAAAGTTTATTAAATTTTATCTTCTCAGAGAATCAGCTTCTAGTTTCCTTGTTTCTATCTATTGTTTTTCTTCTGCGTACCTCATTGAATTCTGCTCTGAATATTGTAATTTCCTTTCTTCTGCTAACTTTTGGTTTATTTGCTTTTCATGTCCTACTTTCTTATGGTGCAAGCTGAGATCATTGATTTGAGGTACAGTGATGCATCACTTAATGATGGGAATACGTTCTGAGGAATGCATCTTTGGATGATTTTGTCATTGTGCAGACATCATCGAGTGTATTCACACAAACCTAGATGGTATAGCCTACCACACACCTAGGGCTTAAGATACAGCCATTACAATTTTATGGGACCACTGTTGCATATGCAGTCTGTCATTGGCTGTAATGTTGTTGTGTGGCACATGCCTTCATGTGATCTGAGATCTTTTTTTCTAATATAGGTACTTACTGCTATAAATTTTCCTGTAAGTACTACTTCAGCTGTATCCCACATATTTTGATAGGTTGTGTTTTCATTTTAATTTAAATCAAAATACTTTTTAACTTCCTTTATTATTTTTTCTTTCATCCATAAGTTATTTAGGAGTGTACATTATTTAGTTTTCAAATATTTGGGAATTTTGTAGATATCTTTGTTAATGATATCTAATTTAATTCTTTTGTGGTCAAAAATCATGTTTTCTATTACTCGAATCCTTTCAAATTTACTGAGACTTGTTTTATGGCCCAGAATATGGTCTATCTTGTTAAATATGCATTTGAAGTGAGTATGAATCCCGCTGTTATTCTGTGAAGAGTTCTATAAATATGGATCTGGTTGAGTTGCTCAGTGATATTGTTCAAGTGTTCTGTATCCTTCATGATTTTGTCAGCTTGTTCTATCCATTATTGAGGAAGGTGTGTTAAAATCTCAACTACAATTGTGGAATTGCTTATTCTCGTAGTTCTAACAGTTCTTGCTTTATATATATATATAGTCATTATTATTTATTACAAGCATATTATTACAAATCGTGACTTTTCTTTATTCCCTTTACCCAACTCATCCCTTCCCCTCCCCCTCCCCATCTCCCCCCATCTCCAGTATCCTTAGGTTTGTTTTTCCCTTCTGAAAGTTCAATGTATTGTTTTGGTTTTTTCTGTCTTTCTCTCTCTCTCTTTCTTTCTTTCTTTCTCTCTCTCTCTCTCTCTTTCTTTCTTTCTTTTTGTGAGAACATGTGGTATTTCTCTTTCCTTGTCTGGCTTATTTCACTTAACATAATTTTCTCCAGATTGCTTTATATATTTTGAAGAACTGTTATTAGGTGAATACATGTTTAGTATGGTTATGTCATCTTTATGAATTGACCCCTTTGTCATTAGGGAATGGCCCTCTTTTTCTGTTTTAATAGTCTTTGATCTGAAATCTATTGTGATGATAATAAAGTAGACATAATAATTATAATTAGACATACCAGATTTTTTTCCTTTTATTATCCTTTTACTTTTAAACTATTTGTGTCTTTATAATTAAAGTAGGTTTTTTTGTAGATACTGCTTATGTGGTTTGTGTGGTTCTTGCTTTCTTATCCTGTCTGAAAACCTCTGCCTTTTAACTGGGTTGTTTAAACAATTTACATTTAATATGATTGTTGATATTTTGGATTTAAATCAACTATCTTGCTATTTATTTTTTATTTGTTTTATGTATCCTTTATTCCTTTTTTCTTCTTTTTCTGGCTTATTTTGGATTAATTAGTTTATTAGGATTAATTTTTGTGAGTCTATATTATCTCCTTTGTTGACATATTAGCTATATTCCTTCTCTGTGTTATTTTGGTGCTTGATTTAGGCATCATAATATACATTACACAGTTGGCCCTCCATATCCATGGATTCCTCATTTATGGATTCAACCAACTGTTGATCAAAAATATTTGAAAAAAGAAATAGCATCTGTACTGAAATGTACAGATTCTTTTTCTTGTTATTATTCCCTAAACAGTACAGTATAACAGCTGTTTACATAACATTTACATTGTGTTAGGTATTATAAGTAATCTAGAGATAAAGCACATGGGAGGATGTACGTAGGATGGCAGGGACTTGAGCACCCATGGATTTTGGCAGTCACAGGAGTCCTGGAATCAATCCCCCATGGATACCGAGGGATGACTGTGTTACTTTTCTGTTGCTACCTAAAACATTAAAACAATCTTGGTGACACAACACACACATTTATTATTTTAGAGTTTCCACAAGTCAGGTGTCCAGGGACAGCTTAGCTAGATCCTATCCTCAGGCTCTCACAAGTCTGGGGCTGGGGTCTCATCTGAAGCTTAGGATCTCTTTCCAAGCTCACGTGGCTGGTGGCAGAATTCATTTCCTTGCAGCTGTAGATCTCATGGTGGCTTGCTTCTTCAAGAACATTAGGAGAGCTACTAATGCCAGTCTCTGGCCTTTAGACTGTCTTTTAAAGAGCTCACCTGATTAGGTCATGTTCACCCAGGATAATCTCCCTGCTGATTAACTCAAAGTTGATGGATTATGGGTCTTAATTAAATTTGTAAAACTCACTTCATTTTCACCCTATAAAATAACCCAATCACAGGAGTGACACCTATCATATTCACAGGTCCAACCCACACCCAAGGACAGGGAATGGTACAAGGCATGTACTGTAGGGCGGGGGGGGGGAATTTAGGGAGGCGTCTTAGAATTCCTCCCACCACAACATCTTTAATTTATCACAGTCTACCTTCAAGTGATATTATATTACTTCACATACAAGGATAGTTCAAAAAGTTCACAGAAAGATTCGTATCATCTTTTAACTCTATTTTCCCACAAATTTTTTGAAGTACCCTTGTATAGTATGAAGACCTTATGCCAATATTCCTCCATTCTCCACTGTCAACTTCTGTGCTTGTGTCGATTTCCTAGGGATGCCCTAAGAAAGTGTCACAAACTGGATGGCTTAAAACAACAGAAATTTTTCTTTCACAGTTCTGGAGGCTACAAATCCAAAATCAAGGTATCGGCAAGGACATGCTCTCTCTGAAATCAATAAGGGACCCCTTCCCTGCGTCTCCCTAGCTTTCAGTAATTTACCAGAAATCTTTTGCATTTCTTGAAGCTGGATAAGTGCAGTTTCTGCCTTCATTGTCACACTGTGTTTATCCTGTGTGCCCATGTCTTCACGTGGTTCTTCCTACAAGAACACCAGTCACACTGGATTAAGGGACCACTCACTGTACTCTAGCGTGGCTTCATCATAACTTAACTAATTACATCTTCAGTGACCCTATTTCCAAATAAGGTCACCTTTTGAGGTATTGGGGTTTAGTACTTCAGCATTCTTTTAGGAGACACACAGTCCAACTCATAATAATGCTATTGTTGCCATGCATTTTATTTTCACATATTTATAAACCCTACACTACATTATTATTTTTGCTTTAAACAGTCAATTATATTTTAAAGATAGTTCAGTGGTATATTAGTCCATTTTCTGTTGCTTATATCAATACCTGAATATGAGTAATTTATAAAGAAATAGAATTTATTTCTTACAGTTTGGGAGTCTGGGAAATTCGAGATTGAGTCTGGTGAGGGCCTTCTTGGTGGAGACTCACTGCAGAGTCCAGTGGTGACACAGGTTATCACATGGTGAGGGCTGAGCAAGAGCGTATGCTAACGTGCTTCTTCTCCTTATAAAGCTCCCAGTCTACTCCCTAATAATCCATGAAGCCATTAACCCATTAATCCATGAATGGATTAATCCATTTATGAGGGCTTAACGCTCAAGATCCAATCACCTCTGAAAGGCCCCACCTTTCAACACTGTCACATTGGACATCAAGCTTCCAAATGAGCTTTGGAGGGGACAAACATTCAGCAAATGGAGAGAAAAAGTCATTATATTTACCCATGTAGCTACCATTTTCAGTGTTCTTGATTCTTTGTGTAGATCTGAGCCAGTAGGCAAGGACCTGGGACTCAGGAGCAGTGG
Source organism: Cynocephalus volans (assembly GCF_027409185.1). Lineage (NCBI taxonomy): Eukaryota > Metazoa > Chordata > Mammalia > Dermoptera > Cynocephalidae > Cynocephalus > Cynocephalus volans. The sequence goes on along the minus strand of NC_084461.1, from coordinate 159,911,117 downwards.
GATCTCTGAAAGGACTCTGCAAACTGTAAAGTGTAGTGCGCACGCTAGTCTGACTGCAAACTGTAAAGTGTGGTGCACGTGCCAGTTTGTTTTCTGACTACTCTGGGTCTTGGAGCTCATCTCAAAGAACAGCCCTGGTGGTGGCCTTGTGGTTGGCATATATCTGGAGGCAGCAGCCAGGCCGCCCTTTATGCCAGCCTTTGCTTTGACAAATGACTTGGAATCTATCATCCCTGCTCTTTGTCAATCTCAAATGTGCCCTAAGTGCTTCTAGGTGTTATTACCACTACAGGCTGGAGATAGAGGAGACTGTGTCTGCTGCCTTTTAGTGTCATTGGCTGGCTGGCTTTTCCTCAGAGTGGCAGACTGGATGCAGCACAAGCAGGCTGCCTCCTCCCGGTGGTAGCAGGGTAACCCTGACCCCCAACCCCTGCCCTCACGCCCTCAACCCACCTCGCCAGCGGCCTGATTGCTCCCCTCCAGCTCCTGTCTGCTCTCTCACCTTGTCTTTCTTTCCTTTCCTTTCCTTTTTACAAAATGAAAACCCCTTTATGCTTCTGTTTGTAAAAGTAATACAAGCTCACTGAAGGGGGGGGAGTCAGAAATGCAGAAAGCGGTAAAGCAGAAAACTAAAGCCTCTCACTCCCCACTTCCAGATGACAATCCCTCTCATCATTTAATGTCCCGGACTTTTTCTCTGGGTGCATGGAGATGTAATTTTTCTTTTGCAAAGATCCATTCATATGAAGCATAGGTTATGTTGTTTGGCTTTTCCCGTTCAGCAGCTCCCAGACGTTCTTCCTCAGATTCACTGGCACTCCTTCGACAAATGCTTGGTATTCCTCAAATAGATGGCCCATGGTTGGCCTACCCAGCACCCTGTTGCTGGACGCATCTTGCTCCCAGCTTCTCAGTGGGGAAAAACCTCCTTGTCCTTGGCAGCTGCATTCTTTCTGGACTAAGTCCTTAGGGTAATTGCTGGGTCTAAGGTCAAAGGTATTGGTCCAGGCTGGCTTCTGCATTTGTGCCATACTCCAGAGTTGCTCTGGGGAAGGTCCCCAAAGTCAGATCATCCCCCATGGGCTCCCCGTGCTCCTCCTCCCCTGCTGTACCCTTGGCTCACGGATCAGCCCTTCTCTCCTGAATGCTTCCCTCTGGGCTTGACCCCTCCCCTCCTTGGACTTCCTCCTGCTGCTCCTGCCTCCTCCCACCCCTCCAACCTCTTCTCCCTACAGTCTCCCTCATCTCAGTCAAGTCACCCAGGTGGGTCAAGCACAGACCCTAGGAGCTGAGTGCTCCCTTTTGGTCAGAAGTCCCTCCCACCCATCAGCATGCCTGTGGGTGTCACCTTCCCAATCTGTCCAGAATGCAGTTGCTTCTCTCCACACCCCATTCCAGCTCCTTCACCAAACCGTCCTCTTCCCTGTCCCATGCCCCGGGGCAAGGCTCTTCCCTCCTTTTTCCCCAGCAGTTTTGACCTTGGTCTTCTTGACTAGCTCCTTCCGCAGGCCTTGGCTTTTGCTGCGCCCCCTCCACACATGCACCCTCCACCTCATCCCCAGGATGTTCTTCCCACAGCTGGTCCCTCCGCTGCTGAGTTTCAGACCAAATGTCACTTCCGTACATCAGCCTATGAGGTGAGATCATTAAACCCATTTAACAGATGAGGATGTGAGAGGAAAGTGACCTCCCAGGGGCTCACAGCCAACAGGGAGCAAGTCCACATCTGCCCTCTAGTCAGCCTGTGTGTAAACCCGATGCTTTTCCCACAGCTAGCTGATTTAACGTAGCCCTCGCTGCATTGGTGATGGTGCACTCCAGAAACATGTTGGTCTCTGAAACTTGGGGTATTAGGGTTCTTTCCATTGTGAGTGCAGAAAGCCAACTCAAACAGACTTAATCACAGAAGAAGAATATATTTGCTTCTGTAAATAAAAAGCCCAGGGGTGGACTTCAGGCATAGCTAGATCTAGGACATAGTCTCTCTGACTCTTGGCTCCACTTTCTCCACTCAGGGTCCTTTCACATGAAGGCCCCCAGCACCTTCACACTGACCTCCTAGCCTTCCCTTGACCTAAGCAGAAAAAGAGAGGCTCAGCTCTGACAGTTCAAATAAATGTTCCAAGACCTGAGTCTGGTGGCCCACCCTCGTGACATATCTTGTCCAAGAATGTATCCCAAAGGCTGGGAGGATGGAATGCACTGAGTGGCTAGGCCTGGATCACATGCCCATCTCAAACCATCACAGACCAGGGTAATTCCTTCCCTGAGTGGCACCAGGGCTATGTGTCCACAGGCCAGAGAGAAAGGACAAATGGGGTCTGTTGTCAGAAGGAGGAGCAGATGCTGAGCAGAAAGAAGCTGCAGAGACCATAATCTTGGGCAGCTGGAGCAGGACCGGAGACAAACTCAGGTCTTCTCTGGCGCAGCAGGGATTGCCGCACCCCAGCTCACTGTGCTCAGGCACTGCTGCGTCCTGGTCGGAAGGATCGTGCAGGCGCTCATCTGAGGGCTTCACCAGGAGAGCCTAGGAGGAGGCTAGAGACGGAGCCAATTAACAATCTGCTTCCTTGAGGAGGCTCCGGGGTGAGCAAAGCATTAGTGCTCAGTGAATTCAGCTTTAATAAGTGACGATCGCAGGCTGCCCCTCCACTGGGCAGGGAGGCAGGACCAGAAGGGTGAAGGATCAGGACTGCCGGCCTGGGCTCTGCTGTGCAGATGGCCCCAAATGCATCCTCTCCTAGGGTGGATGTTTCTGAAAGTAGCCCCAGCCAGCCTACTGCCTCTCACCCAGCCCCTCCTCACTGTGAGGGTCTCACCTCCCACCCCAGTCCCCCCACATGTGGAAAAGTTGCCCTCCTCTGGAAGCCCGTCTTGTCTGCAGTTCTTTCCTCCAGGAGACAGGTTGACCAAAGTGGGGCAAGAGTTTGGAGGCCAGGAGGAGACTGGCCCCTGTCCAGCCCCCAACAGCTGGCATCACAGAGCAATGATGTTTTCATCTCCCCTGTTGTGGCCAAATCTTTTTTGGAAAAAAATAAATTAGCCCTGGAAATCCAGGGCCCTCTGTCACCTGAGCAGCATGGCTGGGCTGCACAAGCAGCATTTTGTCCCTGTCTGTCCCGGCAGGGCCAGGAGGATGTGATAGATGGTGCCTGAGCCATCCCGAGGCCCCATGCAGAGTCCAGAGCAGCAGAGACTTGGCTGGAAGTTGTTACTCTAATGACAGGATTGATGGGCCAGGATGAGGCGAGTTTTTGCACGATTAAAGTGGGCACTTACCGTGGTGGCTGGATCAAGTACCTTTGTGGCGCTGCTCTGTCTGCCAGAAGCCTGCAGGGAATGGGGACAGAGGTTTGCCGCTGAAGACAAGGCCTCCGGGGCTACTTGCTGCAGGGGAAGGGGCAGCCGCCCAAGCCCGGACCAAGGGACATTTGTCTCAGAGACCCCAGACCAGGATGTCCCAAAATCTGCTCCAACCAACAGCCATGTGTCCTCGGCCCCAAATGCATCCTGTCTCCTCATGAACCAGCAGTGCAACCTCCTTAGGTTGGGCTGATGATTGAATGCAATAATGCAGCATTCGTCACTGTCTTTGGTCATTATTTGTTCATTTTAATGCATTTTAAAAAGCATATAGCTAGCACATTAAACCCATGAGTTCATAGATATCCTTGGTAAGGAGAAAATGTGCATTGATTTGAGGAACATGAGTGAGTGAACAAGACACTACTCAGGCCTGGGAAACAGCCCAGTGCGACCCTGGGGTGGCTCATTCAACAAGTGCTGGAATGAAGTATTCATGGCCTGAAAGTCCTAAGCCCACGGCTTTTGGTGGGACTTGGGGGGCTGATCATGGCGGGTGTGCCCAGGGGGACTCCACAAGACAGATGTACTCAGGGGCCCCCAAATCCAAGAATCCAAGACCCCTTCTCTGTTTGAAGGATCTGGCCAGCTGAGCCTCAGAACCACCAGGGCTGACCAGGAACAAGGGTGAGGCCCAGGCACCTGCATTTTCCGGGTGCTCCTCCGGCATCTGCCTGGCCTCTCCAGGATGCTGAGGGTGGGGACAGATGTCCAGGCCTGTGTCTGATCAGGAAGGCCTTTCTCCTGGTGATGGGAGCTCCAAGCACAGAGGCAGGGGCTTGTTGGCTTCTGCAAATTTGGCCATAGCCAAGTGGCCTCTTACACAGGACTCAGGTTCTCATGCTGTCTGCTCTTGGCAATTGTCCTTTTGTGTATTTCAGGACGGCGGCTGGGGAGGCCCCACGGTGCTGGGGTTCCTGGTGTTGAGTCCTGTGCAGCAGATCCTGTGGTCTGAGTAGCCTACCTTCCAGCGGGGCCTTTCCCCACCTGAGCTCCCTCTGTGTGGAGACCCTTCCAAGTCAGAAATAGAGTCACTGTCTCGGAGCAACCCCAAGCCCATTTTCAAAAGATAATAAAATCTCAATATAGTTCATGTCCACAGGAGGAGGTGGGGGAAGTCTTATCCCCCATGTTCCAGCTGGGTGACATAGCACAGGTCAGGCTCTCTCTCCCAGCCTCCGTTTCCTTTTCTGTGAAATGAAGATAATAACAAAACTACTTTGCAGCAAATCGAGAGGGGACCAGAATGGTGATCATGTGTTTGTGCACACACTGTCCAGGCGCTGGCTGTGGAAAATGGCCCCACTGTCCCAGGGCTGTACCCAGAAAAGGGGCTGAACCCAGAGTTCTGTCTGGAGCCACAGGGCTGGGGGCTCAGACACAACATGTGCACACACACACGCCCACACACCTCTCCAGCTTTCCTAACAAGGGCCTTTTCTCTGCCCGCTTGGTGTTTCTGAGGGAAACCAGAGAAAACAGTATGTTTCTTTGTTTTATTATAACACTGATGACTTCATCTTTCTTGTTCTTCCCAGAAAGGACGATGACGAATTTGTTATAGTTCAGCTGTGAGAGCCTCCTCTTATAGCAAGAATGAGAAGTATTTAAAGTAGCTTCTTGCTTTTCAGAGTTATTTTCAGATAAATGATCCTGCTTAGCATTTCTCAAGTCCATACTGTAGGCCCCAGGCTCCATGCTGCGCACTGAGCCTTTCTCTAATTCCCACCATCTGCGGGGGAAAGGATGCGCTGCATGCACAGCACCCTGTCCTGGGTCCTTCATAGGGCAGGACTTCCTGGGTCCCCCCACAGTGACCACAGAGGGACTATGTCTCCCCGACTTTCTGAGACACCCCACGCATATGGGCTCCCACACCTGTACTAGTCATAAGTCACCATTAATTAAAAAACTGCAGGTTTTACCTCATTCTCCCAAATTTCCAAATTTAGGGGAGAAATGAAATTCTTTTTTTTTTTTTTTTGAAATTCTTATTTCTATGTCATTTAAGATTTTCCAGACCCTCGACAGACATCTGTAGCTAGAAGAAAATGGTCCCAGGGACTGATGTCCATGCAGCCACTTCAGCCTAAACAGCTGTGGTCAGTGTGAGGATCTGGTCTCCAGTGTGTCCTGCGACACCAGGAGCCCTGCCTCAGGACCCTTGTGTCCCAAATCCTAGGCAGCCACAGAGGACTTAGTCAGTAGATGGGATGGTAGGCTCAGGTGGAGCAGGGGCAAGCAGGTGATGGAGATAGTGAGGTTGGTGGCATCTCCAAGGTTGTGGGGGCACCACTCAGCTCTGGCCAATGGACAGTACCAGGCCCAGTGTGGCCAGTTCTGAGCTTTCAAGGGAAGGCAGACATGCTGATCCTTGTGAAAGCCCCTAGTGTATGAATAAGGGCAGCAAATTCACAGTTTAGAAAGGCACTGTGCAAACCAAGCAGGATACCCAGGCCACTGCTTGTCAACTTCAGGTGACTTATCTGGAATGACCATCGGCACACACTTGGTAGGTGCTCACCAGAGCTGCCGCGGGGGACAGAAAGGTGAATTGGACTGTCCCTGCCTATGAGCGGGCAGGCAAGAGAGCTCAACAGGGAGCAGCAGGCCCTGCTGGGTGCAAAGTGTGTGGGAGGGAGCCCAGAAAAGGCGCTCTGGCCACCAGGGAAGGGAATGGGGCAGGCTTCCCGGAGGAAAGGACAATGATTTGAACCTTGACAGCCTCTGCCAGGCAGGTTGGGAGGAAAGGGCAGCCTGGGAAGAGGGCACAGCATGTGCAAAGGTGCACAGGCAGGAAGGGCATGTGTTTGGGCAGGTGGGAGGGCAGGGGTGGAGAGGACCCCACATGTGGAAAGGAAGGGCAGGGTGGGCTCCAGCTTTGGGGCGGAGCCTCGACAGAAGGAGGGTGTGGCCCTGCTCTTTGCCAGCTGGGGCTGGAAGGCTTTGTGGGAGGGTCTGAGCAGAGTCAGTGGGCAGGCAGCATCTGGGAGCTGTGTGTGCCACAGGCTTGGTGACTGCTAGGGACCCCTGAATCTCTGCCTGCTCTCCTCCCGCCGTCCCCACCATTTCCTTAGCCACCTCATGATCCTGGGACCCAGTCATACTCGGCCAGGTCTGGGCTCAGGAAGGAGGCCAGAGAACCCAAGCAGCAATGGAGGGCCAGGCAGCCCAGGCTGTGGAGGAGGCAGGGGAGGCTGCCTGGGCATGACTGAGGGCCTGAGCACCTGGGGCACACTTAGGACATCCACTGGACTCCCTGTCCTACTGTGCTTCTCACCACAGAACAGGTGGCCCTACTGGTCCTCCTCGGTCTACCTTTGGGCAAAGTGGACAGGGTGGGGTGGGCAGGGCAGGACCACAGACCCTAACCCCAACAGCCTCTCCTACAGGGTGAGTCTTCTGAGCCTACTTTACAGATGTGGAAACTGAGGCTCAGGACAGTGGGGGGTCCCACAGCCAGTCAGTGGGGCAGACCCCTGGTGGGCCCACACATTGCCCACCCACTATGCAGGACCCTGAGCCTCACAGGCCTGCCTCCTGACACCACTCTTTGAAACACTCCCAGAAGCTACAGGGGAAAACAAAGCTTTTATTTTTGCTGCATGTTCCCTGTTCTTGAAAGCGCCTGAGAAGTGTTTGTCAGGAGGTGTGGGTGACTCATGCAGACACTTGAAGACGGAACTGGCTATTTTGGGCCCAGACTCTGGTGAGCGGGGGCAGTGTTCCTGCAGGGTGCCCGCTGCAGGGGTGCAGGTGCTCAGGACAGTTCAGGCTGACCCTCAGTGGGAGGACAGGGCCTGAGGACCAGGCAATGGGTACTGGACACAGTGGAAGCCTTCCAGTGGAATGGACATTCCAAGTGTTGTCAGCGTCATCCCTAGGCCCAAGAGGCGGGCTCTTAGGTTTTTGGGGTGCTTGTCAACTGCAGGGTCTCCCGTCCTCTCACAGGTTATGCTAGATTCCCAGGGCCATATGGAGGGAGGACTGTGGTCCTTGCTGACATCCTTTACCAGTGTTCAGGGTCTGAACATGAGGCCATTGCTTAGGCCATGCTGTGGTTTGAATGTGACCCCCAGATTTCATGTGTTGGATACTTAGTCTCCAAAATCATGTTGATGGCATTTGGAGGTGGGGCTTTTGGGAGGTAATTACAATTAGTAAGGTTATCAGGGTGGGGCCTCCACGATGGGACTGGTGGCTTTATAAGAAGAGGAAGAGAGACCTGAGCTGATACAGACGCTCTTGCCCTCTGGCCATGTGATGCCCCTGCCATCTTATAGCACAGTGAGAGGCCCACACCAAATGCAGCACCACAACTTTGGACTTCCCAGCCTCCAGAACTGTAAGAAATCTTTTTTTTTTTAAATAAATTACTCAGTCTCAGGTATTCAGTTATAGTAACAGAAAACGGACTGAGATAGGCTGCCCCATGCCTTCCCAGCTCCAGCATGAGCAGGCCAGGGCCTGCTTCCACAGACGGTTCACACTTTCTTCCAGGTTCCCCTGAGTCCTTTCAGTGCTCACCTTTGGACGCTGAAAGTCCTGGGGTCTTGCATCTCAGAAGCCTCAAAGTCTAAGCTGAAGATGCTTTCTCCCCTGTGCTCCATGAAGAGGTTAAGTGGGTGGGGTTCCACTTCCGGCTGGGGGAAGGCCACGGGGTGCCTAGAATGGGGAGCCATGGCCGGTATCTTACAGTGTGGTTCCCGCTTCCTGGAACTCGGGGTCATGGCCTTCTGACCTGGGCTGTCTCCCCACTCTCTGGGATTCAGGTCCCCAGTTTGGAGGGCTCTGCAGTGCTCACAGAGCCCCCTTCTCTCCAGGTGCCCGCTGGGCAGGAGGCCATGGAGGGGTCATACTCCCCATACACCACCCATGGAGAGGCAAGGAAAGGCCCCCAGGCAAGACAGTGGGTGGGAGCAAGGCGCCTGGCCTCAGGGACAGATCCACAGCTGTCTCCACATTCTGACCTTGGTGCTGAGGACAAGGGGAGCAGGGGATGTGCCCTGACGGGCTAGTGCGGCCCCTTTGGCTGTAGAGAGGAGGCTCAAGCAGCAGGAGTCAGGTGGCTGAGTGGGCAAAGCATGGGTAAGGGCAAACACCACCAGACTCTCCCAATTTCAGCCTGGGGGACCCCAGGAACCTTTTGAAAATTTGAAGGGAGAGGAACCTGGGGTGGCTGACTTTGGGAGGTCACAGGAGGGTGGTGACCCTCCTGTGACCTTGGCCAGGGATAGCTGTGCTGGGTGGGGCAGGCAGGGCTGGCAGGCCTGTGCCTCCTACCTGGGGGCTGGGGGGATATGAAAGAGCATCTTGGCTAAGCAACAGTTCAAACTTTCACCCCTGGCCCTTCTAGCTGCACACGTCTCAGTGGCAAATGTGATCTTCATAGAGTGTGATATTCACCCTCTGTGGTAAATAAGACACTTCACAAAATAGGCCAGGCTCCCTGCTCTCACAGCTACCACCTGGCTGGCCAGCCAGCTCCCGGGAGCAGCCAGGTCACCACTGGCAGCCTTGGCTGCTAGCAGGCACCCACAGAGCTCTTTCTCCCTGTCCCTGCCATTCACCCCCCAGAGACTGTTATTCATTCATTCACGCATTCATTCATTCACACACTCATTCATCCAGTGAGCGTTTGCCAAGCTCTTTTCTAGGAGCAGGAATAGGCAAGGCAGGGCCCCAAGAGGAGCCCTGAGGGGAAGACACATGATAACCTCAGGCTTGGATAAATGCCATGAGGAAAATGAAACAAGGTCCAGGGCAGAGAGGGATTGGGCAGAAGGTGCCATGTGGGCCAGCAGTTAGGGAATGCCTCTGAAGGAGGCTGAGAGGGAGGAAGCCAGACGGAGGCCTGGGGGAAGGGTGTTCACAGCGGGAGAGCCCAAGCAGGAGCCCAAGGCGGGAATGAGCGCAATAAGTGTGAGAAGAGACCTGGGGGAGAACTCAGAGAGCAAGTCAGAGAGGAGGGCTTGGAGCCCAATCTGGTGGGACCTTGTGGGCCAGGAGAAGAGCCAGGGCAGGTCATGTGACATAGGCAGGGCTGGTGCAGACCAAGTCCCAGCACTGTGCTGGGCATATACACTCACAGCCTCTCCATGCTTCCACCGACTTGTTATCCTTGTGTGCATATGGGAAACTGAGGCTCAGGGAGGAGCCCACACACACCCTCATGTCTCCCATCCACCCACCACCCACTTTCCCTCTCCCTCCTTCCTTAATAAATCCCTGCTGCTCGAAGGGCCCTTTCTTTGCTTACTTCCTCTAGTGACCACCTCCAAACCACAGTGGCCCCGGCCCCCATCTACTGGATTTTTGAAAGCTTCCTCCAGGAGGAAGCACCAGAGCTAGACCTTCGAGGGGAACAGGGAAGAAAGGTGTTCTAAAACAGGGGAAACTGAAAATCCTGACTCAGGTGGGAGAGTGGATGGCCTGTTTTAGGCACAGCAACAGGTGGATAGGTCTGCTGTAGTCTTACTTATTATTATTTTTTGTAAAATCAACTCATTTGTTAAAATAAATGTATTTTGTAGTCAAACTTTACATTCCTACCCAAATCACCATGATCACTTCCCATAAATAAAAAATGACCTTAAAAATTAATGTAATAAAAGCAAATATTATTCATTTTTAAAAAGACTAAAATTGTCGCATAATTATAAACACCAGCATTCTGGTTCTAGGATGATATGACTACACTCCACTCTCTCTCCCCAACTGAATGCAGCTTAAAACTGACAGAATGCATGGGGCAGATATTGAGGAATTCAAAAATGAAATAATAGGCAGACTGGGAAAGAAAAGCAAAATTTGAAGTACCATCAAACTGGTAGTGAGTACCATTTTTCCTCCTCTGATATTCCCAAGTCTGAATTCAAGGCAGAATGAAACCTAAAACAGGATATCTGCTCTAAGAGAGAGCTCCAGGAGAAGCCCCCTGGTTCTGGCTTGCGGAACAGGGAGGGGGTCTTATTTAGAGAGAGTGGGAAAAATCCAATAGAAAAACTTCTCTCTGCTACCTCATACCCCACCCACAAGCAATCCCCTGGGAACATTGCACAGGCCCTACAGGAATCTAAAACTCTGAGGCAGGGGAAACCTTCCTCTCTGAGTAGAGGAGCTGTTGCCTCAAAGAGGTAGAATGAACTCACTACTTTTTTTTCTCTCTGTCCTCCCACCACTTGGCCCTGGATGACGGTATAGTTATGGGAGTGCACAGCAGAATGGGGTAAATAAAGCTTCTGGCTGAAACACCAAAAATGGGAACCCCAGGAAACCAGAAAATACCATGGAGATTGCACAAAGGGAGAAGCTCAAGAAAGCAGCCTCATAAAGTTGTTTATTAACTCCTGAGCTTATCCTAAAGGCGCACATGCATGAATCTGATCCTAAACATAACACTGTAGGCTGTGATAATTGAAGTAGAAAACAGACCACTGTCCAGGTTTCAGACTGGCCACCAGGTAGCACACAAATTTGAATACCGACTCAAGGCTTTGAAAACAGAACTAACATTGAAACCACAGCCCACAGAAGCCTGGTCAGAACTTTTGGCCCAAGCCCAACAGGGTTTTAATTGCCTGCTAAAACAAAAATATAAATATTCTCCACAGGACTTAAACAAGATGCGGAATTCCATAACATGGTATTCAAGAACACCATTCAGAATTACTTGACATATAAAGAAGTGAGAAAGTGTCAACTAACACAGGAAAAGATAATGAACACATGTCAACACTAAGTGAGGCAGATGGTGGAATTATCTGACAAAGACTTTAAAGCAGCTGTTATAAAAATGCTCCAAGTAAGGGCAAATACTCTTGAAACAAATGGAAAGCTAGAAAGTCTCAGCAGAGAAATAAGAGATATAAAGAAGAAACAAATGGACATTTCAGAACTGAAAAATATAATAACCAAAAGTTTAAAACTCACTGATAGGCTCAATAGCAGAATGGAGATGGCAGGGAAAAGGATCGGGGATGTTGAAGATAGTTCAATAGAAATTACCTAATCTGAACAACAGAGAGAAATTGAAAGAAAAATTAACAAAGCTTGAGGCTCCTATGGGACACTAACAAAAGGTCTAACATTTATGTCACTAGAGTCCCAGAAGGACAGGACAGTTGCAGTAAACAAAAAAATTATTTGAAGGTATTAGTTCTTCAATGATGAAACTTCCCAATTTAGTCAAAGACATGAACCCACATATTCAAGAACCCCAAAACAGGATGAATTCCAAACAGGATAAAACATAATTTCATGCCCAGATACTTCATAATTAAACTGCTGAAAACTGAAGACAAAGAAAAGAATCTTGAAAGTAGCCAGAGAAAAGTGATGTTTTACTTATGAAGGAAAGAATGATTCAAATGACTGTGGATTTCTCTTTAGAAACCATACAGGCCAGAAGTAAGTGGAACAACATTTTTAAAGTGCTGAAAGAAAAGAACTATCAACATATAATTCTATATCTATTGAAAAGATCTTTCAGGGGGCTGGCCAGTTAGCTCAGTTGGTTAGAGCATGGAGTTTTAACACCAAGGTCAAGGATTCAGATCCCCTTACAGGCCAGCCACCAAAAAAGAAAAAATATCCTTCAGGAAAGCAATGTGAGTGATATAAGACATACTCAGGTGAAAGGAAAATAAGGGAATATATTGCTAACAGGCCTGCTCTAAAAGCACTGCTGAAGGACGTTCTTCTGGCAGAAAGGACATGAAGCTTAAGGACACTTATAACATCAGGAACGAAGAAAGAGCAACAGAAATGATAAACATCTACGTAAATATAATAGACTATTCTCTTGTATTCTAAAAATATGTTTGATGGTTGAAAACAAAGATAACGTTGTCAGGTGATGTTTTCAATATATGTGAATGTAACACATAAAAGACCTACATATACATAAGGGAGAGTGAAGCTACCTATAGGGTGATAAGTTTTCTATATTCCACTTGAAGTGGGGAAATAGTCATTCTAAATAGACTGTGAAAAGTTAAGTATGTATGTTGTAACCCCTAGTGCAACCATGAAAAACTATCCAAAGATATAAAGACCAAGTAAAAAATTAAAATAAAATACTAAGAAGTGTTCAAATAGTTTAAAAGAAGGCAGAAGGAGAGAACAGAAGAATTAAAAAGAGGCAACAAAAGAAAAAAGTCTGCTGTGAACCTAAAACTGCTGTAAAAAAAAAATAAGGTCTATTTAATAAAATAAAATGGTAACCCCCATCCAAACACATCAATAAATATATCAATTGTAAATAGTCTAAACATATCAATTAAAAGATAAATTGTCAGAATGGATTTTTTACATGATCCAATTTTATGCTGCCTAAAAGAAACTCACTTCAAACATAATGGCATAGATAGATTGAAAGAAAAAAATGGGAAAAGAATATACTAGGAAAATAATAATCAAAAGAAACCTGGAGTGGCCATATTAACAACAGACAGAGTAGAATTCAGAGAAAAGAAAATTACCAAAGATAAAGGACTTTACATAATGATAAAAGGGTTATTTACAAAGAGGATATAACAATCCCAAATGTGCATGCACAGAGCTTCAAAATACACGAAGCAAAACAGAAAGACCCAAAAGGAAAAACAGACAAATCCACAAGAAGAGATTTCAACATTCCTCCCTCATTAATCATTAAAATTAATAGACAAATCAGCAAGGATATAAAAGAACTGAACAACACCATCCACCAACTGGATCTAATTGACATTTATAGAATACTCCCCCCAACAACAGAGAATATACATTCTTTTCAGTGCAAGTGGAATAGTCACCAAGATAAACCACACTTGGAACATAAAACACACCTTAACAATTTCAAAAGCATTGGGCTGGCCAGTTAACTCAGTTGGTTAGAGCACAGCCTCATAACACAAAGGTCAGGGGTTCAGATCCCAGTCCTGGCCAGCCACCAAAAAAAAATTATCAAAGCAGTGAACTCATACAAAGTATGTTTTCTGGCCATAATGGAATTAGATTAGAAATCAAATATAGAACAATTAACAGAAAAATCTCCAAACACTTAGAAATTAAACAACACAGTTCTAAATAATCCATAGGTTAGAAGAGGAAGTCTCAAGGGAAATTAGAAGATATTTTGCACTGAATGAAAATGAAAATACAGCATAACAAAATTTGTGGAATATACCTAAAAGAGTGAAACCAAAAGCTGGTTCTTTGGAAAGATCAATAAAATTGACAAAACCTCTGGCAAGACTGACAAAGAAAAAAAGAGAGAATATACAAATATCAGGAATGAAAGAGCAAATATCACTAGAGATCTGCGGACATTAAAAGGATAATATTCATAAGAGACTACTATACCAACTCTACACAGATAAATTGGACAACTTAGATGTAGTAGACCAATTCCTCAAAAACAGTTAACTACCAAAACTCACCTAATATGAAATAAATAACCTGAAGAGTCCTATAACTAGTAAAGAAATTGAATTAATAATTTAAAACCTTAGAAAAAGAAATATCTGGGCCGGCCCATGGCTCACTCGGGAGAGTGCGGTGCTGATAACACCAAGGCCCCGGGTTCGGATCCCATATAGGGATGGCCGGGTTAGCTCACTGGCTGAGCGTGGTGCTGACAACACCAAGTCAAGGGTTAAGATCCCCTTACCGGTCATCTTTTTTTAAAAAAAAAAGAAATATCTGGGCCCAGGTTTTGTTGGCAAATTCTATTTGCCTATTTTTTTCATTAATTACTTAATGAGGAAATAACACCAGTTCCATACTGTCTCTTCCAGAAAACAGAACAGAAAGAAACACATTTTATAATGTCAGAATGACTTTGAAATCACAACCAGACAAAGACAGACAATACAAGGAAACTACACACCAATATTCCATATGAACAAAAATCCTCAACAAAATATTAGCAAATACAGTCCAACAGTACATGAAGAAAAAAAATAGTACACACGACCAGTGGTGTTCATTCTGGGAATGCAAGACTGGTTCCATATTTATAAATCAATTAATAGAATCCATCATACTAACAATATAAAGAAGAAAAACCACATGATCATAGCAATTGATCAGAAAAACCATTGAACAAAATTTAACACCCATTTGTCATAAAAGTTCTCAGCAAACTAGGTATAGAAGGGAATCCTCAATCAGATAAGGGCCATCTCCACAAAACCTACCACTAATATCATACTTAATGGTGAAAGACATAAGATTATATATATATAAATCGAGAATATCCACTCTCACCCCTCCTATTCAGTATCCTATTGGAAGTCCTAGCTAGTGCAATAGACAAGAAAAATAAAGTGAGGCATATAAATCAGAAAGGAAGAAACAAAACTGTCCCTGTCCCTGTTTGTGGATAACATGATGATTTTCTATATAGAAAATCCCAGGGTGAAAAAACATTTTAAAACACTAGAATTAATATGTGTATTTAGCAACATCTCAGGATACAAGTCCAGTGATCAATTGTATTTTTATATAATAGCAATGAACAATTGGTGACCAAAATTTAAAATACAATGCCATTTGCTATAGCTGCCCCTGCCAAAAAAAAAAATACTTCAATATAAATCTAGCAAAATGCTGAAAACTATGAAACTCTGATGAAAAAAATCAAAGAAGACCTAATTAGAGAGACAAACTGTGTTCATGGATTGGAAGACTCAACACAGTAACGATATCAGTTCTTCACAAGTTAATTCATAGATTTAATGCAGTTCCAATTAAAATCCTTGTGGGATTGTTTTGTAGGTACAGATAAGGTAATTTTAAATGTATACGGAAAGGCAAAGGAAATAGAATAGCTAAAAACACCAAAATATGAGTAATAATAAACATAAATCTATTTATGACAATTCATGCCTATAAAAAAGTTCCTTAATGAGTTGAGGGGAGCTGTTTATCAAATGTCTCTAATGAAAGGCTGTTTAGCTTTGAGTTGCTCAGGGTAATACAGAGGGGTCTAAGCCAGGAAGATGGTTCCATTTTTGGCTCTGAGAATCTGGGACTCCCACCTGAGTCTGCTTTGCACATGTCTGCCTGTGAATGGCCATCTAGCTCATGGCCTGTAGCCTCTCCATCCGTGTGCCTGGGACTTGTGGTCCTTGGGGCTGGTGTCCAGAGCTTGGAGCCAGAGTGCAGACACATCCAGTGCAAGGGTCCTCTCTCCAGGCATGGATTTCTCCATCTCCTGGACCAGCTGGATCCATATCCTGGCACTTTGAGAACTCAGGGTGAATGCTGAACCTCTGGCCCAGGGAGATTGGAGGGGACAGGTGGCTGGAGGCAAGCAAACAATGTCCTGATTTGTAGGAAAGAGAAGGCAGGGCCTGTGAGCAGGAAACAAGGGAGCTGCTGACTTTCACAGTCCTCAGTAACTCTTCAGGCTAGTGCTAGACAGCCCCAGGGACCATCCCATCCTGTCCCGCTAGTTCAGTGAGGGAAGTGAGGTCCAGAGAAGGGAAGTGTCCTGTCCAAGGCCACACCGCAGGTCAGCAGCCAGATAGGACCACAATTTAATAGTCGTCCACTCATTTATTCATTTCAAACCCGCCATGTGCCCAGGCACTGGGGGCGCTGCAGAACTTACAAGAAACCATGTGCCAGGGCTCACGGTCTTGCGGAGAAGTGACTGAGAACCTCAGCAGGTGTCAAGGGCTGTGAGGAAAGGGTCCTGGTGACAAAATGCCGAGAGGCAACCTAAGGTAGGTCTGCCAGTGTGATCTGAGAGGTCCTCTCCGGGGGATGGGGGTGGCATCCCCTTGAGCCTGAGTGATGGGGAGTCAGATATGTGAAGTGAGAGGAGGGAGCTCCCAGCAGAGGGAACAGCAAGTGTGGGAACAGGAGACGCGTGGTCAAGGAGCAGTGCATGGCTGGGGAAGTCAGACTGGATCTCTTCACCTTGCTGGCCCTCCAGCCAGCATCCAACACCCTTGAAGTCCCCACACTCCCCAGACACCCAGTCCCTGTCAATATGGAGATCTGATCTGCCCTCCTCGGGGTTGCACCCAAGACTGTGAAGCCAGGATCAGGCAGTCCATGTCACAGGCCCTCAAGGTACCCATGGTGATGCCCACTACTATGTCTGGTCCATACCACATTCTGAGCCCCGTGGATCTCTGGGGAAATTCCCACCTGGCAGCTTTTTCTCCTCATGCCGTCAGGGCCTCTGCAAGGCTGTCCCAGGCCTCATGGAGGCAGATCCTCCCTATGGCCATTTCTCGCCACCTCCCTAGGAACCTCCCTTCGAAACCGACTCAGGTCCCTCTGCCTTCAGAGCCCACTCACCTCCCAAAAGATGTTCCAGGAGCAAGGCAGAGGGAGAGCCCTCTCCTGCTGCAGGCTGCCAACCCCCATGTTCTCAGGGGCTCCCTGCAACTTCTTTCTCTACCCCAAGACTGAGAAACATTTTTCTAGTCTGGGGGCTGTCAAGGAACATTGCCATTTTTAAAAACTTTGTGTGTATTTAAAGTGTACAACATGATGTTTTGATATACATATATATAGTGAAATGATTACTTCAGTCAAACAAATCGACTTATCCATCACCTCACATACTTGTCTTTTTCTTTTTTTTTTTTTTTTTTTTGTGTGTGTGGTAAGAGCATCTAAGATCTACTGACCTAGCACATTTCCAGGATATGTATGGTATTGTTAACTATACTGGAGGAACATTGCCTTTATCCATGATGTTTCTCCCAGGCATATAAAACTTAAAGGCCCAGGAGAAGGGTCCTATCTTCCTCTGCTCTCTGTGGCCACTGCCTCCCAGGGCTCTGAGCACAGGCTGGTGGGCTGTGTGAGTGGAGAAAGGGATGGGGAGAAGGGAATGCTGGAGGGGAAATTGGTCACTGTTTTAAGTGATATGCCTCCTCCCCATCTCTCTTTAGTACCCATGACCTTCCAGGACTGTGCCAAGTGCCAGCATGTGCCCCTTCCTCAGTTTTCTGCCATCTGTCTTGGTGACACATTTCCCTAATATCACCACATAGTGTTATACTGTAAATACAGATGCTATAAGCATGTATGCAAATATCAGCATACTAAGGAAAATGCCTCAAAGCACTTACAAGAAGTATTTATGAGTATGCACTAGGGATCTACCTGGTTTTTATAGGCAGGTTCTTAAGCTGTGCATGGATTTTTGCTGGCGTGAGACCCTTAGTGGAGTAGATATTCTACTTGCTTTTCCCCCCACTCTGCTCCTATGTAGAGGTTAATTTTGTATTTTTTAACTTGAAAGGCATTTTATTTTATTCATTTATTTATTTATTTATTTATTTTGACGGGTAAGGGGATCGCAACCCTCAGCACGGTGTTGTCTGCACCACGCTCAGCCAGTAAGCACACCAGCCATCCCTATACAGGATCCGAACCCGCGGCCTTGGCGCTACCAGCGCTGCACTCTCCCAAGTGAGCCACGGGGCTGACCCTTGAAAGGCATTTTAAAAGCTTTCCTAACACTGTATTGTTGGTGACAGCATGTTGTATATGGCTTCTCTGAAATAGGGAGTCAGTTTTTTCTTCCCAGAGGTGAAGCTGATATTGACAACGGGTATGATGCTGGAATTTTATTAGGATGGAAATCTGGGTGTGGGCAGCTCAAGAGTCTTCCCTGCTGCAGGGAGCCAGTTGGAAAGACCCCAGGTGGTGAAGCGATGGTCAATATGTGTTACCATCACCGGGGACAGCCTCCCCAGTGTGGAGCCCACCCCTTGCCCATAGTCTAGAGACCTCTCTCCAGGCTATGGAGAGCAACCTGCTCAAGTGTCTAGGAGCAGGGGCCCAGCCTGGAGGCCCCAGAGGCCAGCTGCACATGGGAAGCAAGCCAGTATCTCGACTAGATCCTGGAGGCCCCACTGACCCTTGACAGCTCCTTAGGCCCAAACAACGGCTTCTTACAGGAGAGACCAGAATAGGATTAAGGGGGGCTGCTGGACAGAGGCACCAGGAACAGAGGAGATTTGCAAGAAACACCTCCAAGTTAGCAAAGAAGGAGCATCCACAGGGATTGTTCCACTGGTACATCCTTGTCCACCTTCCATTGGAAAAGCAAGGCCATAGGTGGGCAGTTGTGAGCCCCGCAGGTAGAAGTGTCATCTGGGGCAATTTATTGGTATCAAGATTCTGTCTACTTCTAGTGACAGAGGCCCAGCTCAAACTCGCCAAAAAAAAGAGGGCGGTGTGGGGGAGGATTTACTGTTTCATATAAATAAAAAGTCTACCTGCAGGGCTAACTTTGGGTGCAGCTAGAATCCGGGCTCAAGCAATGTGCTCAGGGCTTGGCCTCCCTTCCCCTCTCAGACCTGCGTGTCTGGAGGGAGTGGGAAGGGGGGTTCCCAGCCTCCCGTTGTTGGCCAGATGGCTGCCAGCAGCTCAGGCCTCCATGCTCAGTTTCTGGTCCTGCTGGGTAGAGAGCATCAGGAGGGCAACCTGAACAATCAGTCCCTCCTGAAACCCCACTACAGTACACTAATGGGACTGTTGTAAAATAATAATAATAATAAAATTAGAAGAAGAATAAATGGAAGAACAGGAGTAGCAGCAATAGCAAGAAACTTCTGGAAGCTGGAAATCAGATAAATGAGCAAGCAATGATAAAGCAGACCTGAGAAAGCCAAATTCCGAACACAGGGATTAAATAAGGGGGTACTACTGTCAGAAGTTAGGCCTACAGCTCCTCTTCCCATCTTCAGTATCAGAGTCCCCCCAAAACAGCCCACACAGATCTCTCCACTGTGAGCTTGTCCACAAGCCCTGCCCTCTCCCTCTGAGTGTCCAATCAGCTTCTTAATCTCTATCTGACATCTGAGCAAATGCTTCCAATCTGGCAGATGGGAAAAAGGCAAATTGGAGGAAATAAAGGCAATGCAGAAAGAAGGAAACAAAACACTAATATTCTCAGAGAGGTAAGAGAATATATTACATCTATGAAAAAAGGATAGTGTTAAATATTTTAATAAGTAAACATCACCCAAATTAAAAGCATTTTGCAGAAATGAATAATAAAAGGCTTGGAAGATAAGACCAAAAACTTTCAGAAAGTTTAATGGAAAATAGAAAAGAAAAGATAAAATATCAGAGGACAAATGCAAGAGGTCTAGCACTGAGTGTCAAGAGTTCCAGAAAGAGAAAATGAAGGAGAGGAAATCATCAGTGAAATAATTTAGGAAAATTTCCTAGCACTGAAAGGCACTAGTTTCTGGCTTGTGAGATTGGAAAGTGCTCCACACAAGAGACATAGAAAGATCCATGTCCAGATGCGTCATTGTGAAATTTCAGAAGATTCGGGATGAGGGTGACCAACTGTCCTGTCTTGGTTTGCCTGGAACAAAGGGGTTTCTTGGTATATAGTATTTTCATTACTAAAACCAGGACAATCCCAGGCAAACAAGAATGACTGGTCACCCTACTGGGACAAAGAAGATTCTGCAAAATTCAGAGAAAAACCAGAAAACAATGTGTTCAAAATTGGAGGTTGGGGAAAGGAAAGATTTCTAATCTAGAATTCTATACCCTGTGAACTATCAACTATACTAGCAAATATGATGATAAAGTGAGGACATTTCCAGGCATGGAAGATCTTAAAAACTTACTTCCTAAGCACTCTTTCTTAAGAAGCTACTGGAGGTTGTGCTCCATCAAAATGAAGGACTAAGCCAAGAAAGATGACATGAGAAACAGGAAGCAGGAGCCCAAAACACAAAGGAGAAGGAATCACTTGGAGGATGATGAAAGGCCATCACAGCATGACAACTTTGCAGCTAATGTGGAGGGCACCTGAGCCATACTGCAGCAGAGTGACCCAAAAATTAGACCTATCATCACCAAGATCCCCATTTCCAACAGGCCCCCTTTTTTTTAAGTAGACTTATTTTATTTATTTATTTATTTATTTTAGTGCAGGTTTAGGTTCACAGCAAAATTGAGAATAAGGTACAGAGATTTCCCATATGCTTCCTGCCCCACACATGCATAGGCTCCCCCATTATCAACATCCCCTACCAGAGTGATACATTTGTTACAGTTGATGAACCTACATTGATACATCATTATCAGCCAAAGTCCATAGTTCACATGAGGGTGTCACTCTTGGTGTACATTTTATGGATTTGGACAAATGTATAATGGCATGTATAGTGGATTCAATTATGTCCCCTCAAAACTCATTGAAGCTTGAATTGTGTTCCTCAAGTTTTATGTATTAGAAACTTGGTCCCCACTGTGACTGTTAAAAGGATGAGAAATCCTATTACGGTAACTGAAAGGTGGAGCCTTGAAGAGGTGATTGGATTGTAGGACCATGCCATAGTGAATGGATTAAAAATAGTGTTCAGGTGCATGGTTCTGAGGGCTTTAAAAGAAGAGGAGACTCTGTCTCTCTCTCTGCTGTCTCTGCTTCCACCATCTTGCAATGTGAGAACCCTGAGTCACTGTTGCCACCACCAGATGGATTTGGACTTCCCAGGCTCAGAAACTGTAAGTGATAAATTTCATTTTGTTTATAAATTACCCAGTTCCACATATTTTGTTAGAAGCAAGAAAAACGGACTAATACAGAAAATTGGTACCAGGAGTGGGGTGTTGCTTATAACAGATACTTGAAAATGTGGAAATGGCTTTGGAACTGGGTGTTGAGGAGAAGTTGGAGGAGTTTGGGGGACTCAGAAGAAGGCAAAAAGATGAGAGAAAGTTTGGAATGTCTTAGAGACTGGTTACATGGTGGTGAGCAGAATGCCAATAGAAATATGGACTGTAAAGACCATTCTAAGGAGGTCTCAGATAGAAATAAGAAGGAGTTTATTGGAAACCAGTTTAACAATCACCCTTGCTGTGAACTGGCAAGGAACTTGGCTGCATTGTGTCTATGCCTTAGGACTTTGTGGAAGTTGGAACTTAGGAGTTGTGAACCAGAGTACTTGGTGGAAAAAATTTCTAAGCAGCAAAGCATTAAGGAAGCTGCATGGCGTACTTGCAACAGCCTATGCTGAGTTATGACAGCAAAGGCACGATGTAAAGCCAGAATTTAAAAGAGAAGCAGAGTGTAAAGATTTGGAAAATTTGCAGCCTGGCCATGTGGTAGAAAAGCAGAGAGCATTTTCAGAAGGAAAATTCAATGGTACTAAGAAGATTAACACAAAAGAACAGGATTATCAAGAGAAGGGGTAAAAGGCCCTGAAGGCATTGCAGAAGTCTCTGGAGCCAATCCTTCCATTTCAGGCCCAAAGACCTAGGGAGACAGAATGGTATTGGGGAGCCTTGGCAGCATCCATGTGGTGTTAGGTCTGCAGGCTCGCGAATGCCAGAGCTGTGGAGGCTTGGGACCCTACACCCAGATTTCAGAGGATGTACAGAAAAGTCTGGGGACCCAGGAAGAGATCTGTCACAGGGGCAGAGTGACCTCAGACAGCCTTCACTAGAGCAATGCCAAGCAGAAATGTGGGGTCAGAGTTGCAGCAGAGAAACCCCAACAGCACCATGCCTGGTAGAGCCAGGAGAGTGGGGCCACCATGGAGACCCCAGATTTGTAGAGCTACCAGAATGGAACACTAGCATGGGAGAGCTGAAGTGTGGCCTGAGACCAGGAGAGCCATAGGAGCAGAGCTGCCCAAGGACTTGAGGACCCAACCCTCACACCAGAGGAGTGGAGAGGAGGTCAAACATGGAATCAAGGTACCTGATTCACCAGCTTTGAGATTCAATGCCTGCCTTGCTGGGTTTTGGACTTGTTAGGGACCTGTTACCCCTTTCTTTTGGCCTATTTCTCCTTTTTCGAACAGGAGTATATACCCTATGCTTGTCCCACCATTGTATTTTGGAAGTAGATAACTTATATTGATTTCACAGATGGGACTTTGAATTTGGACTTTTGAGTTAAAACAAGTTAAGACTTTGGTGATGAAATGAATGTATTTGCATGTGAAAAGGACATGAATTTTGGAGGACCAGGGGTGGAATGTAGTGGGTTGAATTATGTTCCCCCCAAATTCATTGAAGCTTGGATTGTGTTCCCCAAGTCTTATGTGTTAGAAACTTGGCCCCCACTTTGGCTGTTAAGAGGCTGGGAAATCCTATTATGCTAACTGAAAGGTGGAGCCTTGAAGAGGTGATTGGATTATAGGACCATGCAGTAGTGAATGGATTAAAAATAGTGGTCAAGGGCATGGTTCTGAGGGCTTTAAAAGAAGAGGAGAATCTGTCCCTCTCTCTCTGCTCTCTCTGTTTCCACCCTGTTGCAATGTGAGACCCCTAGGTCATTTTGCCACCAACAGATGGACTTTGGACTTCCCAGCCTCAGAAACTGTAAGCAATAAATTTCGTTTTCTTTACAAATTACCCAGTTCCACGCATTTTGTTATAAGCAACAAAAATGGACTAATACAGCGTGTATCCACTGTTATAGTATCATACAGAGTAGTTCCACTTCCCTAAAAATCCTCTGTGTTCCACCTATTCATCCCTCACTCCCAATCCCTGGAAACCACTGATCTTTTTACTGTCTTCATAGTTTTGCCTTCTCCAGTGTGTTATATAGTTGGAATCATACAGAGTGTAGCCTTTTCATATTTCTTTCACTCAGTAATACACATTTAAGTTTCCTCAGTGTCTTTTCATACCCCATTTCTTCTTAGCGCTGAATAATGTTCCATTATCTGGATGTGTCAAAGTTTATTTACTTGCTCACCTATTGAAGGACATCGTGGTTGCTTAAAGTTTTGGCAGTTGTGAATAACGCTTCTATAAACATCCATGTGCAGGTTTTTGTGTGAACATAAGTTTTCAATTCCTTTGGGTAAATACCAAGAAGAACCATAGCTGGATGATATGGTAAGAATATGTTTCATTTTGTAAGAAACTGCCAAACTGTTCCAAACACTTCCAAAGCAGCTGCACTATTTTGTGTTCCCACCAGCAATGAATGAGAGCTCCTGTTAACTGCACACCATCATCAGTATTTGGTGTTGTCATTGTTCTGCATTTTGACCATTCTAATATGTGTATAGTAGTATCTCATTTTAATTTGCATTTCCCTGATGATATATGATATGGCGCATATTTTTGATTGTTTGTCATCTGTGTATCTCCTTCAGTGAGGTATCTGTTAAGATCTTTGCCCCATTTTTCAATCAGGTTGTTTTCTTATTGTTGAGTTTTAAGAGTTCTTTGTATATTTTAGGTAATGGTCCTTCATCAGATATGTCTTTTGCAAATATTTTCTCCCAGTCTATGGATTCTTTTTTTATTCTCTTGACAGTGCCTTTCAAAGAAGCAGAAATTTTTAATTTTAATGAAGAACAGCTTATTCTTTATTTCGTGGAATGTTCCTTTGGTGTTGTTTCTAACAAGTCATTGCTATACCCTATGTCATCTAGATTTTCTCCTGTTGTGTTCTAGAAGTTTTACAGTTTTACATTTTAAACTTAGGCCTGTAATTCATTTCGGGCTCATATTTGTGAAAGGTATAAGGTCTGTGTCTAGATTCATTTTTTGGCAGGCGAATGTCCAGTTGTTCCAGCACCATTTGTTGAAAAGACTCTCCTCTCCGTTGTATTGCCTTTGCTCCTTTGTCAAAGATCAGTTGACTGAATTTATGTGGGTCTATTTCTGGGCTCTCTATTCTGTTCTGCTGATTTATTTGTCTATTCTTTCACCAATACTGCACTATTGATTACCATAGCTTTATAGTAAGTCTTGAAGTCAGATAGTGTCAGTTCTTCAACTTTGTTCTCCTTCAGACCATCTTTCTAACCCAAGGGCAGAATGCCCCATAGAGCTTGGTCCATATTCTCATGAGTATGTGGCTTGTCTTGACCTGTGCCCATGAGGGTCTCTCCTCTCCTGCTCTGCTGGGGACACACAGATCACTCACAGAAGTTCTCAGCTTTTCCCCAGGAGCTGGAGGCAGGCATGGTGAGCTTAGAAGGAGAAGGTACAGAGCAGCCCCCTCTTTCTAACTGTATTTCTGCTGCATGTCAGTGCCTGGTCCACACCTTAGCCCTGCCAGGCGCCCAATTGTACTGAGCTGAGTGTTTCCCAGGACTCCCTCATGACCTTCCTCATGACTTCCTCAGAAAGAGGCCTGTCCACTCCCAGAGAAGCAGAAGCCAGACCACGACTTGGGGACTGACTGGTCAGCTCATCTCCTCCTGGATCCTCTGTCCAACAGGCGCTGTACTGCCCTTTTCTTACACAACTAGTGTGTGCTTGCCCTCTGTTTTCAAAACTAAGCGGTAAAGTGTTTGAGGATAGATAACAAAAGGGTGGTAGAACTATAACAAAAAACAAGGGAACAATTAACACAAAGGTCAGGATGGTTGTCACCTACAGGTTAGGGGAGTGAAGAGTGGGATGATTGGGGAAGGTGGTAAGGGATGTAAGATATTGATAATGCTCTTTTTATTAGCCTGGGTAGTAGTTCACAGATGTTCATATTGTAGATGTGTTTATAAACTTTTTTTTGTCTAATTTTGCAAAAATTAAATGAGAGGGAAAAATATCAAGAGAATATCTCTCCGTGGTAGTCTCCAAACAAGGTCCAGGATTTAATTGGACAACCCGGGTCACCTGCTCAGGGGAATGAGGGGATGCTGCACACTTATTGGCCAGGACTCAGTTTACCCTCCACCCCCACTTAATCCAGGTTCCATTCAGTGGAAAGAAGTGGAAGCAAGGAGGCATGATGCTCGGGAAGTTGAAACAGAACCCCTTCACTGTGGTTTGGAGGGGTAAATGAATGGTATATCTCAACTCCCATAAAAGGGATGGTGTCTTTCAGCTCAGTGCCTCTCCTTGTAGAAATGTGTTTTCCCAAAATAGTGGATAACATGGACCAAGAGTAAGGGACTGGATGGATTATGGAGTAGGAGAGAGGTTGACTTTTCCCTCTATCGCAAGCTCTATTTTTAGTTACCAACCTGCTGTGGGTCTTGGTACTGTCAACTTGCACCTGACAGATTGCCTGGAAGCTGGGCCCTGAGCTCTCAGAAACAAGAGCTTACTGAGAAGTAGAAACAGCAGGATCTGTCAGCAGGAGTTGAGCACCATATGGACCACAAAAATAACTCAGGCAGGTCCTCCTCTCACAGCCAAGTCTGTTTGGTGGCCTTTCAAGGGCAAGGCCATGAGCGAAGCCTCTGGACTCAGGCCTTGGAGAGGTCCTGGTGCCCCCACAGCATCCGTCACACACCAGGGAACAGGGAGGAGCTCTTCAAGGGACCCAAACTGGAATGAGTGTCTCAGCTTTAAGCTTTGCCAGGGAAGGAGACGAGGAGGACACCAGGATTTTCTGGGGCCCAGACAAGGTGCTGCTACTGCTTAGAGCAGCTGGGCATGAGCTGGCATGGTCTGGGCCCATAACCTGGGCAGGCCCTTTCCTCCCTTGAGGTTCATATATGAGGTGGGAGAAGGGCTGGGATATGGGCTGAGGCCTCCCCTTCAGCTGAGTCCATCAGGGACTGCTCATGGGCCTTCCTTCCTCCAGGAGCCTGGGCCACATTGCTGCTTCCAGGATTCAGCTCGTCCTCCTCCAGCTTCCAGCCCTTGAGCTTGGCTCTCCTGCTGAATCTGTGGGCCATGATTGTCCTCCACTCAGCCTTTTCAATTCCCACTCACAGGGCCAGGGCCAGGAGCCTGGTCTGGAGTCAAGAGTCTAGGGATCCAGGAAAGTCCACTAGTTACCAGCTGTACCCTTGTAGACTTCACTTCACTGCTCAGGGTCCAGGTTTGCTCCTCTATGAAGTGAGCAGTCATTCCCATGTGGTCATTTTAAGGATTAAGTAACATGAGAACAAAAGACACATGCAGCATAGTGCAGAGTCTGTTTCTTCTTTGAGCTGAAACCCCTGGAGATCAGAAACTTTCTGGGTGAGGTGGAGCAGGTGCTTCATCCGGGATCCTTAAAAACAGCCCTGAGTTAAGCTCCCCACCCCTAAGGGCACAGGAACTGTTCCTGTTCCTGGAGAAGCAACAGAAGAAGTCCCAAGCAAAGATACCTGTGTGGCCCCCTCAGCAATGCCCTGGGCCAGCTGAGGCTCCAGACACCTGCCCAGAGAGCAGGTATGGCCTGGACCCTGTGAGAAAAGCTAAGAATTCAGGCCTCTTCTCAGAGCTTCTGTGGTCCCTGCACAGAAAGAAGTAAAACTGAAGAGACAAACATAGACTCTGAGGAAGTCCAGCTGGGCTGGGCTGGTCAGCTCTTTCTCATGGCAGGGGAAGGAAAAGGCCATAAAAGACCTGGGGCTTCCAGGACACATGCACACCAGGCGCTGTGTGGCCCCAGCTCCTCCCAAAAAGCTGAAGCTATTCAGTGCGGTAACCCACAGATATGTATGACCAATTATGTTTCAATAAAAAAAGAATGAATAAAACAAAATTTTTTAAATTAAGAAAAACAAAAAGCTGAAGCTTTGGGGTTTGGAGCAGGGGGACTGCGAACATCATCCTAGAAGGTCTTTGTGCTCTGTCCCAAGAGTACACCTGGACCAGATGGAGAGCTGGAACAGTATAAGATGCTTATTGTTTACCAGTATTGTTTCTCCTAGAAAGTTTTGTCTGATTCATTATGAGAAGAAAAGGGAGAGAAGTTTAACCACCAGAAAGGAAGAGAGGAAATTATCATTAAATGTAGACATGATTGGCTTCTGCAAACCCCAAGACTATTAGAACTAATAAGATAAAAATCCATATACAAAACCCAACAGCAGTAGCCAATTTAAGATATAATGGAGGGATGTCAGGGAAGATGGTACAATAGAAAGCAACAAGATTCTTTCTTTCCACTTAAATGACAATTGAACTGGCATAATCTGTGTGATGTAACTATTTGGGAATTCTGGAGTCTATTTGAAAGCTCACAGTTCCAGAGGAAAGCTTGGACAATAAATCATGGTTAATTTTCATCAATTTCAGCTCTTAGCATGGTAGCACCTACCCATCCCCTACTCCCCAGCCCCATGGCAGGCAGCTGTGCACATGTTCCTGGAGTGGCTTTCACTCAGCTTATGGGAGCCAGAGTGGATAATTAGGATGTTGACCTCTAGATGTCAAGGATCTGTGTTCTGCAGCTTATTGCTACTTATGATCATAAATATGCAAACAGAGGTGGGCCACCACTTTTCCAACCCCCACTTGATGAAGAGGCTTCCAAGGGATTTAAAGGATCAGAGCCTTTGAATTCCCTAAAAACCTTCCCTTCCTTTGATTGTTCCCTTTTTCCCTTTTTGGGAGCCAGACGTTTAAGAACTGGAATGTTCAAAAGCAACAACAAAAAGAGGAATTTTGAAAATTACCATGATTGCCTTGAGAAAGGCACAGGCTCAGAAATGCTCAAGAAAACTTTAAGTTTACACCTCAGGCTGATCCCAGCATAGAGGCACCCTACAACAATTAAAACAAAACAAAACAGGAAACATCAGGGAAGGGTGAAAATCTGATTTCAAAAGTTACCATATTCTAAGATTTAAGTGTTGAGGTTTCTATCAAAAAAAAAAAAAATCACAAGGCATACAAGAAACAGAATAATATGGCCCATTCAAAGGAAAAAAATAAATCAACAATAATCATCTTTGAGAAAGACCACATGATGGATTTATTAGACAAAGACTTTGAAACAACTGTCTTAAAGATGTTTGAAGATGTAAAGGAAAAAGTGGCTATCAAGAAAATAATTTATGAACAAAAAGGAAATATCAATAAAGAGATGGAAAGCACACAAAGGAATTTTGGAGGTGAAAAGTACAATAACTAAAATGAAAAATTCACTAGACATATTCAAAAGTAGATATGAACAGGCCAAAAAAAGAATCAGCAAACTTAAAGATAGTGCAATTGAAATTACTGAGTCTGAGGAACAGACAGAAAAAAGATTGAAGAAAAGTGAACAGAGCCTACAGGATCTGTGGGACACTATCAAGCAGACCAACATACATTTTGTGAGTGTCCCAGAAAGAGAAGAGAAAGAGAGAGGAAGAGAAATTATTTAAAGAAGTAGTATATTAAAACTTCCCAATTTTAGTGAAAGGCATCAAATGAGAAGTGAGTCATCACATACAAGTGATCCTCCATAAGATTATCAACTGATTTCTCATCAGAAACCGTAGAGGCCAGAAGGCAGTGAGTTGATACATTTAAGTGCTAAAAGTAAAAAACAAAAAAGCTGTCAACCAAAAATCCTATATATGGCAAAACTGCCCTTCAAAGATGAGGGAGAAATTAAGACATTCCCAGATAAACAAGAGCTGAAGAAGTTCATTATCACAAAACCTGCCCAGAAGAACTGTTAGAGAGTCCTTCAGGATGAAATGCAAGTACACTGGAGAGCAACTCAAAGCTGTATAAAGAAATAAAGATCTCTGGTAAAGATATAAAATTGGGCAATTATAAAAGCTAGTATTATTTTAACTTTGATTTATAACTCTGCTTTTATTCCTAAGTATGAGTTCCTAAATTTATTCTTTTTGATGATTTTGTAAATGGTATTATTTTCTTAATTTTCTTTTTGGATTGTTTATTGCTAGCGGGTGATGCCATTTGTCAGGGCTCAGAGGATTGTCTTCCTGAGGCACTGTGGTCCTCACATGGTTCTCCTCCAGGAGCATCCTTGCCTCTGTCCCTTTGGCCATACCTGGCCCAGGGAGAACATTTCCTCTCCAGCCCCCAAGATGCAAGGAGAACAGCACTGCACTGACCAGCCACATGCTTCTCTTCTATAGGTTCAATGGATTTCCACTTTTGCAGATTTTTTATGCCAGCCACCAGTACTGAGGGCTGTGGGTCCCCAACAGAGTGGGCTTGTAGACTGGCCATCTGGAAGCTGGAGATGTTATTTTTCAATGTGCTTTTGGCCCACAGCGTGGCCCCCACAATGGCTTTTTTTTTTTTAATATAATTAATTTCCACTGTTAAAGTTAAAATGCAAAACATAAAAGTCAGGAGTCCTGGCGTCTCTTAAACCTGGAAGGTCTGAGTATGTGGTTAGCTCCCTGGGAGCCCAATGGAGCCTGTGTTTTTTCATGCCACAGCCCCACATGGAGGAGGAAGGGCAGCAGCCTCTTGCTGTGTGTTTTTGCACGGTCAGGGGAAGGGGAAGGTTACATATTTCTCACACCCACATCTCTGTCCAAAGTAGAGGAACGATAATCTGTTCTCTAGGGCTGAGCCTTACTTATAATCAGTCCTACACCCAGGATACACTTGTTTCTACAAATATTTTCCCATCTCCCATAGAGGAGTTAGGCTTAGGCCATGCTGTCCCAGAAAGTTTGCCAGTGCCAGAAGCCGGGAGCAGGGTGGGCTCTGGGCCTGTCAGCACAGCCTGAAGAAGGAAGGATGCCCTGCTGGGTATTGGCAACATCTGAGCACCCCACTGCAGGACAGCTTGTGGGGTCCTCTCCCGTGTCTGCCTCCCAGCAGACCCAATGCCATGCAATCCACA
The DNA here is from genome assembly GCF_027409185.1 of Cynocephalus volans. Lineage (NCBI taxonomy): Eukaryota > Metazoa > Chordata > Mammalia > Dermoptera > Cynocephalidae > Cynocephalus > Cynocephalus volans. The sequence continues at coordinate 159,881,314 of NC_084461.1, read as the reverse complement.
CTGGCTGTCTCTGTAACTATTGTGGGAACCCCAGGACTTCTGGATGTGGGTCCTAGAGACAAATACAAGGAGACCCACATATGCCTAAAGTGGGTCTGGGGCTGGGCAGCAGGAATAGGAGGCATGGGCAGGGAAACTGAGGTAGAAGCTCATGTCTAGGCCAATGACAGGCCTTGGCTCAGCTACTTTTAGTTATGTGCCAGAGCAAGGCATTTCCTCTCAGTGTCCCAGTGGTGACCTTGTCACAGGGTGGGCATGTACCCCTGACCCCACCATCCACCCCAGCCTTAGAACTTATTCAGGTATTCCTGGCAGCTTTCATCCTAAACCTTTGATGCCTAAGCTTTAACTTCAGCTGGAATGAATGACACTAAAACAACGGGGTGAGGAGAAGGTACATCAATGATGCGCTTTCAGTGCCCCATTATAGTCTTTATCCATGTGAGTAATACGATTTGTATTGTGTGTAATTTTCTCTTGCTGTTTTCACTTCATTATGCCATAATCATTTTCTGTGTCATTACCAAGTGTCCATAACCGTCATTTCAGTGGCAACAGAAATTCCACCGATGGGCATGGGATCATTTCCTTGTCCGTTCTCTTTTTGTTCATTGCCCATGGTGCTCTAGATTATGTTTACTGCCTATAATTAAGGCCAAAGCAAACTCCTTTCTTTCCACAGCTTTTCCCCTTTAGATTATTTTCCTGGGATAATTTTCCAAGGATTTGATTAGGATAAAAAAACACTATTGAACATAAGGCTCTTGGCAACTCAAGCCAAATCTTGGTACAATTCAAAGGTACTGTGACTGTACACCCCTCCCCAGTGGTGTTTAAGGGGCTGCTCCAACATACCTGCCAGCATTGTTGGTTTTATTGTCTTATCCATTTCCTGGGTATGAAGAAGAAACCTACTGGGGCTACACCGTGCACACATCTAGTTCACACACACAGAGCCACATGCCCCCACAAGGCAGAGAGAGAAAAACTGAATGGCTTTAAAAGGCAGAGGAGGAATTCCCCCTTCTGCGGTGAGCCTCTTGAGCTCAGAACCCACCTGTGCCAACCTCTGAGACCCCCAGCCCCTATGTCATGTGCACTGTGCGGGCTGTGTTCACAACACACAGACTAGGAAACTTACTGGTGATTTAAAGGACTTTCAAGAGATATTGTAAAAATAAACAATTTTTCTGTCATCATTGGCTTTTTTAAAATTATGCTAAGATACACAGAACATAAAATTTTCCATCTTAATTATTTTTAATTTTTTTATTATACATTTTTATGGAGTACAGTTTGTTGTTTCAATACATGCATATATGTATAATGATCCAATCAGAATAGTTGGCATATTTGTCACCTAAGTATTTATCATTTCTTTGTCATTATAACATTCAAGATCCTGTTTTCTAGCTATCTTGAAATTTACAATACAATATTATTAGCTATGGTCACCTTAGAGCTCCAGAACTTATTCTTCCTATCTAACTGTAACTTTGTAACTTTTTAACTGTCTACCAACAAGTGTACAGTCCAGCAGCATGAAGTACATTCACACTGTTGTGCAGCCATCACTACCACCCGTCTACAGAACTCTTCATCTTGCAAAACTTAAACTCTGTGCTTGTTGAACACTAGTTCCCCATTCCTCCCTCCCCACAGCCCCTGCGTCCACTATGCTACTTCCTGTCTCTATGAATTCAACATATATAGTCAATAAATGTGATACACCACATCAACAAAATCAAGGACAAAAACCATATGATTATCTCGATAGATGCAGAAAAAGCATTTGACAAAATTCAACATCCTTCATGATAAAGACTCTTAGCAAATTAGGTATAGAAGGAAAGTATCTCAACACAATAAAAGGCATATATGACAAACCCACCACCAATATCATCTTGAAGAACAGGAACAGGAACCAGACAAGGATGCCCACTCTCACCACTCCAATTTAACATAGTATTGGAAGTATGAGCCAGAGAAGTCAGGCAAGAGAAAGAAATAAAGAGCATCCAGATGGAAAAGACAAAGTCAAACTCTCCCTGTTTGCAGATGACATGTCCTATATGGAGAGAAACCTAAAAACTACAAAAAAAAACTCTTAGAGTTAATAAACAATTCCAGTAAAGTTGTAGGATACAAAATCAACATGCAAATATCTTTAGCGTTTTTATACTCCAATAACAAACTAGCAGAAAAAGAAATGAAGAAAGCAAGCCTTTTTGCAATAGTCACCAAAAAAATAAAATTCTTAGGAATTAATTTAACCAAGAAGATAAAAGATCTCTACAATGAGAACTGCAAATCACTGCTGAAAGAAATTAAAGAGGACACAAAAATATAGAAAGACATTTCATGCTCTTCGATTGGAAGAACTAACATTGTGAAAATGTCCACACTACCCAAAGTGATCTACAGATTAAGTGTAATCCCCATTAAAACACCAATGACATTCCTCACAGAGATAGAAAACACAATCCCAACATTCATATAGAACAACAAAAGACCCCGAATAGCCAAAGCAGTCCTGAGCAAAAAAGATAAATAAATAAAGCCAGAGGCATAACACTACCTGACTTTAAATTATACTATAAAGCTATAGTAACCAAAACAACATGGTACTGGCATAAAAACAGAAACTTGGACCAATGGAACAGAATAGAGAACCCAGAAAACAACCCACATACTTACAGCCAACTGATCTTTGACAAAGGTGACAAGAACATACAATGGGGGAAAAACTGCCTCTTCAATAAATGGTGCTGGGAAAGCTGGACATCCATATGTAAAAGAATAAAACTAGACCCGTACCTCTCACCATATACCAAAATCAACTCAAAATGAATTAAGCAGTATGCTTGAGGGCCATTTTAAACAGCAAAATCTATCCAGAATATACAAGGAACTCAAACAACTTACCAAAAAAAAAAAAAAAAATCAAGTAACCCAGTTAAAAAAATGGGCAAAGGAGCTGAATAGGCATTTCTCAAAAGAAGAGATACAAATGGCCAACAGACACATTAAAAAGTGCTCGACATCACTAAGCATCAGGGAAATGCAAATCAAAATCACACTGAGATATCATCTTGCCCCAGTTAGACTGGCCATTATCAAAAAGACAGAATAACAAATGCTGGCAAGGATGGGGAGAAAGGGGAGCCCTCTTACTCTGTTGGTGGGACTGTAAATTAGTGCAGCCGTCATGGAAAACAGTATGGAGGTGCCTCAAACAACTACAGATAGATCTACCATATGATCCAGCAATCCCATTGCTGGGTATGTACCCAACAGAATGGAAATCATCATGTCGAAGGGATACCTGCACTCCCATGTTTATCACAGCTCTATTTACAATAGCTAAGAATTGGAACCAACCCAAATGTCCATCAACTGGATAAGGAAAATGTGATGTATATACACAATGGAATACTACTCTGCTATGAAAAAGAATGAAATTCTGCCATTTGCAGCAATATGGATGAACTTAGAGAAAATTATGTTAAGTGAAATAAGCCAGGCACAGAAAGATAAATACCACATTGTCATAAGTGGAAGCTAAAAAAATAAACAAATGAAAAAAGAAAGGAAGATACGATAATCACAATAATTCATTGAACTTCAAAGGGACAGATCAGAGAACTGAGGCCACCAGAAGTGGGAGCTGGAGTTAGCAAGAAATTTGTAAAGAGCCACAAAAAACGATTACGTTGTGTAGTGTTGAATATACTGATTATCCTGATTTGAGCATCACATATTGCACACAGGTATTGATATTCAACACAGTACCCACAGATATGTACAATCAATTATGTTTCGGTAAATAAGAAAATTAAATAAATGAAAACTATAAAGAGTTAAGCAAAAGATGAATTTTTTTTTAATGCATTGTAAGTGAAAAGAGCCCAACATAGGAGAGTGTAGACAATATGCTAATAAAGACAGGAAAGGGGGAATATATATTTATACTCCCTTGTCCTTGCATAAGGAAGCTACAGAAAGACAAGAAACTAATAAAAGCAGTTACTTATGGAAAGGAGCATATGGGCGCATGACCCCACATGTCTCTTTGAATGGCTATGTTTTTGCTTATGGGAATGTGACACCCTCCACCACCATGCACTCTCTCTGATCCCTCACTTGGTTGCTCACCACTACCTGGATCCTGCAGCTAAGCATACACTCCCATAATCACACCATGTTTCCCCTAGCTCTGCCAAGCCTTTGCACACACTGGTCCCTGTGCCTGGCATGTCTCTCTGCAGACTCCTTCCTGTCCTCAGTCCTTAATGCAGGACCCCACTTCCAGCCCCTCTCTATGTTCCAGGCAAGCTGGAGCCCCTGATGGAGCGAGGAGGAGGCCAGGTTGCCCAAGACAGGCATAGGAACAGCAGGATCTTCTGCACCCCCGGCTGTCCTCACACAGAGGCCAGGGGTCGGCACCCACTGCCATGTCTGCACCAGCAGCCTGCGAAGAGTGGCCCGTGGAATGGTGGGGGCACCACCATGGTAGCGGCAGCTCTGACCTCACCCTCTCTTGCGGGGGTCTCCCAGGAACATCCAACCACAGAGTTGTCACTCCCTTTCCCCTCACCTGGGCACATTCTCCAGAGCGTGTACCTCAGTGGGACAGTGTCTATGCATGGCTTTGCCCGTGCCTTGTCTGCCATCCTTCACCAGCTCTGTGAGGGTGTGCTTTGTCCCCAGTGCCTAAGCTGGTGCCAGGAGTCGCTCCATGCATGCATGCATGAATAAATGAACAGCCCTTGACAAAAGCAGAAGAAAATGAGACTGCAGCACAAGGACAGACCCATCCATTGAGATCCAGGCCTGAGCCCAGCTGGTGACATGATGAGTAGCTGGAGGTTGGAGGGCCACCAGCAGCCTGTCCCTGGGCATCTCTGTGGGTCATTACGGTTCTGCAAATGCCCCTGCCCCAGCCACCGGTGTGAGCTAGTTGCTCCAGAGTAGAGCTGGATCTGAGTACTGAGTACCACCCTCCACCCCACCCACTGTGTGCCCAGCACCCCACACCCAGCACCCAGTTCCAGGCTATGTCCCGAGGTGCTCTGGGAACTTCCCAGCTCAGCATCCTCGCCTCCCTCAAAAAGGCTCCTCTATGACTCTTTCCACCATCTGGAGACCCTCTGCCCTGCAGAGAGGTTCCCAGAATCACCTCCACCTCTGCTACTGGCTCGTCTTGGAGAAGACTGGACTGGGATCTGGGACAAGCCCAGCACTGCAGGCAGAACAGGTGCCAGGTGTCCAGTGGGAGAGAGTGGACCTTGCTGGGCTCACAAGTTTTCTGTCTTGAGGAATTTGGCACAGGTGCTGGGTCCTGGGCATGTGGTAGAGCTCTTGCCCACCACAGAGCTGGCCGCCCCTCCCCTCTGAGTATGTGTAGCAGCCTCCCCACTGGGATGGAAGGAGGTGGTGATGTGAAATTTGACAGTTTCATCAGCTGAAAAGTGAACACTTTCAGCTTTGCCAGGGAGGTGAAAATAAAGCTGTTTCTGTCACCAGGGCCAGGACTGTCCAGGCTGCTGTCAACCTGAGCCCTCCCCACACTGTAACCCAGTCCCAGCACCTCCCAAACCCACACACCCACGGGACAGCCCTCTGGGGTACTCTCTCTGATCTCTGATGTCAGCTCTGACTCCCGAAGGCCTTCTGTTTCTACCCTCAGGGCAGGGTCATCAGGGGGCTGGAAAAGACCAGAGTCAGGGTCAGGGTCTTCCATGGGGGCAAGAGGGACAGGGTGAGCAGGGGAGATTGAGTCCCTGGAAGGTCCCTGTGGTGAGCCTGCAGGACTTCATGGTTGAGAACGTGGGGGCAACTTGAATATCTAGCATGGGGGCAGGTGAAACAGTCAGAAGCTTGATCAAGACACCTCGCTGTGAGGGCCCTGCCCTTTCAAGAAAGACAGGCCTACAGGGATAAGTGGAAGAGCTGTGGAGAGTAAGGGTAGGTGCCCTGCACACACGTGTTTGGACGCCTGCTGCTGGTCAGGCCCTTGGTTCAGTGCCAGGTTACGGAGGACACTGGCCTCTACCTGGAGGAGGCTGGGTGGAGAAAACACTGTAATAGCCGCAGCTGGCCTTTCTCTGCACCAGGTACCAACAGCAGCGCCCCAGGCACTCACCAAAGCTGACAAGAAGAGTCCACTGATGCCCACCAATGCCCACCAGAGGTCAAATGTGCCTTGGGGGGACACTTCGGGGAATCAGGGAAGGCTTCCTGAAGGAGGCATTCCAGCCATGTCGAGAGGGATGGAGCAGTGGAGATGGTGGAGGAGCCTCCTGCAGGAGGGAACAACCTGTGCAGTGGCTCACAATTGGAGGTGTTTGGAGGAGAATGCGTGGATGGCGCCAAGAGTGTATAATGAGGAGTGGTAGGAGGTGAGGATGGACTGGTCAGCCAGTCCAAATCACAAAGAGCCTGGAATGCCAGACTGCAGAGGGCAGCCATTTTGTTGGCACCTGAGAGATCCCCAACTTGAACAGGTACATGTAATGAAGAAGTCCACAGATGGCTTCAGGCACAGCAGGATCTAGGGCTTCCAACACTGTCCTCAGGAATGTACCCACTTTCCTGGCCTCTCATGGTAACAAGATGGCCCCAACAGTGTCAGGCTTACATTCCACCATCTCAGGGACCCCAGGGGAAAGAGTGCTTCCAAGTGCCATGGAAGTCCTGGGATTGCGCCTGATCCCCCCAGTAAAGATCAAGCCCATCCCGGAACAAATCTTTGTGGCCAGCGGCAGGGGGGAGTATCCTGCTTATCCAGGTCTTATCCAGAACAAACTTCATGAAGTGGGGGGGGCAGACTCTAGAAGGGGTCTATCCCTAAATGGGGAACTGAGAGTAGAGAAGAGATGGTTCCTGGGGGATTGTTGAGGGGCTATAAGAGGAAGAAGAATGGCTGCTGTACTGTGAGGTAGAGAGTCCCCGGCAGCCCTCCCAGGAAGTGATCACTGGACACAAATGAGCACAGTGGTGACTATGGGAAGCAGAGCCTGCCCAGCTAGGAGCCCAGGGGACCAGCAGGTCCCAGCTCAGGTGTGCCCCAACTGCTCCTTGCCATTGTAGGCAGGCATGCCCCAGACGCTAAGTGCCTCCGACATGGTCACCCCAGGCAGCCTCAGCCCACCCCCAACAGAGGCCACAGATGGCGAGCAGGCCAGGCAGCCCCTTCTGGACGGAGCTCCATCCTCAGCCTCCCTGGACACCCTGATCCAACACCTGGTGCCCACAGCCGACTACTACCCTGAGGTGGGTGACCCACCTCATGGGGTGGATGGGCAGCAGAGTGGGTTCTCCTCTACCAGGGGTAGGGGAGACAACAGGGCTGGGGGTGGCCTTAGGCATGGGAGGTGGCAGGGCAGGCTAGGAGGTATGCCACCCCCCGTGCCCTCCTGAGCTTGTGTCGTCTTTCTCACATCCCGCCAGAAAGCCTACATCTTCACCTTCCTGCTGAGCTCTCGCCTCTTCATCGAGCCCCGGGAGCTGCTGGCCCGGGTCTGCCATCTGTGTATCAAGCAGCAGCAGCTGGACAAACCGGTGCTGGACAAGGTGAAGGAGAGGGCAGGCCAGGGGGGCTCTGAGTGTACCAGTACTCCCCTGACATGCCCTATGGCATCAAACTCTCTCTCTGGGAAGAAATGATTGTCCCCGTTTTCCTGACAAGGCTTCTGACTTGTCTGAGGCCCAGAGCTAGAAGGGACAGAGCCAGAACCTTTAACCCCCATGCAGTTTTCCAATGCCCCATGGGAGCCCTTGAGCTCACATTAAGCCCAGACCTGGGTCCCCAAAGAGGCTGCCCAGTAGGGTCCTGCCATCTGTGGCCTGGGATGGCCCTGCGGTCCCTTCTCGTCTTCCTTCCCCTGTTGCACTCTGTTCTACCTTCTGTTCTGTGTGGGGTCTGCTGATCTTCCAGCCTTCCTACAGTTCCTCACGTCCTTCCTCTACTCCTGGCTGGATCCTGTAGGCTGCAACTGCCTAATTATACGTGTGTTGGGCTCCACCGTTACAGTGACAGAAACCCAGCTTCAACTGGCCTAAAGCCAAGAGGCTTAACCTTAACATGTAACTGCTATGTTTCAGGTACCGCTGGCTCCAGGGGCTCAAATGACAGCATTAAAACTTGGTCTTTCTCCTTCCGGCCTTCTGCTGCCGTTTGCCCTGGGCCGGCCTCACTCCGGCTCTTGCAGGTTCTCCTACACGGTGACAGGGGGCCTCCACCGCTCCAGGCTCACCTACCCTTTCCAGTCGCGTGGAAAGAGCAAGCCCCTTTCTTCACGGGCCCAGTAAAAGTCCCAACCTCATTGGCCTAGCTTACGTCACATGCCCACTATGAACCAGTCACTGAACACAATGGAGTACGCGTGCTCTGATTGGCCAGCACTAATCTGGGCCCACCCCTAGGGCCGGGTCTCCTGCTGCTGACCCCTCCCCCCCGTTGGGAGTGAGGGAGAGCAAGTCCCCAAAGGAAAACTGAGATGTCACCACAGAAAGGGAGAAGAGGTGCCGGCGGCAGACACAAGGAATGGCCCTGCCCCAAAATGTGTGTCTGTCCCCCCTCTGCTCCCCTGGGAGCAGGACCTCCCCCATCCCCGTGGCGCATCCCCGTCGCGGCACAGGGAGGGCGCGAGGCCCTGTCCCCGCCCGGCCGTCGCCACCCCCCGGGACGGAGGACGCGCAGTGAGGGGCTGATGTGGCTCCGCCTCCCGAGCGCCCCTTACCGAGCGTGGCCCCAGCACTCGGCATGCCTTGCAGGCCCGGGTCCGGAAGTTTGGCCCCAAACTGCTCCAGCTGTTGGCCGAGTGGACGGAGACCTTCCCGCGGGACTTCCAGGAGGAGTCAACCATCGGGCACCTGAAGGACGTGGTGGGCCGCATCGCCCCCTGTGATGAGGTGAGCACGCCGGAGCGGGAGACGCTTCACCCTCTCTGCACCTAACATCAGGGACTCGAGCCTGTTCCCGGGCCCCTCCTCAGGGCCACCATCTCCCCACGTTGCACACTGCAGCCCCTCCAAAATCAGCCCCTTTCTGACCCATGAAGGAGCCAGACACTGCAGAGCTGGAAGGGAATCCAGGCCTGGTCTTTTGACTTCTGTCCTGTCCTGCTCTCATCATGGCATCAGATGGCAGCGAGGGAAGACCCACTCATGGCTCTTGTGGTCACATGGTCAGGCCATTGGTCTGTGACCCACTAGGCCGGCCTGGCAGGGCCCACGTCCTGGGCTTCATGTCACAGAGGCCTCCCTTCTCCTGCCCCTGCCACATCCAGGGCTGGGCTGGTGGTCAGTATTCCTGGGCAAGAAACTTCAAGTCAGGGGCAAGAAAAGGGCTCTGCAAGATGAATTGAAGAACAACTAGGGGGGACTAATGACTACACACTGTCTTGGCAGATTCTCCTGGGATCCTCTCAGCTTCCAGGGATAAGCTGCAGGGCGGAGGACCCCTGCAGCTAAAACCACACCACAGGAAAATGCAACCTTTGCACTTGGAAACTAGTAGGTTGGAAGGCAGCAGGTGTACTGGGCACCAGGTGCCTCTGCATCCCACATCCTGCTCTGCTCTCCCAGCTGTGTTACTCTGGGGAGAGGCACTTAAAGTTCTCCAAGCCTCACTTCCCTTATGGGCAAAAGGGACAACAAAGATTTTCACCTCCCGGGATTATAGTGAGAGCATAAGAAAGAGTCCTGCACGGGGGACAAATGTCTCCTGGTGTATTTAGAAGGGGCAGGTTTATCAGCATCCCCAGAATGATTCAGGGAGCAGCACTGGTGTTGCTTTATCTGCAAGGAAAGAACATCGTTGGGGGGGCAGGGGAGGGAAGAGGTTTATGTCAGGTGCCCTGGGAGGAAACCGAACATGGCAAGCTGATAGCTAGTGATGTGCCTCAAAGTGGGTCTGGACATGGCAGAACCAGGGGCATGTAAAACACAGGGAAACTGCTAAGGCAGGCTGAGCAACAGGAACCATAACACCCACAGTATAACTAAGGTTCAGAGAGGGAGGCACTGCCCTGGGGTCACTTCAAATAGCAGGCAAGTGACTGAGCTGTTCTGTGAGCTCAGTAAGAGGAGGATTGTCTCCTCTTCCTTCTCCTTCTCCTCCTCTGCATCCCCTGATCCATTTCAGGATCATGATACTTGGCCTAGGATGTCACACAGAACAGAGTCAGGGAAAGCTTGATGATTGGATAGAGAAGTGGGTGGAAGCAGGGAAGGGGGTGCTGGCTGACGGGCTGAATGGACAGCTGGCTGCTTTTATGAGTGGGTGTGGGGAAGCATAGGTGTTTGGGTAATTGGATAGACAGCTGGATTTGTGTGGTGAGTGGATGTGGAAAGACTGATGGAAAGAACAGAGGGAGAAAGGTAGGAAGAGTGGGTGGATGGGTGAGTGGCCGCACGTTAGAAAGCAAAGGAGGACAGATGAGTAAAATGATGGGTCCGTGAGTGGATAACTATAAAGGGAGGTGGGTGATAGCACGTGGGTAGAGAAGAGATGGGTACAGGGATGGTAGATGGGTGGATGGAGTAGAGGGTATGTGGGTGGATGAGAGCCCAGTCTCCTGCTTCATCTTTCCCCCGACCCCAGAAGTCTTCGGCAGCAGTGAAGTCTAAGTCATAGGACAAGACAGGATTATTCACCCTTATCTGACCTGCCTGACATTGGTAGAGCCATGTCCAGGGTGGTAGGAGACAGTGTAATTCTTGGGCTGGTTTCCCTCGGGAAGTCAGTGCCTCCGCACTGACCTTGAGAACCTGTCAAGCCTCTCACCAGGGCTGTGCGATGTCGACTGGAACAGGAGTTCCCTGTCCCCTATCCTACCTCCCCCAGGCCCAGGCCAGGGTACTCCCCCATGTCTTTATTCAGTATCCCCAAGTTGCCCTTCCACAGAAAGCACCCACTCCAAAGAGGATGTCCTCTGGGCACAGGTTCTCTCCCCTGGATGCCGGCAGGTGCGCTGCTGGTTGCTCGCCCCCAGCACAGTCTGGGCTCAGCAGGGAAGAGCATCGAGCCAGTTTGATGAGGCAGGGCCCGTAGGACTCAGAGCGTGGGGTCTGTCATCCTGCCTGAGCCCAGATCCAGGCTTAGAAGCCACAGCTGTGTGGCACTGGGCAAAGTGCTTTGCCTTTCTGAGCTTCAGTTTCCTCATCAGTAAAACAGGGATAACCGTTCCCACTGCAAAGCTTTGCAGTAAGGAGTCCCTAAGTTACGTGTGCTCTTATTTCAGCACGTGGTCAATGTGAGCTGTGATTAGAAACAATTTGTTCCCAGAATTCAGGCATATGGGGATTACTTTTTAACTCTCATGGAACTTTCATTATGAAATTTTTCAAAAATACACAAACATGGTGAATAGTAACCATGAGCTCCTTGGTTCAACAATTATCATTTTGCCAGACTTGTTTCCTCTATCCCCTCAAACACTTCCCCATCCACATAAATTATCTGTAAGCAAATTACAGGCATTTTATCTTTTGCTCCAAAAATATCTCAGCATTATTTTTTTAAAAGATTTCTCACACAGGGATGGAATCAAATGATATAAAGTGTCAAGCATGCGTGTTTTCAGAGCTCTGTCTTTGGGCAAGTTACTTAACCTCTCTGAGCCTTAAATGTCTTTCTACAAAAGGGAGGGTGATGATTCTCCTTCACGGCGCTGTGAGGAGAACAAGGAGACAGCACAGGTCCAGGGCTGAGTGGGACTCCTTTCTGGCCCCTTTGCTTGGGCCTCTTCTCAGAGTGGCATTGAAAGGTGAAACCTTCCTCTTTCCCCCTGCCCCTCGGCCATATCCTCACTCTGCTTCCCACCTCCTCTCAGCAGCTGGGAACAAAATTCTGGAGAGGAGCCAAGGAGACCATTCTCCATGACTGTGGGTTCTGGGGATTCCCATGGAAGCCTTCCCAGCATCTGGCCACTGCATTAAGATGCCTGCTTTGGGCCACCCTGTGCTGGGCAAGGGACCCAGCGGGGTGTCATGGCCAGCCTTGTCTCTGTGGGGCTCCCGGTAGGCTGGGCTCAGTAGTTGCGGCTCAGGAGGCCAATGCCAAGGCTACGAGAGGCTGGGGGAGTCCAGGGAAGGTTCAGACAGGCAGCCCCTCCTGTGGCTGATCTTGCTTTCCCACTTGCTCACATGGACTGTCCACTGGACTGCCCACGCTGCCCTCCAAGGCAGCCTCCCAAGACAGAGGTGGCAGAAAACAGACACAGACAACAAACTGGTGGAAGCTGCAGAGCCCAAGGAACCTCACGAGCTCCTGCCCATGCAGGGTGTTCTGAACCTAAGAGAGTGTTAGTCCTGGGTTGCCTCAAGAGGGAATTTTTAAGAACTTCAGAGAACAGGAGCCAATGCTTGTCCAGCCAGGGACAGTGGGTTCTGGCCTCAAAATGCCCAGTGCAAAAGAACTTGGAGGCACCTGGAGAGCCATGGCCACCACTCAGGCCACCCTCAGACAGCTCCCGCAGTCACACCTGGCTCTGTGCATGCAGCAGATGGCTTAGTGGAAATAGACTGGAAAAAGCAGCTCCAGAGAGACCTCTTATCCTCCCAGTCATCCTCCCAGCTATCGTCAGAGGAAAGAGAGGGCTTTGGCACCAGTCAGGAATGGCAAGGAGCTGTGTCATCCTGGGCATATCCTGGGGCTCCTCAAGGGAACGCCTTGACGTCCTCAGTGGTTTAGGTCTCTAGGCCTGCCCAGAATTCCCAAGGAGATTACCGAGCCTCTATCCACAAGTGTGTAGAAATCAGTGAGAAAATGACAACAGGTCAAAGAGGAGGACAAATATCATCCCCACATTCAGAGGGGGGTGGAAGATGCAGGAAAGAACTCTCAGATAATCTTGAACTTAACATCACTGAAAAAAATTCTAAATGAGTTAGCAAACAGGAAGTGATAATTATTTGGGGTGAATACTGTTTCAATAGAAACAAGTCCTACTGCATTTTTTAAAAATAGGACCTAGGGCAATCACATGGTTGTTTCTATCAAATGATAGGTCTAGACGCCCTGCATCCTTGATTTCACTAAGGCTCCACAGTCTACCCTGACACCCTGTGGAGAGAATGTCTGACTATCAGTAGGTGAAGGCCATGTTCATCAGAGTATTCAACAGATGTGCATGGACACCTTGTTAGCCAGGCCCTGCCCTTCATGCTGGGGATGAGTGAAGAGGGACCTGCTATTGTCTGTGTGGAGCTCATATTCTAGGGAGAGTAGAAGCATGTGAACAGAATAATCTTCCCAATAGCCCTAAAATCATGGGGGGGCAAGTGCTGTGATGGAAGGGCATGGTGCTCTGAGCCTTGATGGCCCATCTGGGGAAATGGCACTTGAGCTTTGGTCTGAAGGAGTAGGAGCACATGCCAAAAGGGAAAAGGATACCCAGGCCCTGCCGGGGACATAGCGGGGAGTGTGGAGAAGGGAACAAAGGGGCAGAGGAGTGGCCTGTGTACAGAGCACAGAGGAGGAGCAAAGGACACACTGAGGCCATTGAGCATGGTCAGAGCTGACATCAGGGCCAAGGCATTTTAAGGAAGAGGAAGACAGCAATCAGATTTGCATTTTGAACAGACCACTCTGGCTGCAGAGTGGAGTGGAGAGAAACCATCATGGTTGCAAGGGGACCATTGAGGAGGCTGCTGCAGCCACAGAGAGATGACAGTGGCCTGGACCACAGAGACAATGATGGAGACACATGGAAGTGGGAGAAAGTAAAATCAAGGTCGAGGATGGCTCCAAGCCTGTTGCCTGAGGCTGGTGCGCTGCTCACTGAAACCGGAGATGCTGGCTCGGGCCAAGGAGAGCGTGACTTCTGTTTGCAGTGTTGAGTCTAGGTGGGCTCTGGAGACCAGACAGGAGGCTGCACATGTAAATGTGGGCACTGTCCATATACGCACATTAAATGATACTATGGATGTGAACCAGAATCCCAGGAACAAAGTTCAAAGTGAGGAGAAGAGAGGTCTAGACTGAGACAGGAAGAGCCCCAGCATCTAATGATGGCGAAGACAAGCCTGCAAACAGCCCAAGGCAGGAGGAACCAGAAGGCTGAGTGGAGGTGGCCAAGGAAGATGCCACCTGAGAAACAGCTGGTGGCTTTAGTGACAGAAGGTTCCAGGGTGGCAGTGAGAGTTGGTCTCATGGCTGATGAGCATGGTGGCCAGATAGGGTAGTCGAGAAGTGGGCGCCTTCTGGGTCTGACCCCACGGCTCTGGGAGTTAGGGTTAGGGTTAGGACAGGGTTAGGGTTAAGAGCTTCCTGTCCTGTTCCCTGTGTCCTGAGGGCTCTGCCACAACTGCCCATGGCCGCTTCACAGAGAAGCACTTCCATAAGGGGCCTGGGCAGGTGCCATCTCCATCACCATGGCACTGGGCACCAACAGTCCTCAGATGTCAACTACACCCCTTGAGCCCAGCCAGAGACTCTGAGGAACTGTCAGGTCCTAGGCAGCTCACAGCTCAGCAAGCCAAACGCCCACAACTGCAAAACGCAGCTGGGTTTGTGTGTTTCGGAATAGCAGGAACAAACATTCACTTTTACTACCTTAAATTACCTGACAATACCGACTGTTCACCACCAGTTATTTTCCAAGGCCTCTGGGCACGGTCTGTCTGGTTGATGTCACTTCATCGCAGGAGACCAGGCCCCCAGCTGCCCACTGCTGCCTCTGCCAGCACCCAGGCCAGATCCTTGGCTCGTGGGGGTTGAATCCATCTCTGGGGGCAACATTCGCCGTGGGCTGATGAGCTCAGGGTCCTGTTCTGTGGGTTACTGACCAAAACCCTTGGGGACATGTGGATTCTCACTTAATAAACCTAGCTGGGCTGATGGCACCTTCCTCGGCAATAGGGGTCTCAGAGGGGGAAATAATCAGTTTCTCCTTGGGGGTGGAAGGGTGGGTGCCCCTCAAGGAGGGACCATGACCTTTCATCCCTGAGCCCAGCCCAGGCATGGCCCAAAGCAGGAATCTGTCCATCTGAGCTGAATGGTGGGGGGTGTCCGTTGGTGCAGTGTTTACTGAGCACCCGCTACATGCCTGAGCTGGGCTGGGCTCTGATAACACACAGGTGGCAACATAGACTCCGCTGCCCCTGTGAAGCTGTCATTCTAGTGGGGAAATAATCAGACTCTGTCGTTTCCAACAGAGGTCCTATAAAAGAAGTCACATAGGGCAACCTGATGAGTACTGCTGGGGCAGAGGGTGGGACAGTGAGGCTGGTCAGGGAAGGCCTCTCCAAGCTGGTACTGGGAGATAGGAAAGGCCCCCATTAAAGTCAAACAAAAGGCCAGTCCAGGGCAGGGCCTGTTCCACATCTCCTTCCTGTCTCCCTTCCTCCAGCTCCCTGCAGCGCCCACCTCTTAGCCCCAGTGCCCAGACAGCTGGGACACGTTGGACCCCAGTCACCCTCCTGATGTGTGCTCCTCTCAGCTCTCACCTAGAACCCTACAGCCTTCTCCCCATCTAACCTTGACTTGGCCCCAACCCCAACCTGTCTGCGATAGGGTCCTATTTCAGGGTGGGGGCTGGTGCCTGGCCTTTTCTCCATAGGCCTCTAGGGACAGTTCCTCCCTTCGGAGCCCAGGAACCTGCCCGCCTCTGATATTAGCAGTTCGGAGACAGGTGTTTCAGCCTGAGCACCCCTCTTTCCACCTTCCCCCCCCACCCACCCACCAGGCGTACCGCAAGAGAATGCATCAGCTCCTGCAGACTCTGCACCAGAAGCTGGCAGCTCTGGGCCAGGGGCCAGAAGGCCTGGTGGGTGCGGATAAGCCCATCTCCTACAGGACCAAGCCGCCAGCCTCCATCCACAGGGCACTCCTTGGCGTCTGCAGCGACCCCTTCATGCTGGCCCAGCAGCTGACCCATGTGGAGCTGGTGAGCAGCCCCCCCAACCCCCACCTCATCTCAGCAGAACCCAGGGCCTGGGCCCATCACAGCAGGGCCAGCTGGCATCTCCTGAGGGCCCTGGACCCTGGAGATATCTCCCAGCTATCCTGGGGCAAGAAACAGAAGGTCTAGGCCTGGAACGGAGGAACTGGGTTCAAATCCCGATTCTGACACCACCTACTATGGTGATCCTCCCGGGACTAGTTCTTTCATTCCTTCCCCACCCAAGCCTCAGTTTCCCCATCCACGATTCACACAGATACACTGCAGTCTCCCCAACTTTCCAGAGCAGCCCCACAAGCCCTTCCTGCTTGTGAAAGGGATGCCCCAGCCTAGGCCCAAGCACGCTGGGCTCCCTGTGGGTACAGAGGCCAAGGAGCCCAACCCGGAGTGAGGGGAGCTGGGGAGTGGTTTTCTTCCCTTTTAAACCTCCCCCATTTATGGCGCCCTCAACACTTACATGCACTACCTTATTTCCTATCACCCTCCCAGGTAGGTGCTATTATTATTCCTTTTTCACAGTTGAGGAAACTAAGGCCCAGCAAGGTTAAGTAACTCACCAGAAGTCACATAGAAGAAAGGACAGAGCCAGGGATCAATTCTGACCCAAGTCCCATTCTCTTGGCCACCAGGCCTCCCCTGGAGGGAGCAGGCCATTTCATTTACTGGATTTTGAGCCTGGTTTCCCTGGGTATCACACCCCACAAGCATTGCTCCCTGCCCCCCACGAACTAGGAAAGGAGGGGCTGCCTCCTTCAGGGCTGCTGAGCTCTGTGACAACCCAGAACAATGTCCATCTACAAGCCCTAGTGTGAAGGGCAGCTGCAGAGAGGCCCTCTTGGGACAGACTGGGAGGCCAGGGAGTCTGGCAGGAGCACGTGCAGGCCCGGCAGGCACAACCCTCCTCATACCTTTCCTCTGTTTCCAGCTCTTCTCCCTTCCCTTGTAGGAGCGGTTGCGACACATCGGACCTGAGGAGTTTGTCCAGGCTTTTGTGAACAAGGACCCTCTGGCCAGCACAGAGGTAAAAGGTTCTTGGACCAGCTGTCCCAGCAGCAGGTGGACAGGCCACCCTGGGGGAGTCCTGAAAGCGTCAGCTGGGCGAGCTTTGAAGCGGCCCAGACTAGAGCTGCCGGCTCTGCCCAGCTTCTCCAGCCACAGACCACTACAGCCCTGAATACCGGGGAAGTCTGGGAGGGCTGGGCATTCTCCGCCGGTCACCCACCGCCAGGGCGGAGGGTGGGCGGGGAGCCGGGCTGTAGGCCGCGCGCGCCTGGGGTTGGGCCCGGGTGGTAGGTGGGAGGAGGCTGGAGGGCGCCGCCGGGCGGGCGCGCTCGGGGACCCCGCGTGGCCTCCCGGGGCGTATCGGTGGGCGCCGGTGCCCTCCAGCGGCCGCTCGAGGAACAGCTGGATAGTGCGCGCTGCGGAGGCAGTAAGGGGTCGAGCGACCTCTGGGCCAGGCACTCAGACACTAGGACACCATTGCACGGAGCCGAAGCCAGATTTCGAGCCGGCCCTTCCCCGTTAGGAGCCCAACCGGCCTGGGCCTTGTGTTTACCACCGGGTTAAATCTAAGCCGAGACTGGAAACATTGTGTCGTCAGCCCTCACACCTAATAAAAGAAGTGCAAACTAAACAGGCGATTGCATTTTTACCTCTCGGATAAGCGAGGATTACACAGTAGAGACACATCGTGGGCGTGTAGGCAAAGCGACACTCTTGCACACAGCTGGTAGGGGGTGAAACTGGTACAGCTACTTTGGAGGGCAGCTTTGCAATAGCATCAACACCTTAAACGTACATCCGTGAACCCAATTTCCCACACCTGATAATTTATCCTGTGGATATACACACCCCTGTATGCAAAAATGCACAAAGATATTTGGAGTATACACTATTATTGCCAAAGACTGGAAGCAAATTACCTTATCATCCATGGGGTCTGCATTAAAAATTATAATACATCCACAATAAAATACTGTGAACTACTAGAAAGAATAATGCTGACTGTAAGTATGGAACAATCACCAAGATCCAGCCATCCAGTCACCAAGAGAAAAAGGTAGAGTGAAGAGCATTGACAAGAATATGTGTCCATTTGTGTAACAAGAACAGAAAAAGGCAGTGCATGATACGTATATGCTTGCATATGTGTGTAAACTATCTCCAGGAATTTTGGTTGCTCTGGAGAGGGCAGCCATGGGGGCTGGGAGGCAGGAACAAGAGGGAGACTTTACTGCTCCTAGAGGGTTGTTTGGTTTTTGTGTGTGCTTTTTGTTTGGTTGGCCATTTCCAAGTATTACTTTTTTATTGTGAGATATATCAAGATTGCACATGACATTTATTTATCCACCCTATGGCAGATGAACATTTGTATTGCTTCCAGCTTTTTGTTATTATCAATACTGCTGCTGTGGACATTCTTACGCGTGTTTCCTGGTATGCATGGGTGCATGTTTTCTCTAGGGCCTCAGTTCTCAAACGTTTTGGTCTCAGGACCCCTTTACATTCTTGTAAAATTCCCAAAGAAGTTTTGGGGATCCAAAAGAACTTTTTGGGTTCTTTTGGGTATTTGGGGGATTCTCTTGAAGACCTGAAAGAACTTGGTTATATAGATTGTATCTATCAATAGTTCTCATACTACATTTAAAACTGATAATTTTTTTAAATACTTACAAATAATAATAATTACACATTACATATTGACATTAGTAATGTATTTTATGAAAATAACTATTTTCTGAGTGACATTGTTTTACAATATTTTTACAAATCTCTTTAATGTCTGACTTAGAAAATGGCTGGATTCTCTTAGCCGCTTCTGCATTCAATCTCTTGATATACATTATTTTGGTTGAAAAAAATTGAACCCCACACAGATATGTAGTTGGAAAAGAGAAAAGTATTTTACAGCCTTTTCAGATAATTGTGAATATTCTTCTTTGACACTGCACTAGCATTCAGCAAGTGATAATTTTTAAAGGTTAATTGTAATGTGAAATCTGAAAACATAGCAATGAATTTCTGTACTTTATGCCATTGAAAGCCATTGGTCTGTCTTGCATCTTGAATGCATGGTTTTGGAACATTGTACATTGTTCATTCGGAAAATATAGGTTCACTGCATTAGGCAGATTTTCCAAATGTTGGCACATTTCATTATACATTATTTTAAAATCACATCCATTAATATTATTCCTAATCTCATTTTTTTTTTAAGTCTGTAAGTACTGGGAAGCGGTCAAGCTCACAGAGGTGGATACATCCTTTACACGTTCCCAATTTTCTCCTGATAGCTTGAATTTTATCATTGGCAACAAATACTCATAATGTCATTTGCTTTCCTTGAAGTCACAGGCTCATTTTGTTCATTTTCTAGAAAATATCAGCCAGATACTGATGTCTGAATAACTAGTTTATCCGTCTGTCCTTTCAAGTAAAAATGGGTATTCCACAAAAACAGTGGCCAGTTCTGCTCACGAGTCCACCCACTGCTCTCCCTCAAGACAACCATGTGCCTATATACGCAGCACAAGTGCTTTGTGTGAATATGAAAAGGACGTGTAAAAGGGTCTAGATTTCACAAAATTGCAAAGTTTTGCCTCATTGAGTATGTTCTTGAGTCACACTCACTTTTTTATTTCTTTTGCTGGGCAATTTTATC